>NW_003852565.1:424660-468309 GCF_000181295.1 Otolemur garnettii
CCTGTAGTCCCAGCTATTTGGGAGGCTGAGGCAAGAGAATCGTTTAAGCCTAGGAGTCTGAGGTTGCTGTGAGCTGTGACGCTACGGCACTCTACTGAGGGTGACAAAGTAAGACTTAGTCTCTAAATAAATAAATATATAAATAAAACAGATTATTCTCAAGAAGTTAATATTAAATGCCTCTGACTTGAATGGCCAGGTATAGATATCTTCTTGCTACAGAATTCTTAGTCTTTTTTTTTTTTTGAGACAGAGCCTCAAGCTGTCCCCCTGGGTCGAGTGCTGTGTCATCACAGCTCACAGCAACCTCCAACTCCTGGGCTCAAGTGAGTCTCCTGCCTCAGCCTCCCCGGTAGCTGGGACCACAGGTGCCCCCCACAACGCCTGGCTATTTTTTGGTTGCAGCCATCATTGTTGCTTGACAGGGCCCGGGGATTCAAACCCGCCACCTTAGGTGTATGTGGCTGGCACCTTAGCCACTTGAGCCACAGGCGCCGAGCCCAGAATTCTTAGTCTTGAAGCTACAACTGCACCCTGTTTGCTTGTAGGGAAGAAGGTGATTGATGTGGCTGCGGGCTCCACCCACTGCCTGGCTCTGACCGAGGACAGCGAGGTCCATAGTTGGGGGAGCAATGACCAGTGCCAGCACTTTGACACCTTGCGCGTGACCAAGCCGGAACCCACTGCACTGCCAGGACTGGATACCAAGCACATAGTGGGAATCGCCTGTGGGCCTGCACAGGTGCTGCATATAGAGCATGCATTGGTATTCTGTAGAATTGGTTTCCACTTGTTTGTTTTCAGTATGTAGAAAAACCATGGATTTTTGTGTGTTTTCCTTATGTCCCGTAATTATACTGAACTCCCTTGTTCTGTGAGCTTCTTTGTGGTTTCCTTGGTGTTTTCCCTATAGAGAGTTATACTGTGTATACAATAGGGACGTTTATTTCTTCCTTTCCTATCTCTGCCTTTTATGTCTTTTCTTTGCCTTATTGCCCTGGTCACTACCGCCAATGAGATGTTCAACACGACAGGTGAGAGTGGACACCCTGCCACGATTCCATTCTTCACCATCTACTGTGAGGTTTTTTTTTTTTTGATTGCTCCAACTTTATTCTTTCTCAAAATCATTTTATCTGTTCTAGTTCTTTTGCATCCCATATTAAATTTACAGTTAGTCTATTTGTATAAATATATCCTGCTAAGGCTTTGCGACTGAGTTAAACCTACAGTTCAATTGAGGAGAATCAGTATCTTTACTGAGTTGTCCAATCTCAAACTAAAGAAACCACCATTTACTTAGGTTTTGATTGTTTGCATCAACATTTTACAGTTTTTAGCATAGGAGTTCTACACATTTTGATGGATTTATACATAAAGTTTTTAGTGAAGCTCTTACAGATAGTATTGTCTCTGAATTTCCAACTGTACGTTGCTGGTACGTATAGGACTGGCTGTGGTGTGTGGCCCGTGTTTAGTTCTAGAAATTTTTAGTCAGCTCTTCATGATTTTCTCCATAGACTGTCATGTCATATATATACAGAACCGGTTTTATTTCTTCCTTTCTAATCTGGTGTGCCTTTTCTTTCCTTTTCTTGCCTAATTACATTTTCTGGAATTTCCATTACAGCTCTGAATAAGAATAGTGAGAATGAGCGTCTTTGCCTTGTTTCCAATCTCAGGGAGAAGACTTCCAATCTGTCCTCATCAAGCATGCTGCTGCTGCAGGCTCGAGTGGAGCCCCTTCATCAAGTTAAGAATGTCCTCTGCTACTGCCCTGTGCTGGTAGTTTTTCATCCTAATTGGATGTTGAAAACTGCCAGATGCTTTTCTATGATAATGGCTGATTCACAGCCCAAACCCGTCTGGCCTTCCTGTGATCAACTCCACTTGGTCCTTGTGTGTTATTCTTCTTACATATTACTACATTTGGCTTGTTAATATCTTCCTGATGACTTTAAGATGACTGAAACCTCTCAGTTCACGGGAACACTGGTCTGTGTTTTCCTGTTTTGTGTTGTCTCTGATTGGTTTTACCGTCAGAGTGATGCTCCCATCACAGGCTGAATGAGAAAGCAGTCCTTCTTCTTATTTTCTGGGAGAGACTCTGTGGACTTGCTGTTCTTTCCTTCTTTGTGTGTTGAGGAGAATTCTTCAGTAAGATCTAGGCCTAAGGATTTCCGCTATAAATGGCCTGCTTGTCTGCATCTGTTGGTGTCTGAGACTCCATAGGGGGAGGGCCCACTCCTGCGTCAGGCTCAGAGCAGTGTGAATCTTGCTCTGTTTCTAACTCTTGTTACTACTTGATTTGAGCTGTCTATGCTCAGTGTCTGTGTGGCCATCATGGTTACTGAGTGTTTTACAAGGCCTAAGATCATCCTGAGTGAAAGCGCATGGACTCTGGGTGCCAATCATCTTCATTTTGTTGGGGGGAGTGTTCCTAGTTGTCAGATCTGGTTTATCCATCACATTGTCCAGTTCTTCTAGACCCCTGCTGATTATTTGTCCACTGAGTAGCTGACAAGCGGCTGCAGCAGTTGGGACCCACAGGGCCGCGCCCACGTCCAACCGTCACACCGACGTTAGGCTGTGAGGATTTTTTGTAGATGCCATAAAGTTAAGGCAGTTTTCTTTAATTCCTAATTTTTGGAAGTTTTTTTAAGAGGTTTTGAATGGATGTTGATGTTTGTCAAATGCTTTTTCTTCTCAAATGAAGTGTCATGTAGTTTTCCTCCTAAGTCTCTTCACATTCTGAATCTTTACATGGAACCATGCCTTATATTACTGAGGTAAACTTCATCTGGCTGTGGTGTGTCCTTCTGTTTACACGTTGGTGAATTTGATTTGCCAGTACTTGGTGAGGATTTCTCCGTCGATGCTCATGAGGGATACTGGTTTGTGGTTTTCTTTCCTTGCTTCTTTCTTTCCTTGCCTGACTTTCTATCAGGATCAAGCTGGCTTCATAGGAAATGTTGCTTCCTCCTCTTTTGTTTCCTAGAAGGGATTGTGTGGAATTAGTGTTATTTCTTGTTTTTTTTTGTTTGTTTGTTTGTTTTTTAGTGTTACTTCTTTGAATGTTTATCTGTGAATTGATCTGAGCCTGGGGATTTGTTTCTAGAAGATTAACTACAAATTAATTTTCCTTTATAGATAATAGAACTATGTTGGTTATCTGTTTCTTTGGGTTGGTTTTTGTGGTTTGTGGCACTCAGAAGTTGCTCTATTTCATCTGAAGTTGACCCAGTTTCGTGTGTGAAGTTGTCCTTAGTATCTTCTGACCTTTGGAAGTCTGTGTGGTCTGTAGGATGTCCTTTCTTTCATTCTTGACACTGATAATTTGTGTCTTTTCTGTTTTTTCTTTGTCACTTCTACTGGGGGTTTATCAGTCTTTTTTTTTTTTTTTGGCCGGGGGCTGGGGTTGAACCTGTTACCTCTGGTATATGGGACTGGCGCCCTACCCCTTTGAGCCACAGGCGCTGCCCGGTTTATCAGTCTTGAGCCACCTGTTAGTTCCATTAATTTTATGCTTTTTTTCTTTTAGATTTCATTGATTTCTGCTCCTGTTATTATTTTTCCCTTTTGCTTGTTATAGGTTTGCTTTGTTCTTTCTCTATTTTCTTAAGGTAGAAGCTTAGATTGTTGATTTTAGGATTTTTTTATTTTGTAATATAAAAGGCATCTACGCATTTTGATGTATTTTCATTTTTGTGCAGTTCACAGTATTTTCTGATTTCTCTTGGGTGCTCTTTGACTCATGGATTATTAAGTATGTTATTTAATTTTGAAGTGATTGGAGACTATTCTATTATTGTTTTGTTACTGATTTCTACTTTAATTCCCTTGTGGTTGGAGAAATAAACTCTGTATGATTTCAGTTCTTTTAATTTGATTGGATTTATCTCTCAGAATGTGTTCTGTTAGTAAATATTCTCTGTGTGCTTAAAAAGCACATGCATTTTACTTTTGTTGAGGGGAGTGTTCTATAGATGTCAGATCTGGTTTATCCATCACATTGTCGGTTCTTCTAGACCCTTGCTGATTATTTGTCCTGTGATTAGGAGGGTAGTATTCACATGTGTATTATATATCCAGTATTCCACAGTCTACTTAGAGTTACTGCTGTACCACTTCAAGTGGATCGAGACTCTCACTGCTGTCCACTAATGTGCATTAATGATTTTGAGAGTGAAAAGATTTTTTAAGACCTTTTACTTCTTAGGTACGGCAAAATGAAATGGGGCTAGTGAAATGGGAGAGAAAATTGAAAGCTGATTGTATACATGTGTGTGAGCTAGACAGTCGTGGGAGTCCATGTGCACTTGGGCTATTTGAGGAAGGGTCCGTCATGATTTAAGGCCTCTTCATTATACACAGTGGTGAGTCTCTCGTATGGGACAGACCAGCAGATGAATTTGGAGAATCATTTTAGGTTCTTCTGTTTCCTTCACAGAGCTTTGCTTGGTCATCTTGTTCTGAGTGGTCCATCGGCCTCCGTGTCCCCTTTGTGGTGGACGTCTGCTCAATGACTTTTGAACAGCTGGACCTCCTGCTGCGGCAAGTGAGCGAGGGGATGGACGGCACCGCTGACTGGCCCCCACCCCAGGAGAAGGAATGTGTGGCCGTGGCCACGCTGAATCTCCTGCGTCTTCAGGTGGTGTTGGTTTCCCTTCCTCCTGCTCCTTTCATAAGTGTCTCAGGGATTTTTAAGAAGGTTTATATGTAAGGAAGGGTATGGGTTTTAGCCTGTTTGGTGAATTGTTAATGAAAACCTAAAATATTTTAAGGGAAGATTATGATGAAGTCATATGTATGAGGCTCAAAAAACTTGGTGTGGTTATTTTGTTTATCCTAGAAGTCAGTGTCTGCATGCAAGTGAGAGAGTGTGGACTATGTTATTTCTGCTGTCATCTGCCTGTTGGCATTCATGGCGCAGGCTGTCTTGGGTTTACTGTTGTTGTGTATGGAGAAGTGACTGGGTGAAGAGCTGGTGACCGAGAGAGAGACAGAGCTCAGCTGACAGCACTGGCCAGTCTCCTCTGGACTGTGAAACCCTGCTTAGGGAGACTGTGCCCCCAGCAGTACCTTCCCTTCCTCTGGCTCCAGAAATCTTCCTCCCCCCCGTCCCTGTTAAAACAATAACTGCAATCTTTGGTCATTATATCTTTCTTTGTAATAAAATTCTATAAACTTACGACAGAACCATAGTTTTTCTGGACAAAGCATTAATAAATTTTCCCTTTTACTACACAATGATTTCTGTGTAACCCAAGACATCCCCTTTCATCCCCCCCCCCCCCGCCCCCATTTTGGCCTTGGCTTCTACAGAGCACAGAATCGACTCGAGGTCTGGAGCAGGTGGCCTCCTCCAGAGTCTTCTAGGGCAGCTCATTCGTTAATGACACCTATGGCATCATGTCCTTTCTAGGGATGTGCCCCAGCTGTTCGTTGCTCAGCATGGTTTGTGGTGATGTTGCTGTTCTGGTCAGTGCTGGGAGGATTGACCTCCTGTATGTCGTAGTCTTTTGAGGTATCCCCAGAGCACAGTTTTGTATCCACTCTTGGAGTTCTGTGGGTTTCACAGGTTCTGGCTGAGTTGGTGTTCATTTCATGACGCATGACATCCATACTAGATGAGTGGTGTCTGTTTGACTTCACCTCTCACAGGGCAGGCTGGGCAGTGTGTGCCTTCTGGCTGGGGCTGGCTGGCGGGCAGTGGTCCTGAGTGGCTCCCAGCCTTCTGCAGGAAGGTTGGGTTCAGTGGGTTGCAGGCAGTGTGGGGGCTGCAGTGTTCCCCTGTGGTCTCGGCCCAGCTGTCATCGCCCAGAACTGCTTGCCTGCTATTGTGTGTGTCCATGTTGAAGGGGGTTTGGTGCTGTACAGAGATGAGGAGAGGTTCAGGCCAAGGTTAATGAAGGGAGACAGAGACCCACCTGGGCAAAGATGGCAGCTGTAATGGGGATAGTTGGGAGCTTGTTTTTATCCTGGGCGTAGGGGGAGGAAGATTCCACAGGTTGCTGGAAGGCTTTGGCAGGCTAGGGTCTTTCCGGGGGAAGCCTTGGCATGGGGCCAGGTGGGCCTTTTGTTCTGGGAGGGGAGGTCTAGGAAGGGCTTAGCCCCTAACATATGTGGGTTCTGCAACTGCCTTTGAGGAAGTGTCTTCTATATTCTCAGCTTAGCTGTCTAATCTTTCACAGTATTCCTGGTTTATCATATCCATGTTTGTCTGTCTGGTGCAGAGTGTGGGGTGGGATAAGGTGCTACGTCTGTGTCCTTTGGCCCTCTAGGTTGTCTTGAGCTTCTCTATGATTGTATTCATAGTTGGGTTAAAAAAAATTCCCCTTTCTTATAAAGTACATTATAATGGATTTTGGCAAGTGTGGGTAAGATTCTTTTTTAGTACAACTTACAAAAATAATATGTACTGAGAAATTATTTAATATTCCAGTTGAGTTTCATTCAGTCTTTGATAAGCTGTTGACGCTCATTCTGTTTCAGAGGTTCTGAGTGAAAACTGTTTTTCTCCTTTCAGTTGCATGCTGCCATTAGTCACCAGGTTGACCCAGAATTCCTTGGTTTAGGTCTGGGCAGCGTCCTCCTGAATAGCCTGAAGCAGACTGTGGTGACCCTGGCCAGCAGCGCGGGTGTGCTGAGCACCGTGCAATCGGCTGCCCAGGCCGTGCTGCAGAGCGGCTGGTCTGTGCTGCTGCCCACAGCTGAGGAGAGGGCCCGGGCACTCTCTGCTCTGTTGCCCTGCGCAGGTGGGCTTGATCAGGGCACAGGAGTGGGCATGGGCGGGGCTCCCGGAGGGTATGGCACTTCACTCACAGTAGCAACAACATTTTTCCTTTTCCAGTTTCAGGCAATGAGGTGAACGTAAGTCCAGGTCGTCGATTCATGATTGATCTTCTGGTGGGCAGCTTGATGGCTGATGGAGGCTTAGAGTCGGCCCTAAATGCAGCCATCACTGCAGAAATCCAGGTATGGCTCCAGGAACTCACTCACACAAGCCTGCATAGTGGTGCTATGGGCCAGTGAGCTGGAATTGAAACTACCACATTCACACATAGGAGATGACTGGAGTTACTGGAAAGCTAAAACACAAAGCTTTTAGTCATGTCTAAGTATTTTCTTTTAAGTTAAAACTTTTTCATCCTGCTATTAATAATTCTAAAGAAGTCATTGAGGTATTATTGAAGTATGATTAACAGGCTTCTGCTGGAAGTGTCATTGTCAGGGAGCTTGATAGATGGATCCTCTTTCCGGTGTCCCATCACCCAGAAAGACCCTAGTGTACTTGGTCCTTGCAGTGGGTGGGTCTGCCCTCAGATCAGATTAATTTTGCCTGCTTGCACCCACGAATGACATTTGTGTCTGCTCTTTTGCCTCACATAATGACTTTCAGATTCAGCACATGCTGCATACATTTCAACTTCATATATACTATTCAGAGGTATCCCTTGCATGGTTAGAGCAGTATTTGGTTTTCCTTTCTTCTTTGGAAGGGTTTTGATTGTTTTGGTTTTCACTTCATAGAGCTGCTGTGATTGTGTTATGTACAAGTCCTTCAGTGTAACATTTTCCCCCGAGTAAATATTTTGTAATAGAATTTCCCACAGTGGCTTTGCTATTTACATCTGAACCCGTGTGTGGTAGTGATAGACTCCATGAGCATGGGGCACATCACATTGGGTGTTTGTTAGAGCCAGTAGCAGGGGTAAAGATTTTAGGGACTTCACAGAGGAGACTGGACACTGGATTCAAAGGAAGAATAGTCTGCTTAGAAACCAAGCACCTGAGCAGTGGGTTTCTGGTGGGGGGGTGGGAACCATTGTTGACAGGCCAGTGTATGGTTAGCACATGAGGCTGGGCCAGCTGGGCAGTGGGGTCAGGGCCTGGGCCCAGCAAGGCTTTACACTTGCTGATGAGCTCTCTGGGAACCAGTTCCTATTTTATGAATTATAGGATATTGAAGCCAAAAAAGAAGCACAGAAGGAAAAAGAAATTGATGAACAAGAAGCCAATGCCTCAACATTTCATAGAAGCAGGACTCCATTGGATAAAGACCTTATTAACACTGGGATCTATGAGTCTTCAGGCAAACAGTGTTTGCCTTTGGTTCAGCTCATACAGCAGCTTCTTAGGTAAGTAGGATTAATGGTGTCCAGTTTTTTGTTTTTTTTTTGAGACAGAACCTCAAGCTGTCACCCTGGGTAGAGTGCTGTGGCATCACAGCTCATAGCAACTTCCAACTCCTGGGCTCAAGTGATTCTCCTGCCTCTGCCTCCCAAGTAGCTGGGACCACAGGCACCTGCCACAACACCTAGCTATTTTTTTTTTTTTTTGGTTGCAGCCGTCATTGTTGTTTGGCGGGCCTGGGCTGGATTTGAACCCACCGTATGTGGCTGGCACCTTAGCCGCTTGAGCCACAGGCGCCAAGCCAATGGTGTCCAATTTTAAGGGACAGTTGTTTATTTTCATATTAAGATAGTGATATCTAGCAAGAATACTGAATAAATATTCTGAGAATGATCTAGGAACGGCTTTAGGTAAAGAGCAGAGTTAAAAATATAGGTTAGTGGAGAGGTTAAGTATTTGAGATTTTAAAGATTTTCATGGAAAAGAAAGTGAAGAATTGAAGTGTGCAATGAACATTTAAGAAGATTTCTCATTAATAAGCAGGTAGATGCAAATAGAAATCATTGCTGTAGGTTTTTTTTTTTATAGCGGCTATATCATGGCCTCATTCTATATGTTATAAATTTATATATATGTATTTTATATATATTTTTTGAGACAGAGTCTCATTATATTGCCCCCGGTAGAGTGACGTGGTGTCACAGCTTGCAGCAATCTCAAACTCTTGGGCTTAAGCGATTCTCTTGCCCCAGCCTCCCAAGTAGCTAGGACTACAGGCACCTACCACAATGCCTGGCTGTTTTTCTGTTGTACGTGTCATTGTTGCTTAGCTGGCCGGGGCTGGGTTCATACCTACCAGCCTTGGTGTATGTGGCTAGTGCGTAACTACTGTGCTATGGGTGCCAAGCCATACATATATTATTTTTAATTTAAAAACTAAAGTAAACGTAGCTGGGCACTGGCTCATGCCTATAATCCCAGCACTCTGGGAGGCTGAGGCAGGTGGATTACTTGAGCTCATGAGTTTGAGATCAGGTTGAGTAAGAGCGAGACCGCATCTCTACTAAAAATAGAAGAACTAAGGCAAGAGGATCTCCTGAGCCCGAGAGTTAGAGGCTGCTGTGAGCTATGACGCCAGGGCACTCCACCCAAGGTGACAGCTTGAGACTCTGCTCTGTCTCAAAAAAAAAGAAGTATAAAGTAAATGAAAGAATAGTAAGTGTTATTTGGGAAGGCCAGATCAGAAGGAGGTAAGAATAAATCAGAGGCTGACCTTGGCCAAGGCCAGGAACACTGTTAGAGCAGCTCATTCAAAAAATGAGCTGAAAAAATACATTGCAAGGGATCTATTTGTGTAGGGGAGTTGTTAGAAATAAAAAACAATTGCACCTATAGTTAAAAAACCTGCTTTCTGTAAGCTTAGACTCCTTGGTGTGTTTAGTTTCTACACATACTGTTTTCTCTAATGACTGCCTCAGCTGCCAGGCAGAGAGCAGAGGCCCTGGGCAGGGTTGCAGTGCTCAGCTGTGTGGTGGGAGACACCAGCAGGCCTGCTCTGTGCTGCTAGGGAAACCTGAATTAAGTGGGTATGTGGTGAAAGTTTGAAACCGGATGTTTTTTTTTTTTTTTTTTTTTTTTGAGACAGAGCCTCAAGCTATCCCCCTGGGTAGAGTGCCATGGCATCGCGCTCACAGCAACCTCCAACTCCTGGGCTCAAGCGAGTCTCCTGCCTCCGCCTCCCAAGTAGCTGGGACCACAGGCGCCCGCCACAACGCCCGGCCATTTTTTTGGTTGCAGCCGTCATTGTTGTTTGGCGGGTCCGGGCTGGGGATTCGAACCCGCCACCTCAGGTGTACGTGGCTGGCGCCCTAGCCGGTTGAGCCACAGGCGCCGAGCCGAAACCGGATGTTTTAGAGCTAGTTCCTGTCATAGAGTTTAGTAAACTTTATTTTGAAAAACTTTTCTCTGAATTTTGTTTTTCATATCTCATGATTGTTTACCTTCATGGATATTTCACACACTCTGATGTTTAATAGATGGAAGTAAGGAGAATTGGACTAGTTTAGTCAGTGATAGTGGAAAGAAATTGGTAGTCAGTTTAGAAAATTTCAGTTGTGATTCCGAGAATAAACTTGGCAGGTGAACCTCCACCCAGCACAGTGATTATGGGTATGAGAATGAGAGGTTCACTTTCATGGAGCTGATTAAGGATCAACACTCAGCACATTGATTATGGGAGTAAGAATAAGATTTATGTTCCCTTTCATGGAGTTAATTAAGGATCACATGACAACATGGATGTTAAGTGCTTTGTAATTAAAATGTAGAGTTCTGTGTAAAAGTTTTGAAGTGAATGTTTTCTAGAAGTGCTTTTCTAGGTGTTGAGTGCACTTTCCTTCACTGGGGAGGCTGTGTCCTGGTGTCAGTGTCCCTAGCAGAGGGCGAGTGCTGAGTTTCCATCAGGGATCATTTGTTCTCAGGAGGGGAGGCCTCTTTTCCTGGTCCCCTGTTGTTCAGGCTGTTCCCGTGGCACAGCAAGACCAGCTCTGTTTTACTTGCAGCTGTGTTGGCCTGCCCTGACCCCCGCCCGCTGTACACCCGCAGTTGGCTGTGTAGCACTTTAAATGTGTCCACTGTAGTCAAGATGCTGAATATTTCATCCATTTAATTTTTATCAATTAAAATGAAAATTAAAAACTGCATTCAGTTATTAGAGAACTTTAAAGTATGTTTGAAATAACTTGACCATATTAGTCTACTCTTTCAACTGCACATTTTGTGAATTTAAGTTTTCAATGCAGTTTAACTATATGAATTGAAATGTACTGCATGTGTAAGGTACATACTGGCTTTTGAAGACTCGGAGTGAAACTCCAGTATAGAAAGTCTCAATAATTCTTCTGTTGGTTTCATGTTGGAATGGAAATACTTTTAATGTATTGCGATAAATGTAGTACATTGTAATTAACATTATGTATTTTTTATTAATGTCATGAATAGAAAGTTTTAAATTGTGCCGCTGCTCCACTGCAGCCCTGTCTGTGTGGGACAGTGCTGTCTGCTGTGTCTTCATCTGCACCGAGTGTGGCTTCTTGGCGACCATGGCACATGCAGTCCTGTGTGGCACGTAGGTTCCACTGCAGATTCATATTAAACATGAACCTATTAAAAAAATACAAAATGAAAACTTAGGCATAAAAATAAATATTACCTCACAAAAATTTTGGAAAATAGAAAAAGAAAATTGCATAGCCTTTTCACTAACAGCACACTTGTAATCCATAATTTCATCTATTCCATTTCATAAGCATAGATAATGTATTCGTCTTTGCACAGATAGTCATTATTTTCTTACCTTAAGTGTTGGTAATTGAAGGATACTTCGTGTGTTGACTTGGCTGATGGAATTGTTGAAAATTAGTATAAGGATGTAAGAGATTTTGGAGACATCTCATGCCTTTCTTTCCTTGGAAAACCTTGGTTGAATAAATTACTGCTTTCCAAAAATAAGCTATGAAATAGATTAGGAACTTTTTAGTCTTATTTTGGCAAGGAGCCACAGAATATTATTTATATTTGAAAAGAAAGACCTATGTAGTTTCTGTAAGTAATAAACCCTTCAAAATTATGCATTTTAATTATGGCTCTAAATTAAAGGAAATAAGTTAACATTTTTTATTATATTATTGACTTTTGCCCATTCAGTAGCACAAATGCCAGACTCTAGACCTGTTCCTGTGTTACGATGTTACCAGGTTAGGATGTTGGGTAGTGAAGCTGAAAGGTGAGGTGGCGAGCAGTGGAGAGTCCAGTGCATGACTTGTGCTGTGGGGCTAGGCTCAGGTCAGGTATGCTTCTTTCTTAGCAAACCTGTGGGTACAAGTTGAGTTGCTGTGGAACTCCCAACTACTGGTTCCTCTGTCTCCTTCTGACCTTGGTCATACTGCTGGTAGTTTCCTGGTGTGAGTCATAGGGGTTGGCCAAATTGACAGCTCTCAGCAAACCTACTATCACGTTATGAATCAAAGAAGTAGAGTGAAAAGCATGCCTTTGTCCTTGGTGTGCAGAGATTCCCCAGGTGCCAGGCCAGCCACTCACACTCCTGGTGGGAAGGATCTGGAATCGGGTCCTGCTTCAGCTTTTTTCTTCTGCCGGTTTCCTACTTCCAGTCACATAGTCCCTCCTCTGTATCCTCAGTACCCATGACCAGGCCTGGTTCACCCGTGTGACCGGGTTTTATCAGGTGTGCCCTCACCCCTCTTACATGCTTTCACACTGACAGAAGATGTTCCTTCCTTAACGTAGACAAGTCGTCATTTTCCTTTTGTAATCTCGTCCCAGGTTCTGGGGATGGAGGCACCCTGCTCCTCCCTGTTCCTTGTCTTTATCTCCTGCTCCAGGAACGGGAACATTCCCTCTTCTGATTGCACCTGCTCCTGGCTCCTTGCTCACATTACGTTGCCATTGGAGTTGAATCCTGCGCCCCTTTGCTGCTGTGTTCTGGGGTGTTGGTGCCTACTCGGGTCTTCCTTCCCATATCCCTCCGCCTGGGCACCCCTACATCGTCCAACCCAGCTCTGCCCTGGAGTAGGTGCTCAAGGTAGACTTGAAGGGCAGGTGCAGGAGCCTGGAAAGTCTTGTCTTTAAGAATAGCATCATGTTTGTATTTGAAGTGCAGCTTTGGACAGAAGATAATGATGTAATTGTCTTTCCTTCTAGAGGTTTGTACAGAAGTATTTCTTTCCTAAACAGGATCCTCTCTCCTGTTGCGCCCCTTTGCACAGTGCTCTGGGAGCACATTATAGCACAGGACACTTCCTGTCACTGTGCAGTTCCTGTTTATTGCAGACACGCCTGACCCAGGTTGGAGGATGAAGCCAATGGCAGCCACCCCATGCAGACCTGGGATGCTCCTTTATGTTAGCATTTACCCTTGCCTCTTCTTTTCATAGAAATAACTTGTTTAATTTTTCAATCCTCCTTTTCCTCCATAGAAACATTGCTTCTCAGACTGTAGCCAGACTGAAAGATGTTGCCCGCCGGATCTCATCATGTCTGGACTTTGAGCAACACAGCCGTGAAAGATCTGCTTCACTGGATTTGCTACTACGTTTTCAGCGTTTGCTGATCAGTAAGCTCTATCCAGGAGAAAGTATTGGTCAGACTTCAGATATCTCTAGTAAGTTTCTTAAAATGTGTTTTCTAGGTATTTAGGACTCTTCAATTTAAGCTTTTTGATGTGTCGATTCTGTGTGCCAAGATGTATGTGGTTCTTAGACTATTAAATGCAGTGCATTGGGGGCTTCATTTTGGTTAAATATTTCTTTATTATACTCATCAATATTGTTAATTTTGTTGTCTTAACATTTAACTTGTTAAGCCATTAGAAATGGCATCCTGTGTGTTGGGTAGAGTCTCACAGAGGGTCTGTCACATCTGCTGCATGTGTTAGTGATGGAGTGTTGGACACTGATATAGGGACCAAGCAGTGACAGGCTGTTCACATGGCACACTGGGGACCAGCTGGGTGTAGGGGAGGGAAGATGGGGTTTCAGCTACAGGTCTACTTAATAGCTCTTAGACATTGGACCAAGTCTCCTGGGGCCAGAGACTTCTTACCTGCAGAATTGAGAGGGTGATGAGGTGTAGAGCTAGGGCAGAGTGTAAGTGCTCAGGCTGTGCACGCACCAGATAGGGAGTGGTGCCCCCTCCCAGCACCCAAGGCAGAGGCTGCCTCTCCACCAAGGAGCTTTCTCTGCCAAGCATGGGAAGGCCCACTGCTTTTGTTAAAAAAAAAAAAAAAAAAAAATTTTTTTTTTTGAGACAGAGTCTCACTGTGTCGCCTGAGTAGAGTGATATGACGTCACAGCTCACAACAACCTCAAACTCTTGGGCCTAAGTGGTTCTCTTGCCTCAGCCTCCCAGGTAGCTGGGACTATCGCTGTCCCACCCACAATGCCCTGCTATTTTTTTGTTGGAGTTGTCATTGTTGTTTGATAGGCCCAGGCCGGGCTCGAACCTGCCAGCTCACTGAACTACAAGCGCCAAGCCTATTTTTGTTAATATTTTTATAGCTCGTATTTTTTTAAAGTAACTCAATTACCTCCTAAAAAGAATTACACCATTGTTGATGGAAACTTTAGGTTTAAACAGATGAGTTTATAGTCTGAAAGGGGTGATTGTCTTGAAGACATAAAGTCACAAGGACTGAAAAACTATTAAGAGCCATATAGGCAGAAAAATCAGATTTTTTGAGACTGAAAAAATATTTAGCTTTATTTATTGGGAATAATCTATAAACTTCAAGAAAACAAATATTTGTATACTATACGTAAAGTAGTAAAAATTTAGAGCCAGGTATGGTAGTGCATGCCTGTAGTCCCAGCTACTCAGCAGGTAGGAGGATTGCTTGAGTCTAGGAGTTTGAGTCCATTCTGGGCAACATGGCAAGACCCTGTCTCCTAAAAAAAAAAAAAACCCTGTAAATTAGGACTTTTGAATTTATACATCCAGAATTTCTAGGTACTTGGATATGTGGTTCAGGTTATAAAATATGATATATTCAGATTCACTATTTTTCAAGTTACATGATATACGAAGAGCCGTGTCCTAAGATTTAGTAGAAAATTATTCCAGGTGGAGGATGTGTAGAGGGAGGGAAAGGGAGGAGTGGAGCGCCTCACGGAATAAATTTATAATAGTAAAAATGAAATTTTCTACAATCTTTCTTCAAGGCCCGGAGCTAATGGGTGTGGGCTCCTTGCTGAAAAAGTACACGGCTCTTCTGTGCACACACATCGGGGACATCCTGCCTGTGGCAGCCAGCGTTGCTTCCACCAGCTGGCGGCACTTTGCAGAGGTGGCCTGCATTGTGGAAGGGGACTTCACTGGTATCTTTCTTAGTTATTGCCTGTGGACTTAACGTTTATTTGGGGAGATTGATGAAAGCTGAAATGTATCCTTTTCCAATAAATCTGCCTGCATTTACTCTATAAATTTTCTAGTCATCTTGCTGTTTTTCTTTTGGTTTTGTTAGTTACTGGCGATTCTGTATGTTACCAGTTGTGGAACTCATACCACTGTAAATATAATTGGTGATTTAGATTTATATATATTTTATTAATGCTTCAATAATTTTATTTTGATGACATAAAAATTAGTTGCCCCCTTTGGGACCTTAATAAATTTCACTGTTAACCTAATACTTTTTAAACTTAATTTCCTTAGGCTAGGCCCTGTGGCTCACATGTTAATCCTAACATTCTGGGAGGCTGAACTGGGTGGATCCCTTGAGAGCAGTCTGATCTCTATTCCCAGCTACCTGGGAGGCTGAAGCAAAAAGATGGCTTGAGCCCCCAGGAGTATGAGGTACCTGTGAGCTAGGGCAATGCCACATCATTCTTGTCAGGGCAACAAAATGAGACTGTGCCTTAAAAAAAATAGTTTTTGATGTTAGAGTATTATTTTTGAGTGCTTCTTTCTGATAGTAAACATGACAATAAACATTTAGTTGGCAGCGCCTGTAGTTCAGTGGGTAGTGCGTCAGCCACATACACCGAGGCTGGGGGGTTCGAACCTGGCCCAGGCCTGCTAAAACAACAGTGACAACTGCAACAACAACAACAACAAAATAGCCAGGTGTTGTGGCAGGCACCTGTAGTTCCAGACACTCAGGAGGCTGAGGCAAGAGAATCACTTAAGCCTGAGAGTTTGAGGTTGCTGTGAGCTGTGATGTTATGGCACTCTACAGAGGGCAACAGAGTGAGACTCTGTCTCAAAAACAAAATAAAACAAACAAAAAATTGAGTTTTCTTTTTCTTTTTCTTTTTTTTTTTAAAATAGTGTCTGTCTCACTATGTTGCCCTTGGTAGAGTGCTGTGGTGTCACAGCTCGCAGCCACCTCAAACTCTTAGGCTTAAGTGATTCTCTTTCCTGTATCTGGGACTATAGGTGCTTACTCACCACAACGCATGGCTGCTTTTTGGTTGCAGTTATCGGCCCGGGCTGGGCTTGAACCTGCCAGCCTCGGTGTATGTGGCTGGTGTCCTATTCACTGAGCTATGGGTGCTGAGCCAGAAAAAATTTAGTTTTCTGAATAAAAGTTCATAGTTCTGTGTTTGAAATAGTGTTTTGTGAAAAATATTTTTATAGCTCCAAAGATTTGTGTTAGACAGCTATCCCTGTTTCTTTCAGAATTAAAAAAAAAATAGAGATAATCCTTATTTTGTGACTTATTAAAATATAAACATAGGGGAAATTATTGGTGGCTTTTATAAGATAAAAACACTTTTATATAAATGTTGGGTTTTTTGTTTTTTGTTTCTTTTTATATATAGGTGTTCTCCTTCCAGAACTGGTGGTTTCTGTAGTGCTTCTGCTCAGTAAAAATGCTGGGCTCATGCAGGAAGCTGGTGCTGTTCCTCTGCTGGGTGGCCTGTTAGAGCATCTGGACCGGTTCAACCACCTGGCACCAGGGAAGGAGCGGGACGACCATGAAGAGTTAGCCTGGCCTGGCATAATGGGTATGCTTTTTTAGCTCACAGGACTTTAAGCTGAGGGAAGTTTGGTCTTTGTCTGACCTGTTGTTGCCTTTCTGTTTGAAAGAATATTTTACAAAGGAAAACCAATTACTTGCCATGTCCACTGATGGAAGTAGAAAATGAAGATAAGCCAAATCAGATCTTTGGGCTGTGTTTAAGGAAGATTTTCTGTTGGTAATTGTTAAATCCTGAAATGGACATTTTAGAAAGTTCTAGACAACCCTCTGATGGGAGATGTCTCTAGAAGGTATTATTGAGATGGTTTATATATAGTCAGCTCAGGAGGCAGAAATTCATGCAGGAAGACTTTTCAAAGTCATCTTTGCTATTTGATGTAATGAGATAGGGAGTTCTTGGAGTCAGCTAAGCACATCCCTGTAGACACTGTCTGTAATGCATGTCGAACTGAGGTGAGACTATCATCTCAAAGTATTTAGGTCGGGCATTCTTGAATCTAAGTCACTACTGAACAGGGTAAACAGTGGTGCCCAGAATGAGGCCCCAGAGGGGATAGATAGTCAGGCCAGGTTTGTTGAAAGGGGAGAGTGACCCACCTGGGCAGTGCAGAGATGGAGCCTGTGCCCTGGGGGCAGGTAGAGACCCTTTCACATGGGGCTGAAGACCAGGACTGGTGGCTGACTAGAGCTGTCTGCTGCCTCCCTGTCACCCTGAGTTGTCTTAAGAACTTAATCTGATTGTGCCTAGACCCGGCTCCACTGATCCGTCTGTCTGTCTGAGGGTCCTAGAGGATTTTGCCCCAACTGCCACTCAGATGTGAGTGAGATTTCTAAACAGCTTCACACAGAGCCCCCAGGCTCGTTCTTTTCCTTGCTACAGGCCTCTGATGTCCTGACACCCCCTTGTTCCTTTCTTCTCTCATTTGTCAGTTTGAGCCTAATTAGAGGGCTTTGTCATAGTGCTGTGCTTTCTTCTGGGGCCTGTTTGGTTTTTCGGTTCTCACTTCAGGCCCACCACTGAACCCCAGTTTAGGCTTCTCATATGCCTAACTAGAGGGACCCCAAACTGTTTCATTTTTCCTTTTTTGTTTTTGCTTCCAGTGCAATGCTAGATCATCTTTTAGGCTTTTTAAGGACCTGGGGACCTTAAGTTCTCTGAGTAAAAATAGGGACACCGGACCTTTCTCAGTCTTCATTTTTTGGGTTTTGGGAAGCAAGGGATGCCTTTTTCTACCAAGGAAGGGGAAGGACATGACATCTGAGACATGGGGGTTGCCTCTTTCACCCCCCTGAACAGAGACACCCCCTACAATCTCAGTACAAATTTGAAAATAGGACCTTTAATTTCAGTATCTTAAAGAACTTAAATAATTTCTTCCAAGAAAAAAAATGGCAGATGGACTGAAATCATCTATTTTCAGGCTTTTCTCTCCCTCTACTCTTACCCACCAAGATCTTTGTAACATGGAGACTTAAAACAAGAGTTAGCAATTGTCCTGAGGAAAGTAGTTTCAGGGGCTTGGTGCCTGTGGCTCAGTGGCTAGGGAGCTGAGCCAGCAGGTTTGAACACAGTCCAGGCCCGCCAAACAACAATGACAACAACCTCCCCACCCCCTAAAAAAAAAAAAACAGGTGTTGTGAAGGTCGCCTGTAGTCCCAGCTACTTGGGAGGTAGAGGCAAGAGAATTGCCTAAGCCCAAGAGTTTGAGGTTTCTGTGAGTTGTGTCTGCATAGCACTCTACTGAGGGTAACATAGTAAGACTCTGTCTCAGAAAAATAAAAAAATAGTCTTGGATATTTAATATAGATATTGTAAATTTTTTTATTAATCCATAGCCTAAATAAAGCATTTTAAAATTCACTATGTGCTATTTGATCATAGGCACTCAAGAAGCATTACTTTTTGTCTAATACAGTACTCTTAGAGTTATGCTTTCTTTAAACTCGAGCATAAGCTCTTCTCTTGCCTCAGCCTCCCAAGTAGCTGGGACTACAGTTGCTTGCCACAATGCCTTGCTGTTTTTTTGTTGGAGTTGTCATTGCCGTTTAGCTGGCCCGGGCCGGGTTTGAACCTGCCAGCCTGGGTGTATGTGGCCCGTGCCCTACCCACTGAGCTGTGGGCGCCACCTGCCCTGCCCACTTTTGAATAATTGTAAATATTTTCAGTACAAAGCATCCATGAATATATTAATTATACCTGTCAAAACATAGAAGTTACTGCTCTTTTGAAAAATAACATCAAATTATGTGATCTTCACATTTTTCTCTACAGTGAATACATGAAGTTAATGTAAAGTCTAGAAATGTCTTTTAGTTTTTACTTATGTGAATCCTCTGAGGTACTTAGAGTTAAGTTTAATTAAATACTTCTGCACATTTATTGTCTGTTAAATGTTTTTCTTTGTATGAACTCCCTGGTGATGTCCAAGTTGTATATTTGTTATAAAACTCTTTTTACTTGTATTACATCTGTAGGTTTTCTGCAATATAAATTTTAGGATATTTTTACATTTGTAGGGTTTCTCTTCCAAATATTTTTCCTGATACTGTCTAAAGCCTGAACATTAAGTAAAGAATATGCCAGTCTTTACCTTTTTCTGTTTTTTTTGTGGTATATATTTTCTAATGTTGAATAAGCCTTGAAAAACAGTTAAAAGTTTTTCTACATTCTTCAAAATTTTAGGATTATATCCAATAGGATTAATTCAGTATTATGGATTTTTTTGATGTTGGGAAGGATGTGAAAAGGCTTTGCCAAGTTATTCACATTAGTATTGTTTTTCTTTAGTATATATTTTCTGATGTCTGTAAAGGCAAAAATGAGAAGTAAAGGCTTTCCCACATTTGTAGGATTTCTCTCCAATGTGAATTCTGTGATGTTCTCAAAGTATTGAACCCCATTTAAAATCCTCACCACATTCTTCACATTTGTAGGGTTTCTTTCCAGTGTGAATTCTCCGATGTGGTGTAAGGTTTGAGCACTGGCTAAATAAAGGCTTTGCCATATTCTTCACATTTGTAGGGCTTTAGTCCACTGTGGATTATCTGATGTCAGCTAAGGTTTCTGTGCTGGTTAAAGGCTTTGCCACATCCTCACATTTGTAGGGTTTCTCTCCAGTATGAATTCTCTGATGTTTTATAAGAGTTGAATACTGGATAAAGGCCTTGCCACATTTTAAAAAATTTGTACGGTTTCTCTGAGGTATGAAGTTTGTTGTGACTACTAAGATTTAAGCAGAATGTAAAGGCTTTGCCACATTTTTCACATTTTTAGGGTTTCACTCCTGTGTGAATTCTCTGATGTTTTGTAAGATTATAGCACTGGTTAAAGGCTTTACCACATTCTTCACATTTGTAAGGTTTCTCTCAGTGTGAGTCCTCTGATAGTCTTTGTCTAAGGTTTGAAAAATGATTAAAGGCGTTGCCACGTTCTTTACATTTGTGGGAATTTTCTGTACTATGAACTATGCTATTTTGTTGTACGTGCGAGTGGAATTATAGAGAAATGCCAGCACACTGAGTTTGAATTAAGCAAGGGTCCTTTATTAGGCCAGGCAGTCAAGGGTAGGCTCGTGCCACAGTCTCCTGACCACTGTGAAGCAGGGGTGCAATGTTTTTATATGGCACTTCAAGCGAGGGGTGGGAAGCCCTAGCATAAACCTACTTGTACAGAAGCCAATATCTGCCAGATTAGAATTATAGGGAGGGACCTTTTAAAGCTCGAAAAACTGCTCACGGACAGACCGGGCAGACTTGGGACAGGATTGTGGTTTTCACAAGATGTTTTCAGTTGTCACAGAATTCTACAGCTCTCAGCTAAATTTCCTCCCTGTTTCTGCATTGTCGCTGCTTTACTGGTTCACCTGCTCAAAATGAACGAAGTTAGGGCATCACAATTTCTTAGATTGGATGACTACTTCAAGGCATTCTTGGATTATTATGTCTGTATGAGTTTTTTCCCATATGAATTCCCTGACTTTTAGAATGTTTCCCTATGGGGAAAAGCTTCCACACATTCAGCACACTTGTAGAAGTACTCTTGGTTATGGACATCGTCATGGGTAGGTAGTAAGCTTAAACATTGATGAAGGACTTTCTCACATTGTTTACTTTTATACTGGATCTCTGGATATTGAGCTTTTAGAGATTTTATAGAGCATGAGACTTGATTCAAGGTCTTTTCAAGTTTATTGCATTCATAATTCCTCTCAATATAATCACCTACATAATTGTTTAGGTAAAATTCTGTAAAAAGGATATTAAAATTTTATTGATTATGTAATGTTTTTCTAATTATTAATTCCCTGATAATGATTAAGCAACAGTGACTGGAAAAACATCTTACTGTACTAATCCCAATTGTAGATTTTGGCATGTTGGTTGGTGGAAGGATAACAAAGTTTTAATGAATATCTCATCAGTTTGATGACATTCATAAATATGCTCTTCAATTTTAAATCTCTTCTTTTCAGAAATATTTGGCTGAATACATAATCCAAACATATACCCAAAGTCCTGAGTTTCTCTGGCGCTTTTAAAAGACTGGTCATGGCTTCCTATAGCAGGGGTGCTGCCGAGACCAGTGTCTGTAGTTCTCTAACATCACATCCCTACGTGGGTTCTGAGCAGGGTCCTCACATCACATCCCTACGTGGGTTCTGAGCAGGGTCCTCACATCACATCCCTACGTGGGTTCTGAGCAGGGTCCTCACTCTTCTGGAGTAAATTCTGTGGTGACAACCCTAAATGCCAGCAGTTCCATTTCTCAGCTTTCCTGTTGTCCCAGCAGCCTCCTTTCAGATTTTTTAGTACTTATAGGATATAAGGAGGCAGAGGGTGTGGGGGCAGCATACTCAGAATTATTTACACAGTGAAGGAGAAGGAAAAACCAAAGTTTCTTCTTGATTTTATAATTTTTTAATGGTTACTACTTTCAACACCATTCTTTTCTTTTTGTTTAACAGTGAACTTAAATTTTTATTGTTATACATTTTGTCTCTATACTAAATATGGTTGAGGGTATTAACTTGATTAGCAGGTTACTCATATTAAGGTCCTTCCTTAATTGTGAAATATAACACATGCACAAAAGTACCCAGAGCAGCTCTGTGATTAATCTCACACACACACAAACCGTGCTATCTCCACCCGGGCTAAGGAATGGATCTTAGCCTCCCACAATACGGCCGCCATCTCCCCAGAAGGTGTCTCTGGGAGGTCGCTGGCACCTTCCTCCTCTGGGTCATGTTATACAGTGTCTGCCTCTGAACAGATGTGCCTTTGTCTGCTCTTGGGCTTCCTGTAAGTGGAATTACACAGCATGTGCCCACCGGTAATTGGGGCCTGGCTTCTTTCCTGCTGCATTAGGTTTCTTAGGTTCATCCCATTAGTGAATTCTTTCATTTTTATTGCTGTGTTGTGGTATACCACTGTCAGAATATACCACAATTTATTTATTCTACTTTTGTTAGATATATAGGTTGTTTCCAGGTTTAGGTTAGAGTAAATACGTGGCTTTAAACATTCTTAGATCTGTTTCTTGGTGGAGTTGCTGCTTGGTAGAGGATGCTTCCATAAGAGTGCTCCTTCAGTAGTGAGTTATCCTGCAAAGTCTCCCCTGCAAAGTCTCGGCATGACTGGCACTAACTGTTGGAGCTATTCTGGTGGATGGACATTGGAATCTCACTGTGGTGAGCATTTCCTTGATTATTAGTGCAGTTTAAAACCTTTTCATATGTGCATTAACCAGTTGGATATTCTCTTTTGTAAAATGCTAGTTCAGACCTTTTTTTTTTTTTTTTTTTTGAGATAGAGTTTTACTATGTCACCCTCGGTAGAGTGCTGTGGCATCACAGCACACAGCAACCTCAAACTCTTGGGCTTAAGCAATTCTCTTGCCTCAGCCTCCTAAGTAGCTGGGACTATAGAAGCCCACCACAACGCCCAGCTATTTTTTGTTATTGTTTTTGTTGTTGTTGGAGTTGTCATTGTTGTTTAGCTGGCCCAGGTCAGGCTTGAACCCGCTAGACTCAGTGCTTGTTGCTGGTGTTGTAACCACTGTGCTACGGTCGCCAAGCAGCCAGTTCAAACCTTATGCCTCTTTTTCTATAGGGTTGTCTTTCTTCTTTTTAATGATCAATAGGAGTATTGTATATTTGAGCTATAAGCCTTCAGCTTTGCTTTTTGTAGAGACTTTTCTCTTATTCTGGCTTGTATATTCTCTCAATATGCTTCCTGATGAGTAGAAGTTAGTTGATACAACAGAATGGAATTTGTTCATCTTTTTATGGTTGTTCATTTTGTGTCCTCAGAAATCTTTTCCCTTAGAGTATAGCAGTTCTCTTTGTAGAGGTCCTTCACCTCTTTGTTTACGAATATTCCTTTCATTTTCTTTGAAACTACTTTGAAGGGAATTGTGTCCTTGATTACCTTCTTATCTTGGCTATTGTTGGCATATATAAAGGCTACTGATTTGTGGACACTGATTTATATCCTGAGATGTTACTGTACATAGGAGTCTCATGGTTGAGTCTCTAGTGTTTTCTAAGTATAAGATCATATCATCAGCAAAGAGGGAGAGTTTGATCTCCTCTGCCCCCATGTCAATGCCCTTAATCTTCTTTTGCCTGAAATGCTAAGAAATAGCAGAAAACATTAACAAATGGAAGAACATATCCTGCTCTTGACTGGGAAGAATCAACATTGCTAAAATGTCTATACCACCCAAGTGATGTATAGATTTAATGCAATCTCCATTAAAATAACAACAGTATACTTTAAAAAACTACAACAAATAGTTCTTCATTTTGTATGGAACCAGGAAAAAACCCATATGGCCAAGGCAATTCTCTGTAATAAAAGCAAAGCTTGTAGGCATCATCCTACTAGACTTCAGGCAGTATTACAAGTTCACAGTGGTCAGAACAGTGTGATACTGGCATAAAAATAGAGATACAAATGTATGGAACAAAATAGAAAACCTAGAGATGAAACCAGTCTAGTATCGCCATCTGATCTTTGATAAACCAAAGAAAAGCGTACACTAGGGGAAAGAATTCCTAGTCAGTAAGTGGTGTTGGGAAAACTGGATAACCACATATAAAAGCCTAGAACTGGACCTGCACCTTTCACCACTTACTAAAATTGACTCAAGATGGATAAAAGATTTAAATCCAAGACATAAAATGATAAAAATCCTAGAAGAAAGTGTGGGAAAAACTCTTAAGGATATCAGTCTGGGAAAGATTTTATGAAGAAGACTTCAGTGGCAATTGCAACAATAACAAAAATAAACAAATGGGACTTAATTAAGCTGAAAAGCTTCTGCACAACTGAAGACACAGCAAGTAAAGCAAAAAGATACCCTTCAGAATGAGAAAAGACACTTACATATTTCAAATCTCACAAAGGCTTGATTTACAGAGATCTGAAATTAGTCAACAAAAAAGAGCAGATAATCTTACCTGTCCCTGAGCAAGAGACATGAGTAGACCCTTCTCTGAAGAAGATAGACGAATGACTAACAAACATATGAAAATATGCTCATCGTCCCTAATCATTAGAGAAATGCAAATCAAAGTGACCGTGGTATATCACCTACCCCCAGTGAGAATGGCCCACATCCCAGAGTCTCAAAGCTGCAGATGCTAGCTTGGATGTGAAGAGAAGGGAACATTTTTACACTGCTGGTGGGACTACAAACTAATACAGCCTCTTTGGAAGGAAGTATGGGGAATCCTCAAATAACTCAAATTAGACCTTCAATTGGATCCTGCAATCCATTACTAGGCATCTACCCAGAAGAAAAAAAAAATCATTTTATCATAAGGACATTTGCACTAGACTGTTTATTGCAGCTCAGTTTACAATCACCAAAATGTGGAAACAACCTAAATGCCCACCAACCCATGAATGGATTAACAAGCTGTGGTATATGTACACCATGGAGTACTATTCAGCCCAAGAACAATGAAGACTTTGTATCTTTTGTGTTAACCTGGATGAAGTTGAAACACATTCTTCTTAGTAAAGTATTATAAGAATTGGAAAAGCAGGAATCCAAGGTACTCAATATGAAGCCAATAGATGATATAATACATTCCCAAATAAGAGAAAAACTCAAATCAATTCAAGTTTGGGGAGAGGGGAGGCAGGCAGGGGATGGGTGAGCTCCCACTTAATGGGCATAAGGTAAGGGTCTATGGCACACCTCTTGGGTGTGGGGCACAATTACAAGAGGGACTCTACCTAACAAATGAAAACATTGTAACCTAGTTGTTTGTACCCTCACATTAACCTGAAATTAAAAATATATAGATAGTTGAACCTGTAAAGAATTTAAAATATTAAAATAAAAGAAAGTCTTTTCCTGCCTCTGCTTTTTCCTTGTTGGGACAATGTGGGCCGTTCACTGTCTATGCACAGGGGTCCTCAAACTTTTTAAACAGGGGGCCAGTTCACTGTCCCTCAGACCGTTGGAGGGCCGGACTTGGGCCCTGGGACGAGTCGGCTGCTAAGCAGGACAGGCAGCGGCGGCAAAAACACCCAGTGGGCTGGATAAATGTCCTAGGTGGGCTGCATGTGGCCCACGGCCTGTAGTTTGAGGATGCCTGGTCTCTGGTGAATGTCTAAGGTATAAGCCTGTACCTTGTTCTTACTCTATAAACCTTTTTCTTTCTCAGTAAATCTTCCTTTTCTTGCTTAAAAAAAACTTTACTCAAATTTTCTTCCATATGTTACAAGTTTTATCATACTGTCTTTCCCATTTAGAGCTACTGTACACTTGAACTTGATTTTTGGATGTTATAAGGTACGGGTCACATGTCATTTTCATGGTAGGCTTTCTGACCGTAAAGTCTTTGTGTCAGCACCTTTGAGTGAAAGGACTGTACTTGGTTACTCTTCTGTAGCACTGCCTTGTCTCAGGTGACTGTCTGTACCTGTCTCTGATCTGATCTTACAGCCTTTCCCCTGTGTTGAACTTACTAAGACTTCTCATGCATTTCTGAGTAGAAATGGTGACGTGGTGACAACAGGTCTTTTGTCTTTTTCCTAGTAGCTGAGGAAAAGCTTTCCAGATTCCATACATGAAGGATGATATTTCTTGTAGGAATCTCTTGGTAGGTATTTTTGAATATTAAGGATGTTTCCTTCTATTTCTGCTTTGTGATATGGTTTCAATTATGATTGGATTTTTTTTTTTTTTTTTTTTTTTGGACAGAGTCTCAAGCTTTTGCCCTGTGAGAGTGCCATGGCATTACAGCTCACAGCAACCTCAAACTCTTGGGCTTAAGTGATCCTCTTGCCTCAGTTTTTCTAATTTTAGTAGAGATGGGGGTCTCGCTTTTGCTCAGGCTGGTCAAACTCGTGAGCTCCAGCAGTCTACCTGCCTCCACTTCCCAGAATGCTAGGATTATATGGCTGAGCCACCTCCCCCGGCCGTGATTTGATGTTTAATTTCATCAAAAGATTTTTTTGCATTTCCTGATGACATGGTTTTTTTCTATTAATGTGTGAATTATTGACTTTTCAAACGGTAAATCAGCCTTCTATCACTGGAATAAAGCTACCTACTCATAATATATTTGTTATATTAATACATATTGCTGTCTTAGTTTCCCTTTTATTTATTTATTTATTTATTTTTTGAGACAGTCTCACTCTGTGGGCCTAGAGTGTTATGGCCTCAGCATAGCTCATAGGAACCTCAGACTCCTGGGCTCAAGCTATCCTCCTGCTTCAGTCTCCCAAGTAGCTGGGAGTATAGGTGCTCACTACTGAGTAATTTTTCTATTTTTAGTAGTGACTGAGTTTTGCTCTTGCTCAGGCTGGTCTCAAACTCCTGAGCTTGAGCTTGGCTTCCCAGAGTGGTTGGATTACAGGTGTGAGCCATCATGCCTGGCCTGGTTTGCTATTTTTTAAAAACAATTTTGCATCTATGTTTGTCATTTTACTATAATTTTCTTCTATAACCTGTCATTTTCTTTTCGTATAATGCCTCTACAAGTTGTTTTTTTTGGGGGGGGGGTGTCAAATGATCCTTTATTGAAATACTTTCCTTTGTACTTTTTAACTAGCTGGACATTCCACAACACCACTGCTGATGTCATCTATGATGTCGGGAGGGTGGCTGACACCAGCATTGCAGCCCACCAACTGGACCATCAGGATCTCTTTAATGGTTCCAGAGAGTTCTCTGGCTAAAGATGGTGCAGCATCTTTAGTCACAATGTTGACAGTCTCATCGAAAGTGATATTTCCGTTGTGTTTAATGCTTTTCTGTTTCTTTCTGCCTCTCGGCGGTTCCTTGAGGGTTCTGATGATGAGGGCAGAGGCAGAAAGTACCATTTCAATCGGAGCCTGTCTGTTCTGGAGAGTTAGTTTACTGTAATCCTGAGACCCTTCTAGTAACTGGTTGCCATGGCAATGTCATCATCAGCCTTTTTTGGAGACAAACCCAGGGGCCAATCTTGGGAGGGGCAGGGCAGACATGGCACTGGCTTCGCCACCAGTGCACTTCAGGTCATGATCTTTGATCTCGTTGGGGTCAAACTTAGGGGGCGTGGTAGAGGCAGGAGGTGTCAGATGAACCTGGATTTGGGACAACCAAAGAAACTTGCAGTTTGGCCTCCTGTGAGCTGAAAGGTGAAAGCCTTACATGTTCTTTTTTTTTGAGACAAAGTCTCACTATCTCTCTATGTTGCCCTCAGTAAAGTCTGTGGCATCACAGCTCACAGCAACTTCAAACTCCTGGGCTCAAGCGATTCTCTTGCCTCAGCCTCCCAAGTAGCTGGGATGACAGAGGCTCACCACAACGCCCAGCTATTTTTTTGTTGCAGTTGTCATTGTTGTTTAGCTGGCCTGGGCTGGGTTCAAACCCACCACCCTTGGTGCATGTGGCTTGCGCCACAACCACTGTGCTATGGGCACCGACCCTCCCTACAAGTTTTTGATAACTACCCTTTGCTAACAGTGAAGCTATAATTCAGGAAGAGGGGAGCTCACTCTTGTTAGTTTCTGTTGGCAGTCTCTCCGTCTGAGAATGTTAGCTAGTTGGGGGAAACTAGCTGATGGACCACATAATAGGAAAACATAAAAGGTGGTCAGGGGTCTGTAACCATGTCGTGCTGGTGCTGTACAGTGAAGTGGAGCAAGTTCTTTTCACGCCTTTTCTTGGGAGCATGTGTATACAAGTGTTAGAATTTGCCATGTAATCATCTTGCCCTGTAGTTTCCTTTGTGAACAATCTGATGGATGGGGTGGGGCAGAGTGGGGGCCCAGCTTTTAAAGAAATTGCAGTAAAATATACACAACATAAAATATACCATTTTAATTTTTTTTATTTTTTATTATTTCAGGTTAATTGAGAGTACAAAGAATTAGGTTATAGTGTTTACATTTGTTAGGTTGAGTCCCTCTTGTAATTGTGTCCCTCTCCCAAGAGGTGTGCTATACACCCTAATATTGTGCCCATTAAGTGGGAGCATCTCATCTCTCTCATCCCCTGCCTCCCACCTTGAATTGATTTGAGTTTTTGTCTTATGTGGGTAATGACTGTCTACTTGCTTCATATTAGAATTGAGTACATTGGATTCTTGCTTCTCCATTCGTGTGATACTTTACTAAGAAGAGTGTGTTTCAACTCCATTCCAGTTAATACAAAGATGGAAGGTCTCTGTCTCTTTTAAGGGCTGAATGGTATTCCATGTGCACCTGTACCCCAGTTTGCTGACCCATTCATGGGTTGGTGGGCATTTAGGTTGTTTCCACATACTGGCAGGTATAAATTGAGGTGTGATAGACAATCAAGTGTAAATGTCCTTACAGTAAAATGAGTTTTTTTCTTCTGGGTAGATACCTAGTAGTGGGATTGCAAGATCAAAATATACCATGTTAACCCCCTTTACGTAAACAGTTCAGGGGTATTAAGTACTTTTCTATTATTGTACAACCGTCACCACCACCATTCATGTCTAGAATTTTTTCATTTTTCCCAGCTAAAACTCTGTGCCCATTAAGCAATATTTAGCCTCTCTGCCCTCCCCGAGCCGTGGCATCCACTGTTGTCTGTTCTGTCTCTATGACCCTGACTACTCAGGCCTCTCTGTGTGTTGGAGCATCTGGTGTCTGTCCTTCTGTGAGTGGCTTCTTCAAGATGGCTTCAAGGTTCATCCCTGTTGTAGGGTGCTCAGATTTTCTTTATTTAAGGCTAATTTCTTGATATTCTATTGTGTGCATTGGTAGATACCACATTTTGCTTGCCATTCATGTCAGTGAACATTTGGGTTGCTTCTGCCTTTTGACAGGTCTGAATATGGGTACAAATATCTGTTCACGTTCCTGCTTTCACTTCTATTTGGTTTACAGCCAGAGGTAGAATTGGTGGATTATGTGGTACTTTTATATTTTGTTTTTTGGTGATTGGCCATGTGTTTTCTGGGTCAGATGTACCATTTTCTGTTGCCATAAACAGTGCATGGCAGTTCCAGTTTGTTGATACTCTCACCAAATTCTTATTTTTCATTTTCAGGTTAATTGAGTGTTTCTTGTAGAAGCCACCTGAACGAGTAGGAGGTGGTACCTCCTTGTGGTTTTGTTTACAAGTCCCTGATGATGAGTGGTGCTGAAGAGCTGTTTGCACACCTTCTCTGGAGAAGTGTCTGCTGCCCAACGTCCTTTCCCATATTTGAATTGGATGGTTTTTTAATTGTTGAGTTATAGAAGCTCATTATATATTCTGGATTTGTAGGATTTGAGATGTTTTCTCACACCCTGGATTGTCTTCTCACTCTTGGTCGTGTCACTGGATGCACAGAAGCATTTGATTTTGATCAAGTACAACGAAATTGTTTTTTCCTTCTGTTGCCGTATTTGAGATATCATTGCCCAAGCTTCCAGGGTCATGATGTTTTCCTTTATGTTTTCTTCTAAGAGTTTTATAGTTTTACCTTTTATGTTTAGGTCTTTGAGCTTGGTTTTTCTTGCCATTTGGTAAAAAGACCATACTTTTCCCATTGAAAGGTCTTGGTTCTCTTTTCAAAAACCATTTGGCTAACTATGTGAGAGTTTATTTTGGGGCTTTCTGTTCTTTTGCATTGGTCTATATGTTTATCTCATTCTGGTATCATACTTTTTTTCCTTCCTTCTTAGAGTTTTTTTTTTTTTTAGAAACAGACTCTTACTTTATTGCCCTTGATAGAGTTCTGTGGTATCACAGCTCACAGCAGCCTCCAACTCCTGGGCCTAGGCGATTCTCTTGCCTCAGCCTCCCAAGTAACTGAGACTACAGGTGCCCACCAGAGCACCCAGCTATTTTTTATTGCAGTTTGGCTGGGGCCAGGTTCAAATCTGCAACCCTCGGTATATGGGTGGGTGCCCTACCCACTGAGCCACAGGTGCCGCCCCTTTCTTAGGGTTTTAATCTGATATTTTTCTAACTTTTTGGAAAATGGATGCTTATTATCACACTGATGTTTTTGTAATCTTATTTATTATGAGAATTATGTAACAGATAAAAGTAGATAAAATAGTAAAAGAATCAACTTTAATAAGTGTTTACATCCTCCTTTCATACTTTTCTGATTGTTATTTTAAAGCATTATCTCCTTTAAAACGTTCTAGACATTTTACTTCTGAATGATAAGGAACTTCATTTATTTACTTGTTTAGAGGCAGGGTCTTGCTGTGCTGCCCAGGCTGGGATGCAGCATCTATTCCCAGATGTCCTCACAGTGGACTGCAGCCTTGAGCTCCTGGACTCCTGTGACCTTCCTGCCTCAACCCTTCTGAGTAGATGGTGCCTCACCCAGCAAGAACTTTAAAAAAAAAACCCAAACCATGATATCATTCTCCTGTCTACTATTTTTTTTGAGACAGAGTCTCATTATGTCACCCTGGGTAGAGTACTGTGACATCACAGCTCACAGCAACCTCAAACTCATGGGCTTAAGTGATTCTCTTGCCTCGGCCTCCCAAGAAGGTGGGACTGACAGGCGCTTGCCACAACACCTGGGCTATTTTTCTGTTGCAGTTGTCATTGTTTAGCTGGCCCAGGCCGGGTTGGAACCTGCCAGCCTCAGTGTATGTGGCTGGCGCCATAAGCACTGTGCTGTTGGCACCAAGCCTATCTACAAGATTAATAGTGATTCCTTAATCTAACACACTGTCTATGTTAAATTTTCCTGGACTGTCTCAAAAATGCCTTGTATTGGTGGTGATTTCGAGTCAGGGTCTGAGCAGGGTACAGGTGGGAAGTGGGTGCTGATGCCCCGGCCGCCTTTCCCAGCAGCAGAGCCCCTGCTCTCCTCTCCCTGTGTCTGGCCATACTGTTCTTTCTTCAGAGAAGCAGGGCACTTGTTCTGGAGAATTTCACATTTTCTGAACTTGGTTGATCACATTCCCTTCCTAGTCCAGCATGTTCTTCTATCAGTTATATTTTCTCTGATCTGCTGGTCAGATCTAGAGGTTTGTCTGTCTTTGGATCTATTTGTTGGGTCTGAATCATGTCTAAAGTCATGCTGTGTGCTCTCTGTTGGGTGGGGGCTGTGGTGCTGGGTGCCCACCTTCAGTTCTGCCCATGCAGTGTCTGTCCTCTGTAAGATTCTGTACCCACCTGGGTGCCTGCTGTCTGGGTAGCAGGAGTTGTAGTTTGCACAGGGAGGGCGTGATCCATGTGAAATTTCTCCCCCACTCCCCTTGAACCGTTCTTCATGATACTGAGCTGGTGTCCTGGCACTTCCAAGGTGCCCAGTTAGGTTTTTTTTTATAAGTATCGTTATGAATTAAGATTTTATTGATTTGGTATTATTTAACTTGTTTACTGTTTGTTTTCTAGCTTGTCCTTTCAGCATATATACCTTTAAAGGGATAAATGCCCTCAAGCACATGGTTAGCTGTTTGTCACCAGATTTAATTTGTAGTATTTTTATCATTCACTTCAGTGCGTTTTCTAATTTCCAAAATCATTTTTCCTTGGAATTTTGGGTTCCATTGAAATGTATTTTGTAATTTTTAAATATATGAGGAATTGTTTTTATTAACTATTTATATTTCTAGTTTAATGGCATTTTACAAGTTCTATAACTTCACTTCTTTGAAATCTGTTGAGATTTGTTCTGTGGCCTAGCATATGGCCTGATTTGATAGTCATACTGTGTTTTTTGGGTTTATTTGAAATAAAAATCATTCTCTAATTAATAGGAATTTCTTTGTCATATTAGTTACTGAGATAGTAATGTTATTTTCCCATTATGACTGGGATTTATTTATTTCTCCTTGTAGATCTTTCACACAATTTGTTGTTTTCAAACTGTATTGATTGATTAACTGATTGATTTTGCTTTCTCTATATACAGAGTCATTTTTTACAGGTCAGAATTGTAGAAATAATGAGGAAGTGACACTTATACGCAAAGCTGATCTAGAGAACCACAACAAAGATGGAGGCTTCTGGACTGTGATTGACGGGAAAGTCTATGACATAAAGGACTTCCAGACCCAGTCGCTCACAGGAAATAGCATTCTGGGTAAGGTCACATTTTTTACTCCATGGCTAAAAGTTGCAATGTGTCGTTTTATGCAAGGGTGTTTGGCTTATAAATGATCTCTTTAATTCTGCTTCAGTCCCTGCATATTTTAATATATGTGTGACTTACCAAGAAATTCAGGTACATTTGAAGAATTCTCACTGATATACTTTTTGTTTCAATGTTTGTGGGGACTTACCAGTTCTGTGTTGGCCCAGACAAATCTGGGAAGAGGGTGAGAGATCATTGTACTCTGGTAACCTCACTTTGGAGTTCACCTGCCTAACTTACTTCCTACTTGCTGTTTCTACTGTGGCTGTCTAGGCAAATCGTATTGAAGTCACGTTGCTTTTTTCATTTTTATTTTAGCTCAATTTGCAGGGGAAGATCCAGTAGTAGCTTTGGAAGCTGCTTTGCAATTTGAAGACACACGAGATTCAATGCATGCGTTTTGTGTTGGCCAGTATTTGGAGGTGAGGCTATGTCCCCTGAGTACACGAGGACATTGGGGAGACCCTGCAAGTGTGTTTGTGATAGGATGGTTTTGACCTTAAAGTCCTGATACCTTTGTGGGGTATTAAGTGAAAAACATAAAGATCCTTTAGAAATTACTTCATAAATGACTTTACATTTATTCTTGTCAAGATTTATGATGTGCTGGTCTTGAAAAATTATTTTAGAAATTATTTGTAAGAAATAAAGACATTTTCACATAGAAAAGAGGTTAAACTTCAGTCTTTACAATTTTTTTGTAAGCTTATTTAGAAATTTGGAATGGCTTACTATATTGATGTATTTTGGGGTGGGGGGAAAGAATTGTATAGATGTGTAGTTCCTTTTTTTTTTTTTGAGACAGAGTCTCATTCTGTTGCCTCTGGCTACAGTGCCATGGAATTGTAGTTCACAGCAACCTCAAACTCCTCTTGCTTTAGCCTCCTAGGTAGCTGGTAATACAGGCGCCCACCACAATGCTTGGCTGGTTTTTCTATTTTTAGTAGAGACAGGGTCTTATTCTTGCGTAGGCTGTTCTCCAGCTGCTGAGCTCAAGCAATCCACTTCCCTCAGCCTCCAGGAGTGCTAGGATTACAGGCATGAGCCATTGCGCCTGGCAAGAAATGTAATTCTTTACAATAGAAATATGTCCTTCCGATGTATTCATGAGCATTGGAGTTTATATATTGGGATTGGCCTTCTAAATATTTAAATGTCCAGAAGTAATAAAATTCATTAAGTGCCATGGGGAAGATTAGCTTTGGTTTGTAAATTGGTGTTACTAGAAAACTTTAAGAATATTTGAACTCTTACATTTGTTTGGCGAGTTTGCTTTTCAGGAATAAATTTATTTTTTCCACATGCGTGGAGATGGTTACCACAAGTGTGGTCATGGTTATCACACTTTTTAGCTGATGCTTGTTAGGTCACATTTTTGTCTCTCATTAGGTTCTTTATTCATGTAACAACTCATTACATGGAGTATTTTCTTTTCTTTCTTTCTTTTTTTTTTTTTTTGAGACAGAGCCTCAAGCTGTCCCCCTGGTAGAGTGCTGTGGCATCACAGCTCACAGCAACCTCCAACTCCTGGGCCCAAGTGAGTCTCCTACCTCCACCTCCCAAGTAGCTGGGACCACAGGTGCCTGCCACAATGCCCGGCTATTTTTTGATTGCAGCTATAATTGTTGTTTTGGTGGGCCCAGGCTGGATTCGAACCCGCCACCTTAGGTGTATGTGCTGGTGCCTTAGCCACTTGAGCCACAGGCGCCAAGCCTACATGGAGTATTTTCTGAAGAATTGTCTACAATCACTTTGGAAACGATTTGATTTTCTAAGAAATGTTCTAGCCAAGTTGTTCATGTGTACTTTGATTTTTCCACCATTACACCTGTGCGTTTACCATCTGCTTTGCAGGGTGTGCAGGGTTTATGTGGTTTCAGCTGTTACCTTGGGCACAGCAGCATAATCTCATTATTATAGGGTGTAGATGGCGCACCCAGAGCACCCACTTGTCTTCAGCATGGCTGTGCATTTTAAGGACATAAGCTATTCCTTTTTTTTTTTTTTTTTTTTTTTGCAGTACCGGGTTTGAACCTGTCACCTCCGGTATATGGAGCCGGCACCCTACTCCTTTGAGCCACAGGTGCCACCCAGCTGTTCCTTTAGTTTGATGTTTTTGATTAACTTCATTTTCTCAGACTGATGATGAATTTTTCTTTGTAGCCTGACCAAGAGGTGGTCACCGTACCAGATCTGGGAAGTCTGTCTTCACCTCTGATAGACACAGAGCGGAATCTGGGCCTGCTTCTTGGATTACATGCTTCCTATTTAGCAATGAGTACGCCACTGTCTCCTGTCGAGGTCGAATGTGCCAGTAAGAAAATTTTGTTCTCTGCTAACCGATTAGCAGATTATTTTAGATGAACCATGAAGTGCCACCAGAGAGTAAGAGAGGAAGAAGAATCAACGAGGTTCTTTGTGACAAAAATGAGTATAGGGAGACTCAGCTGGTTAGTTAGAGACAGCTGTGAGTGGCTGTCATCTGCTGTCATGTCTGGGCCACAGAGGAAGCTAAGATGTGCAGGAAGGTCTCAGCGCCATGAGTCTCGCTTACCACATCCTCTCACAGATGGACCCAGGGTGGCCGTCGTCTTCCTGTGTGCCCGGAATTTGCACAGAATGTGGTTGGCTGTTCCTACAGGGGAATAGCATTCTGCTTGAGAGCAAATGCAAGGCAGGTATATTTTGGAATGGCAGCTTTTGTAATCACTTACAATAAGGAAGTTGTTCCATACCCTATAAGATGGATTTAAATTTTTCTTCATGTAATTGCACATAGCCCATCTGTCTGCTCATGTATTCGTCCAAGAAGCATTTGTTGACCCGTAGTTGTGGGATCACCATGCTGGGAGTTCAGGACACAGAGGCAGCCAGGACGTGCCTCTGTCCACAGGTATTGTTGTTTGATGATGAGCCAGGATGCTGAGCAGATGGAGATACATATATGGCTGTAAATGATGTTCGTAAGTGGTTTTCGGGGAGGAAAGGCTTTGCAATGGCAGCAACCCTGGATTGAGGTGTAGGTGTTCTGGGCAGAACCTTGGGGGTGTGAAGGGCACTGCTGGGAGCAGCAGGAGTGTCAAGGGCAGGCTGGCCTCAGTGCTGGACAGCCCCATGTGCAGTGGGCCCTTGGGTGCATGCTGGGCGCTGTGTGGCCTTCCTGCTGCCCACCTTCATTCTGGAGACGTACTGTGCCTTGGGAAGACAGGCTTCACGTAGATTGGCAAGGAGGGTCCAACTGGAGAGCTCTAGGGTAGCAGGAACAGAGGTGGTGTAGGCCTTCGTGGGGAGGCATGGCCATCCACGGAGGGATCAGAAGCACATCTTGGAGAGAGAAAGAGGGGCAGTGTAGTGTTTTAAGTGGAGTCGGGATGGGGCAGATCAGATTTGTGATTCAGAAGAATTATGCGGTGGTGTAGGGAATGTTCTCAAATGCTCTAGAAATCCAAATGTCCAGTAAAAGAACACTGAGTGCGTCCCACATGTGACTGCTTGGGTTTGAGCAACATGTCGGCAACACAGCTCACTGATAAAAATCTATAGTGATGTGTATGCTGATTGGTTTTGGTGCCTTTCCTCCATTTATCATCAGTAGTTGTCATTAACTTTCCCTGACAGTGGCATGTTCTTGTCAGATCTGACTGAGCCTGTACCACCTGCAAGTCTCCCTTCTAAATCTCTCCTTCACTAAAGACTGTGTGTTGTTAAAGATTCTCTTATTCTTCCTACTTTATAAATGCTTTAGGAGTATGCTGCCTACCTTGAGGCTGGTTATTTTTTGTAGAAACCCTTCAAGAGTGCTGTTCTCCTGCCTGGATGCTGAGCTGGGTCTCAGCTCAGTAGCGAGTTCCGTGACAAGTGCTTTACTGATTTTCAGAGTAATGATGGTCTCCTGCCGCTTGCTCTTGTGTCCCCTGTGGTCCTCAGATGCCTAGTCTCACAGCTGAAACTGAGTGGGTGGTGAGTGAGTGTTGCCCCCTGCTGGAACGGAATCCCTGGCTCCAGACAGTGTTTGTGGAGCTGGGCAGCTCCACGCAGAGTACAGGGATCCAGCGAACTGTTGGGTTGGAAAAACTGTATGAGTTCTGATACCACACTTGAGGTGTACTGAGTAACCAGAAAGTGTTACCTGTGTTCATATAGATGGTGGAATTGTAAGTCAGTCTGTGTAAATGTTAGATGTAGCTCTTTTATAGGACTGATGCGGAATATTTCACATTCTAAATCAAGTATTTACTCGAGCATCTTTTCTTCCATGTTTACTCCTGAGTAGTGCACTCGAGTTTCTCTTTAATATTTGCCTGTGCATTTTTAGAGTGGCTTCAGTCATCCATCTTCTCTGGGGGCCTACAGACCAGCCAGATCCACTACAGCTATAATGAGGAGAAAGATGAGGACCACTGCAGCTCTCCTGGGGGCACACCTGCCAGCAAATCTCGACTCTGCTCCCACAGACGAGCACTGGGCGACCATTCCCAGGCATTCCTGCAGGCCATTGCTGACAATAACACCCAGGACCACAATGTGAAGGTGAGCTAGAACCCTCCCCACCCCCAATGAGTATTCTGTCTGGCTGAGAAGTTTGACATGGGAATATCCACATGCACTTCAGTTAATGTAGCACAGGCTTTGTTTCACATGTTGGGAGGGTTGGCTTTGAGGTGAGAGACTGGTTCTGCTTACTTCCCAGGAAGGCTAGAGAAGCATTACTAATTGCCAGCAGATCAGAGGCCTGGCACATCTGGATTTGTCAGGGCTCACTGGGTACCTCTGAAGTCACCTCCAGTCATTTCTGTTGCAGGACTTTCTGTGTCAGATCGAGAGGTGCTGTCGGCAGTGCCACTTGACCACACCTATCACGTTTCCTCCGGAGCACCCTGTGGAGGAGGTTGGCCGCTTGCTGCTCTGTTGTCTCTTAAAACACGAGGACTTAGGTATGGAGCCTGATGCCCACGTGTCTGAGCTGTGCTGTGCTGTGCATCCTGTGACTGACATGTCCCATGAGTCTTTCCCACCTGCCCGTCTTCACTGTCTTCACAGGTCACGTGGCATTGTCCTTAGTCCATGCTGGTACGCTTGGGATAGAGCAAGTGAAGCACAGGACGCTGCCTAAGTCAGTGGTGGATGTGTGTAGAGTTGTCTACCAGGCAAAGTGCTCACTCATTAAGGTGAGTAGACTTTAATTCTTGGTCTTTCGTGTCGTGCAGTTTCTGAGATGTTCGTTGTTGAAGCTGTCTTTTTATCTATGTAACTTTGCAGACTCATCAAGAACAAGGCCGTTCTTACAAGGAGGTTTGTGCTCCTGTCATTGAACGGTTGCGATTCCTCTTCAATGAATTGAGACCTGCTGTTTGCAATGACCTTTCCATAATGTCAAAGTTTAGACCCTTAAGTTCTCTGCCCCGTTGGAGGAGGATAGCTCAGAAGATAATTCGAGAACGAAGGAAAAAGAGAGGTAAGAATGGAAAAGGATGGAAATGATTGTTGAAGTGTGTACTTAGCCCATGTTGGATCTATGATTTCTGAGTGGATTTTTGCTACTGTTCATTTCTACCTACTGCCATAATTTTTACATGTATTTATGATTAAATGTAGAAATCATACATTTTGAGATCAGCTAATGAAGCAACTTAGGAATTGAACGTGTTATGATTTGAACTGGTAAATTGATGCTGATAAAGGTAAACTTTACTAAATTGTTAGGGAAAAGGACATTTTTTTTCAAATCCATTGTCCTGGTAATGGGGGAATTTAAACTTAAAATTTAATCTTTTTTTTTGAGACAGAGTCTCACTGTGTTGCCCTCGGTAGAATGCTGTGGTATCACAACTGACAGCAACCTCCAACTCTTGGGCTTAAGCCATTATCTTGCTTCAGCCTCCTGAGTAGCTGGGACTACAGGCACCTGCCACAATGCCCAGCTATTTTTTTGTTGTTGTTGTTGTAGTTGTCTTTGTTGTTTGGCAGGCCCAGGCCTGGTTTGAACCTGTCAGCCCCTATGTATTTGGCCAGAGCCCAAGCAGCTGAACTACAGGTGCTGAGCCTTAAAATTTGATCCTTTCTTCCTTCCTTTCTCTTCCTCTTCTCTTTCTCCCTCTCTCCTCTTCCACTCCTTCTTTTCTTTCACCCTGCTGCTTTTCCCTTTCTTTCCTTCCTCCCTTTCCTTCCCTTCCCTTCCCTTCCCTTCCCTTCCTTGCCCCTGCCCCTGCTGCTCTCCCCTCCCCTACCCCCTCACCTCTTTTTTCTTTCCTTCTTTCTCTTACTCTGTTGCCTAGGCTAGAGCCATCCTCACAACTCTGGGCTCACTGCAACCTCATACTCCTGGGCTCAAATGATCTTTCTTGTGCAGCCTCCTGAGTAGTTGAGACTATAGGCATATGCCACCTCACCCACCTAATTTTTTAATTGTTTTGTAGAGACAGGTCTTGCTATTACCAGATGATCTCCAATTCCTGGCCTCAAGTGATCTTCCCCCTTTAGCTTTCCAAAGTACTAAGATTATGTAGGATTATAGATGTGAACTGCTGTGTTCAGTCCCAAAGTAAATAAATTTTTTTTTTTTTTTTTGGAGACATAGTCTCACTCTGTTGCCCTGGGTAACATCATAACTCACCACATCCTCAATCTCCTGGGCTCAGGTGATCCTCTTATCTCAGCCTCATGAGTAGCTGGGACTACAGGTGCCCACCATGAAACCTGGCTAGTTTTTCTATTTTTAGTAGAGACAGGTCTTGCTCTTCCTCAGGCTGGTTTTGGACTTTTGATTTTTGAGCTCAACCAGTCCACTCACCTCGACCTCCCAGAGCTCTAGGATTATAGGCTTGAATCACCTCGCCTGGCCAAGAAATATTTTTTGTTTGGAAATACTAAGTATTGTGATAAGCAGAGAATTATTATAAAAGGGAATTTAAAGACTTACTTTTATTTTCATGGAAGCAACTGTGTATGGTACAGAAAAAAGCTTTTTGCCTTAATCCAAATTTGAGTAAAAATGCATAGAATAGTCACTTGTGATTATAAGTAAACTATAGAAACTTACGACTTATGTTCTTATGAATTCCACTATTTGTTCACAGTCTTATAAAACAATATTAATTACTGAGTTTTTGATGGTCATTTGGAATTAAGAAAAGACTAATGTGGGACGGCGCCTGTGGCTCAAAGGAGTAGGGCACTGGCCCCATATGCCAGAGGTGGCAGGTTCAAACCCAGCCCCAGCCAAAAACTGCAAAAAAAAAAAAAAACAAGAAAAGACTAATGTGTTTTTAGAAGCCATCCCAAATTGTTCCTGAACAAACCTTTAACCCACAGTAACTTGTCTGAATCTTGGAAGTACTCTGGAGGGAGTCACAGCACTGACACTTCTAAGATTCCTTTAACCCAGGCATCCAGGAAACTCAGCCAAATCACAGGCGCTAGAGCCAGCCAGGCCTGTCCCAGCTTGACAGGGATGGCTCCCTCCCCCATCCAGTCACCGCACATCCGTGGATTCTGAGCCCACAGTGTCATCTTTGAAAGTTCCTTGTTTGGGGTTTATAGATTTATTGTATGATATTTGAAGCTAGTTTTCTTTTTTCTTTTTTTTTTTTTTTTTTGAAATTAAGTAACCTTACCTCTCACCCCTTTGGCTGAGATCAAGTATGTGTGAAAATTATGATGTTTAAGTGTGATAATTACTGTGTTCAGGGTCCCCAAGCCCTCTCTCAGCCTTGATGATTCACTAAAAGGACTCCACAGGCAGGACACAGAAGAACTGTTATACTCAGTTATAGCTTACTCCTGCCAAAAATATTAAAATGTGCAGAAGCAAGGTTACATGGGAAGTCCAGAAGAAGCTAGGCCTGAGTTTGCGATGTCTCTTCCCAGTGGAGTCCCTTGGGTAAGCAGTGGACATGTGCAGCTCTCCTGGCAGTCATGACATTATGAAGTGCTGTCGAGCAGGGGGCTCACCCACGCCCAGAGCAAGGGGATCCCTGTAAGTCACATTATAAACCTTCTAGTCAGACTAGTGCCACGTGGTGTGCTGGGCTTCAGGCTTACCACCACACTTGCAAGGCAGGGTATGCAGCGGTTCAGAGGTCAGCTTGTAGAAGCAACAGTCCTGCAGGAACAGGCCTTTCCTGGAAATCTGCAGGGTTTGAGCAGCCCAGGCCTGCTGTGTCAGCCTATTACTGCCCAAGTCTATAGTGCTAATTTTTCATATTATATTCTGAGGAGATTTAGATCAAAAATTTTTAAAGGGATTACAAAAGGATAGGGAAGAAATACCACACATGACATTGCAGATTCAGGAGAACTTTCCCTAGATGAGAAGGCAGCAGCTTGATCCTCTTACGCACTGACAGAGGACGAAAGGGCTCTAGCCGGTGACAGGCCGATGCCTGGCAAAGACGTGACCTGTGGCTTGCTTTGTTTTGCTTATGGGCTAAGTGGCTTTTGTAGTTTCACATTGTTTTAAAAAATAAAAAGCAGGAAATATTTTTGACACATAAATATTACATGAAGTTTAAATGGCAGCATCTATAAATAAGGTTTTTCTGGGTTACAATCATACTTTTAGTGCAACAGTAGCAGAGTCGAGTATTTACAATGGACTGAAAGACTCCAGAGACTCAGCTGTTCACTGTCCAGCACTTGTAGGAAAGCTTGCTGACGCCTGGGCCGCCCTCCTTGCTGCTCCCTCACAGCACTCACCTGTGCCAACACAGTGACCAGGTGCTGTCATTGCCTGTCCTGTGAGACCACGAGAGATAGCTGATAGCTCTTCCTTTTTGTTGTTTGAGCATTATAGTTTATAATGTTTGTTCACATGTTTCTTTGAATAAAATATTCAGCTTTCTTGCAAATTTAAGTATTTCTTAATTTAAAAAAATTATTAAGTAAATAATTTTTATAACGAATGATGTTTTTAAACATAGTTCCTAAGAAGCCAGAATCTACTGATGATGAAGAAAAAATTGGAAATGAAGAGAGTGATTTAGAAGAAGCTTGCATTTTGCCTCATAGTCCAATAAATGTGGACAAAAGACCCATTACTATTAAATCACCCAAGGTGCAGTATTTTCTGTGATTCTGAGATTGGCCGACTGGAAACACAGCACATAGCGAAGGAATCCATGAGTGTTGAAGGGTGTTGTGCCTTAGTCCCTGAGTATCTCTAGGGCAGTGAGTGTAGTTGGTGTTGAAGGGAGGCCCCAGGGATGTTTGATGGTTCCTTGTTCAGAGCTGTAGTTGGAGAAGTGTTTTTCTTTTTATTTTAATACTATGTTGTAGCATTATTTATTCACCATTCAATTGACTGAATGTATCTTTTGTTCTGGAAACTCTGTTAGTCTCCAATGTGAACCATAACTTTGTATGGCAAGTCAGCTTGATTGAAAGTGTGTTTGTGTGGAGATGAATTCAGTTACAGTCATGTCTATAGAGTAGTTTTAAACCATGTATTAGTTACTGAGTTTGACATATTCTACCAGTTTGAACCTAGTCACGTTATTTATTTACATGTATGTTTGCGTAACTGTTTTAGAGCACAAGTTAATATTAATAGTGTAGGCTAATTGTGGAAATTGTTTTCCTTCATCAGGATAAGTGGCAGCCACTGTTGAGTACAGTCACAGGTGTCCACAGATACCGGTGGTTGAAACAGAACGTGCAGGGCCTTTACCCCCAGTCTGCGCTCCTCAGCACAGTCGCTGAGTTTGCCCTTAAAGAAGAGCCAGTGGATGTGGAAAAAATGAGGAAGTGCCTGCTAAAACAGGTAAAATTTGATGAGACCATGTTTCTCTTCGTTGGGTGTTTGTATAGTATTTAACTGTGTGTGTTGGTATTTTGCAGTTGGAAAGAGCAGAGGTTCGCCTGGAAGGGATAGATACAATTTTAAAACTGGCAAGCAAACATTTCTTACTTCCGTCTGTGCAGTATGCAATGTTTTGTGGATGGCAAAGACTTATTCCTCAGGGGATTGATATAGGGTAAACTTTATAACATTTGTTTCTTAATTAAGGGACTTATGACAACAAAACATTATTATAGTTAAAAGTGTAACATTTTTTCTCATTGTTTGAAAGGGAACCCCTTACAGATTGTTTAAAGGATGTTGATCTGATTCCACCTTTTAATCGGATGCTGCTGGAAGTAACTTTTGGCAAGCTATATGCATGGGCTATTCAGAATATTCGAAATGTTTTGATGGATGCAAATGCCAAATTTAAAGAGCTTGGTGAGTTTAAAAAAAATGCTGATGAATAAAAGACGATTAAAATCAATGTTGTAGTAATGTCCGTGATTATGTCACCGTTATTTCATAGTTTGGCCTTAGTTATATGCTGTGGAAATTGCAAGTGCCGTTTTCACTTTGGGAAAGACTTTAATAATTTTGTACATTAGCTTGATAATTTACACTACTTTTACAGTGTTCTGTGGAAATTTAGAAGACAATCTTGAAGTACTTTATTAAAAAGCTTTTATAGCTTCACATTTTTTTTGTGCGATTTTTAGCTAGGGCCAGGTTTGAACCCACCACCTCTGGTATATGGGGCCAGCGCCCTACTCCCTTGAGCCACAGGTGCCACCCTATAGCTTCACATTTTTATGTGTATAACCTATACCATGTACCTCAGAGTGTCTGTGTCCTATATTAATATTTATTTCTGGATATTTTGAGCATTCACAGACAAGTGCTAGGATTAGTATTATGGAAGAAAAGTGAAACGTAACTATTGTATTTAAAATTGATAGGGCCCCCAAGGATATTAAGTCCTATAGACAAGTGGAGAGAGCTGTGTGGGGGGGTTGTAGGACAGTTGCAAAGCATGACGAGCTACCTGAGTCTATATTCCATGGAGACCCCTGAAAAATAGAAGCACAAAGTAATCTCTAGTGCTTTCTTTAGCATTTATACTCTCGTGTCCATGCATAAGAAATTTAAACGGGTCCAATGCTTGTTAGGTATCCAGCCTGTTCCCCTGCAAACCATCACCAATGAGAACCCGTCGGGACCAAGCCTGGGGACCATCCCACAAGCGCGCTTCCTCCTGGTGATGCTCAGCATGCTCACGCTGCAGCACGGGGCCAACAACCTCGACCTCCTACTCAACTCCGGCACCCTCGCCCTCACACAGACGGCACTGCGACTGATTGGTAGGTTGGCACTGGCTTTAGGGCCTCGAGAAAATGTCAAGATTTGCCTTCTCTTTCTCTTTCCTTAAAAAAAGTTTTTAAAGATTATAGTAAAATATAAATGACCTAAAATTTGCCATTTTAAAGTTTACAATTCATTGGGCGGCTCCTGTGGCTCAGTGAGTAGGGCACTGGCTCTGTATACTGAGAATGGTGGGTTTGAGCCTGGTCCTGGCCAAACTGCAACAAAAAAATAGCCGGGCGTTGTAGCGGGTGCCTGTAGTCACGGCTACTCGGGAGGCTGAGGCAAGAGAATCACTTAA
>NW_003852565.1:469048-479037 GCF_000181295.1 Otolemur garnettii
CTGTGAGCTGTGAAGCCACGGCACTCTACCCAAGGGGATAGCTTGAGGCTCTGTCTCAAAAAAAAAAAAAGAACTCAGCATGTGGTTGTGCTCAAGTCTGTGATTGATAACTGGGAATAGAGACAGCAAAATCATCAAAGGGAAAAGGCACATGGGCAAAGTCTGGGGAAGCCAGGCGCAGGCTTCCAGAGCTTTCTCCCAGAGGAGTCACAAGGACACACTAATCCCCCAGCACTGAGCTGTGGCAACCCCTACCGGAGAAGCTGGTTAGGGGTGGGTGCGCAGACACCCTCTGCCTGGCAAGTACCATGTGCCAGACCCCAGGTTCCAGCACAGACCTCACTGTGTGTACAGACAGATGAGGCGCAGTGAGCCACACTTATCACCTAGGGAGCAGAGAGCCCCCCTGAAATCCAGGTTCCCAGGTGGCTGGCCTGCCAGAGGGCATGTCTCAGGCTGGCTGTCAGTTCTTTTGTGCACAGAACCATAATTAAAGTTTGTTAATTTCCATTATTAGACGTTTAGGGTTGGTTATTTTTTATTTTTCTATTATTAAAGATATGGTGAGCATCTTGCTAACTTAATCATTTTGTTCTTTCAGAGGGACTACTCCCTAGAAGTAGAGCCAATACCTTTCTGAGCATTTTTATATCTTTTGAACATATTTATATATTTTTTCTTTCCCATTACCTTCTCTGTGTTCTAGACAGAATCAGTAAGATTTTCACAGTGCTTATTATACTAATTCATAAAAGATATACTATGGATTTATTACAGTTATTATTACTTCATCAACACTGGCAGATTTGTGCGTGTGTGCAATAGAGAGAGGGTTTTGCAGACGCCCACCTGCTCAGCTGTTGTTGTGGCTATGCCGACAGGTCCCAGCTGTGACAGTGTTGAGGAAGATACGAACACTTCCTCACGAGGAGCCTCCGCCACAGTCTTGGAGGAGACGAGGAAGGAGACAGCTCCTGCGCAGCTCCCTGTCTCGGGGCCAGAACTGGCTGCTATGATGAAGATTGGGACCAGGGTCATGAGAGGTGTAGACTGGAAGTGGGGCGATCAGGTACTCAAGACTCGATTCAAGTGCGCTAGTCACATCTTGGTTGCCATGGTGTGGGCAGTGCAGCTGAGGACATGTGCCATCCATGGATGACAGATGCTGACTTCTGAGCAGCTGAAGAGTCAAAACTGGAAGAGTAATGGTAGTCTGCTGTGAGGGCACCTCCAGCAGGGTCAAGTCTGCAAAAAGTCGTGGCTATTTTCAGAAAACTCATTGGTGTGAGGCTCAGTTTGATGTGCAGTTGGAACAAGAGAGTGAGCATGCTGAGGCTGGGCCCCTCTGCTCCTGCCCCTGCCCCTGCCCCTGTGAGCTGTTGGCCATGTGCCCTGAGTGCCTTAACCCAGCAATTCTGGTGTACCGGCTGGGTGGGTGGCCCCCTCTCGTTTTCCCTCCTGGTTGCTGCTTCCAAATCTATTGTCAGGTGCCCCCAGGGGAAGGCTGCTTGCCATAGTCCTTGCTGATATAGGACAGTGTTCACCTTCCCACGGCTCTGTCTGGGGTTTCTCAGCCCTACTGTTCACCATGGACTTTGTCCCAGTCATCTTAGAAATGCAAGTGTGGTCAGAGACCAGCATCCTATAAACTGCCTTCTCCCATAGAAAGGACAGATGGAGCTTCCAGTACAGAGCCCAAAGGTCAAACAGAAGTAGGAGCATGAGGGTACTTACTCTGTTGTAGCCCTTTGGGGGCTTGAAGGGCAAGGGCAAGCTGCTAGGACCACGCTGGGGAGGCCCATCCCTGTCTTTGCGCAGAGAGGATCCTCACTGAGATAATCATTTCTTTGCTAAAGGCTATGAACATGTTAATTCATAGCGTTTAATTTACAGTGATCAGAGCTGTCATTTTGCAGGTAGGCTTGGGAGTCTGTTAACATGAATGTGTGTGCACTGATGGCCCCCCTTATGGAGCCACCTGGGTGGCCCGTCTGTTGGGAGAGCTAGAGGGACCAGGGAAGAACACATGCCCTCTTCATGGATCTTTATTTTGACTTTCTCAGGATGGACCTCCTCCAGGCCTAGGCCGAGTGATTGGTGAACTAGGAGAGGATGGATGGATACGGGTCCAGTGGGACACAGGCAGCACCAACTCCTACCGAATGGGGAAAGAAGGGAAATACGACCTCAAGCTGGCAGAGCTTCCGGCCTCTGCACAGCCCTCGGCGGAGGACTCGGACACAGAGGACGACTCTGGTGAGTGGTTCTTGGAGGCATCAAGTCCAGGGCAGCCTGGCAAATTGTCCAGGTGCTGGCTGACTATCATTTTCATGTGGGAAGTTAAACAGTGTGTCTGAGGTCATCTGTAGGCAGTACTGGCCTCTGACTCTGCAGATGACTCTGATGCCAGTGCACAAAGAGACTTTGGGACGAGTGACCCAGCCAGAACGACTGCCGGCACTTTCCCTTCATTCCTGCTTTCACCTTCTGAGAGTGTGATGCAGGCAAGGTGCAGCCTCACCTCTGCGGGGGTGTGTGCTTGCTGCTGACCGCAGTTGGAGGAAGCGAGCTGGGGCCCTGCAGAGTGGGCCTGCCCTGCAGTCCCTCTGCCTCCTTCCATAGCTACAGTCCTCAGCAAAGCACGGTCCACCTGCCTGCTGCCTCTGCCTCTCTGTAGCCCTGACTCAGAATGCATTATGTGACGTGACGTGAGTTAGTACTCTACTGCTTCTGTGAAATCAGAGGTCAGGACTTGGACGTGGACCCCGGAATTCAGACCCTATCCAAGGGAAGCAGGGGAAAGGTTTCATGACATTTTTTTAACTGTGTCACAAAGACTTTGGGATGGACATGGGAAGGAAGCTGCAAATGGCTGATCTTGGTGAGACCATCCAACAGGCCTGCACTGCCCACTGCTGGGGTGAGGCTCAGAGGAGACCTTTGCAGGTGTGCTCAGTAGAGAGTGGGTGCTGTGGGGGAGAGGGTCTTTGCCCCACAGCACAGTGTCACCTCACACTCTGATACCACCACTCTGAGTACAGTCCATTCAGGTGTGAATAGAAGTGATGCCTGCTGTGTGGGCCTGTAGAGGTGATGCGTGCTGAGTCCCTGTACCCTGGCAGTGGGTGCCAGCTGTGTCACTGCTGCGTCTCACCTGCAGCCTGCTGCTCCAGACCAGGGGCCAGCTCTTCCTTTGTCCACCTTGACAAGTGGAGGCAGGCCTGGCCACCTGCCAGGGGGCTTTTCCTCACAGGGGTGTCAGAGTCTGGGCAGGAATGGCCATGTCTGGAACGGTGGCTTCTGCGGTCACACCCCTTCACCTTCTTGTTCCAGGTTGGCCAGGCTGGACGTGTGAATATCTCGTCTCCCTGCACCATGCAGGTCCTGGCCGGCTCTTTGGAATCTTGCTTTTGATGTTTAATAAGTAGTCTTTCTAAAGAAGTGAAACCTTAGAATCGTTTCAGTGTTTTGAGTTATGTGTATACGTGTGTTGATGCTGTTTTAAAAAAATTAACTTATTCAAGAAAAGGCTCATTTTCTTTGAGGAATATGAGAACAGAAATGATCGGGGTGGGCATTTGGTGTTATCTGAGCACCTTTGTCTTAATTTTGCTGTGAACCTAAAACTATTCTAAAAATCAAAGTCTTTAAAAATAAAAAAGGAGGAATGTGATATTGAATCCTTTAAATTATGTACATGGCCATCATTTGATTTTATTTGGGAATGTAGTTTCTTATTTTGATTATTTTTTTCAGAAGCTGAACAAATTGAAAGCAACATTCACCCCACTGCAGTGATGCTCACCAGCACTGTTAACTTGCTGCAGACCCTCTGCCTCTCTGCTGGGGTGCACGCTGAGGTCATGCAGAGCGAAGCCACCAAGACTCTGTGTGGCCTGCTGCGCATGTTAGTGGAGAGTGGGACGACGGACAAGACGGGTACGGAACGAGTGGCTCTGGGCCCGGAGTCAGTGCAGGGGCTGTGGATTGGCCAGGCTTTTGTGGGTGTGTGTGTCTGAGAGAGTGTGTGAGTATGTGTGTCTGTGTGTGTCTGAGTGAGAGTGAGTGTGTCTGTGAGTGAATGTGTGTGAGGTGGGGGCGAGTGTGTTTGTGGGTGTGTGAGTGTATGTATGAGTTTCCTCTGGCTGCCATAACAGCCGACTAGGGGCTGGTGGTGCAAACAGGAGAAGTTCTACATTTGGAGGCTGGAAGTCCAACAGCAGGGCTGGCTGCTGCTGAGAGCCCTGAGGGAGAGTCTGCCCCAGCCCGTCCCCAAATTCTGGTGGGTTGCTGGTGATCTTTGGTGATCCTTGCCTTGTTCAAGCATCACCCTGATTTCTACCTTTGTGTTTATATGACATTCTCTGTGTGTGTCTCAATTTCCCCTTTTTATATGGACATCATGTAGCCTCATCTAAACTGTTTGTGGTATTATTTATAAAGAATCTATTTACAAATACGTTATGTTCTAAGGTACTGTAGGGTTAGGGCTCAGCATATAAATGTTGAAGGGGATACTATTCAGCCCATAACACTGGCTCAAAGCAACAAATGTGTTGTTGCAGAGTCTAGAGATCATAAGTCCCAAATCCAGGGGTGGGCAGGGCCGTGCTCCCTCCGCAGACTCCCAGGGACGTTCTTGTCTTGTCCAGCTCCTGGCTCCAGGCTTCTTGGCTTGTCGCTGCATCACCCAGGGCTCTGCCTCTTCCTCACAAAGCCGCCTCCCCAGCTCTTGATGTGTCCTTTCTGGTTCTTAGAAGGACTTTTTCACTGGATTGGTTCACTCTGATCCAATAAATACGATCAGATTCTGAGGTTCCAGGAATGGTGCTCAGGTGGAATTCAGTGCATAAAATGTTTGTGTGCGAATGTGAAATAGTGACGGAGTGTGAGTTGAGCAAGTGGGGCAAGTGTGTGTGACTGAGCAAATGTGAGTGTGGGTGTAAATGTATGTGAGTGTATTTCAGGTACTTCTGCACTGTGTGTTAGAATGAGTGTTGTGTATGGATGAACGTGTGTGGGAGAGTGTGTCTGAGTGATGCAGCACGGTGAGAGTCTGTGGACACCGTGAGGTGTGTGTTTGGGGCTGTCATCAGGACTCATCATGTGGGAGTGGGTGGAGGACTGCACGTGGGCCAAGTCGGGCTGAGCACACGGGGATGTGTGCATCAGCATGTGAGTGAGTTACTGTGTGACATGTGAATGGTTTGAGTGTGAGCATGCCCGAGGGTGTGAGTGTGGGTGGGTGTCCCTGTAACCCTGGTAAGCTGGAGGACAGTGGGGGAAAGGGGGAGGGCAGGCTGGTTGTGTGGGGTGGGGAGAGGGGCTGGGGAAGGGTCCCACTTTGCCTGGAAGGTTGTGCTAGTGATGTCTTTTCAGGGCTTTGTTGCTAAGTGTGCTCATTTTCCTCCCGCAGCTTCTCCAAACAGGCTGGTGTATCGAGAGCAGCACCGTAGCTGGTGCACACTTGGGTTTGTGAGGAGCATCGCACTCACACCACAGGTGTGCGGTGCCCTCAGCTCCCCGCAGTGGATCACGCTGCTCATGAAGGTCATGGAAGGGCACGCGCCCTTCACCGCCGCCTCGTTGCAGAGGCAGGTAATGTGCTGCGGGCAGAGCCCAGCCTGCTGTGTGCTCCCAGGCCGCCAAGGCAGGGGCCCTCATTCAGTGATATGTGCAGAGAAGAATTAGAAGGGACACAGGGTAGATTCTAGAGGCGAGGAGTGAGGTGCCTGGTCACTTCAAGTTGGATACATTGCTAAGCTTTAGTTTACTTGCTTTTTTGTTAAGTGATAAATTCTGCGTCTCCTCTCATCTGCTTCCCTGAGGTTGCAGTGCTCCTGTTTTAAGAAGCATTAAATGAAAAGGAATTCTTTTTTGAATTGAATAGACATAATCTTGTGTCTGCAATGTCTTTTAACCTCTGATAATCCTGACCATTAATCGTCTTAGGTGTAATCTGGCTATAAAATAATGTATGTCAAAATTTTCAGTGATGATGTGATGTCACTGTACTCAGAGACCTTCTCTTGAAAGAAAAATATTTTTTCACATGATTAATTGCATTATAGGAACAAAAAAAGAGCAAATTGCAATCTGATTTCTTTATCAGTTAAGTTATTTTTAATGCTTGTCATTGTGGATTGTCTTATCAGATCTTGGCTGTGCACTTACTACAAGCAGTCCTCCCGTCATGGGACAAGGCAGAGAGGGCAGGGGACATGAAGTGCCTTGTGGAGAAGCTGTTTGGCTTCTTGGGCAGTCTGCTCACTACCTGTTCTTCTGATGTGCCCTTGCTCAGAGGTGGGTGGCTCTCTTCCCTGCCTGTGAGGTGGTTGGAGAGCGGTGCGCAGTGCAGCTTCTCTGTGTTTCTTCCTCAGAGTCCATGCTGAGGAGGCGCAGGGCCCGCCCGCAGGCCTCGCTGACTGCCACCCACAGCAGCACACTGGCGGAGGAGGTGGTGGCACTGCTTCGCACACTGCACTCCCTGCCCCAGTGGAACGGGCTCATCAATAAGTACATCAACTCCCAGCTCCGCCTGGTCACGCACAGCTGCTCGGGAAAGCTGTCGGAGGGGGTGGGTTCCGCTTTTCTCCGTAGAATGATGAGGGCTGGGCAGCATGCGGACTCCCTCATCCAGCTTGCCATCTGCTGTCTGCCCTAGGTTCTGCTGGAGGACTACTTCCCTGACTCGGAGAACCCGGAGGTGGGGGGCCTCATGGCGGTCCTGGCTGTGATTGGGGGGATTGACGGACGCCTGCGCCTTGGGGGCCAAGTTACGCACGATGAATTTGGAGAAGGCACCGTGACCCGTATCACTCCAAAAGGCAGAATCACGGTGCAGTTCTCAGACATGCGGACGCGCCGCGTGTGCCCATTGAATCAGCTGAAACCAGTAGGTGAACTTGTGCTAGTTCTGCATAACAAGGAAGTAGGTTTGGATCAGAACCGGGTTCTGAAATTAAAACTTGGAGCCCTTGGTTCTCAAACTCGGTGTCTGCCCTCTAGGAAACTGTGACTTCAGGGAAACCACTTCCATTTTGTCTATGTTAGTTTGCACCTCTGTGATAAGCAGAGCCTGCCTCACAGGGCCCAAGGAGCAGTGTTCACAACCTTTTTTCATGTAGCTTGTGTTGAGTGACATGGCCTGTATGGTAGCTGCCGTTACCTTAAACCTGTGAATCAGGGTACATAGAGAAGTGAGCCGTTTACAGGATTTTAATGGACTCTATGTTTTTCTACAAACTACTGTTTTGATTATTGCAGGAATATATATTGTGGAAAATTTGATGTGTATAGAAAATACCTAAGAAGATAATAACCATCACCCTGATGTGATTATTGTTGACAAATTGGTAAAGGAAAATCAATGCAGATAATATTTATTATATGTATAAGTTTCTAACTTGTCTTTAATGGCATCTTTTGAAATGATCATTCTCTTACAGAAAAAAACTTACTGGGCATATGTGGTGTTTCAGAATTAAGAAGCGTGGTTATAGCTTTGGGAATGTTTTATTTGTTCATTTCCTTGGCCACATGTGAAGGTTTCTGTGCTCTCTCCTCAGCTCCCTGCCATGGCGTTCAGCGTGCACAACCTGCCTTTCACGGAGCCCATGCTCTCCGTCTGGGCTCAGCTGGTGAACCTCGCTGGGAGCAAACTGGAAAAGCACAAAATAAAGAAATCACGGAAGCAAGACTTTGCAGGTCAGTGTGTGGGACTTGGGTCTTCACTAGTGTTGTTTGGACGGTGTTTGTCCTTTGGGAGTTGGTATGACTGCTGGAGTCTTTCATGTGGAGTTAGTGTTTGTTGAGTTACATGGGAATATAACTTTGAGTGCAGTGGTGAGTGTTTTTGGGCGAACCTTAGACAGTGTTTGGAGCCACACCTGCAGACCGCCCACTGGCCCGCCCCCTCTTACTCATCAGTTCCTCTGAGAGTATCTTCAAAGAGGAGTCTGTGCTGTGCTGTGTTCTCTTCCTGCCCGTTAAGGGGAGGAAGCCTCCATCCCGTGGCTCTGTGACCCAGCCACCCTTTGGATCTTTACTCATGGCCTCTTCATTGCCAGGAACAGGAGGCTTTTGTATTAGGATCCGCCTTGCTTTGTGATGTGATGTGCAAGGTGGGCTAAACTTGCAGCCACTTACACTGAAACGTTTCCTCTGCATCTAGAATACTCTGGTGATTTTCCTTGCGTATCTTTTCATGCTCTTAGAGAGTTCTCTTCTGCCTATTCCAACAAGGAATAGGAATCCTTGCTGTTTCACCTGTAACTTCTGGCTCACTCTGGCCACTCTTTTTGAGTTTTCTCACTTATTTCCTGCCCATATCTGCTTGCTGCTCCAGCACGGATGATGGTAACCACCTTCAACTCTGAGTCTCCAGTTCACACCTCTGCTTGGAGGTCCAGTGTGTGTACATCACAGCATGTCCAAAACTCAGCCAGCCTTCCTCAGTAGCCACTGTGTCCTGTGGTGGTGAAGAATACTGTCTGCGAGTTGGTCAAGCTCAGTGTCCAGGAGGCACCTGTTCTGATCTTCCACCTTGTCCCCCATGTGCTCTCCTGGCCTCCAGCCACACCCTGTGTTTCAATGCTGCTACCAGGACTGTGGTTCAGGCCCATGGGGCTCTGCTGGCTGTTCCTCCTTTGGCCTGTGTCATCTCTGCACATCGCTGGATTAGATAGGACTCTAGGGTGTGGCTGGGAGCTCCTTCAGTTAAAGAACTAGTGTATTTGACAAAATTTGCTCCGAGGAGCCTTGCAAGAAAAGGTGATAGTATCTTGCTTGTGACCTTTATGTGGCTGAAATTCTAGTAATTTGGGAAACAGTTGATTATATTAAGAACAGCTAATGTGGTTCTAACCATGGTAAACCATTTAATCTTCACTCCAGCCCATTGAGGTAGGCACCAGGAGAGCAGGTAAGGCAGAAGCCCCTGGGGGTCAGAGGGCACTAACTCAGAAGCACAGTGTCTGTGTGTGGTTGTCTTCTTCCTGCAGAGGCTGCTGTGGTGAGGGGAGCCGAGTTAGGCACGCCCTTTCACTGGGCTTTCCCTCCACAGGACAAGTGGATCTGGACCTGCTGCGCTCCCAGCAGCTGAAGTTATACATCCTGAAAGCTGGCCGCGCGCTGCTCTCCCACCAGGACAAGCTGAGGCAGATCTTGTCTCAGCCAGCTATTCAGGAGGCGGGAACTGTTCATGCAGGTATCTTTTTATGAAAGATCTTACAGATTTGTAAGAAAGGCAGATACTCCAGTAGGAAAGTAGGCAAAGGACATGAACAAGCAGTTCATAAAAGGGTCTCATTAGATGGCTTTTAAATGTCAAGAAAGATACATGATCGGATGGTGATTGCTGTCTTCCATGGTGAGCGAGACTGGGTGGGTGAGGAGAGAAACAGTATCCTCACGGCTCGCTGATTATAGCATGCTGGTGGGCCGGCAGCATTGCCAGCACTTAGCAAAGTGTTAGAAATGCAGATCCCACCCTGCCCCAGATGAGAGAAATCATAACCTGTGGCTCCTTGTATGCGCCTAAAGCGGCACTCTATGAACATGTGAGTGGGAGGTGAAGTCGGCACACCCTCTCATAGGCATTTGAGGAAACACATCAGACTTTAAGATGCATAAATGTGTGTATTTATACACTGAACTAGCAAATCTTCTTGTGGGAATTTATCACACAAAAAGGCCTGTAAAGATAACATATTTACAGTGTCATCACAGCTTCTCTTTTGTGTTGAAAAACTGAAGATGCTAACTGGCCATTATTTTTGGGATATCCATGCAGAGGAAAACTAGGGTGCCGTTAAGAATGATGGGTCTATGCAGTTCAGAATGATGGGTCTATGCAGTTCAGAATGATGGGTCTATGCAGTTCAGAATGATGGGTCTATGCAGTTCAGAATGATGGGGTCTATGCAGTTCAGAATGATGGGGTCTATGCAGTTCAGAATGATGGGGTCTATGCAGTTCAGAATGATGGG
>NW_003852565.1:482602-490057 GCF_000181295.1 Otolemur garnettii
GGGTCTATGCAGTTCAGAATGATGGGTCTATGCAGTTCAGAATGGTGGGTCTGTGCAGTTCAGAATGATGGGTCTATGCAGTTGTCTCTCCATGTTCATGGGGATCGGTCCCTGGACCCACCGAGAATCCAGAACTAACTGAGCTCCAGTCCTTCTATAAAATGGCCTATTATTTGCATATAACTGTGTATATCCTCCTGTGTACTTTAAAAAAGTAAATGATATGTAAATAGTTGTTATGCTGTTTTTTTAAAAAAAGTATTTTTGAATTATATTGTTATAGTGCTTTTTTATTTTTAATTTTTTTCCAAAATTAAAAAATTTTTTAAAAATTTTTTATTTCAGTAGATTTAAAACATTTTTTATTTTTATTTTTTATTTCAGATTAATATGAGGGTACAGATGATTAAGTCAAATTGTTTGTATTTCTAAGGTAAAGTTCAAGTTGTAGTTGAGCCCTCACTCGGGAGGTGTGCGGTGCACCCTCACTCCTTGTAGCTCTAAGCTTCTTTTTATTTTATTTTATATATTTTTTGGCCAGGTTCGGGGTTGAACCCTCAACCCGCAGTATATGGGGCCAGTGCCCTACCCTTTGAGCCACAGGCCCTCCATGTATCTTTAATCTGTGGATGTAGAACCTGTGGATGTGGTGGGCCAACTGTGTATGTTTATTGCCACGGAGACATGAAAATGATGTGTAGACAAAAAAACACAGTGCCCTGTTGATCTGTTTATAGACATGCCGTGGGTTCATCTGTTTAGCAAAGTAGTGACAGTAATCTTTGGTGGAATTTAGGCTGATTTTATTTTCTTTGTGCTTCTCTATATTCGTTTTTCTAGAATGAGCTCATACTACTTCTAACAATAAAAAGCTACAAACTGATTTTTGATTAGCTACTATAAAAAGACATGGTGCTATGTGTTATGGGTGAAAGGTAGTCATTGTTTATGATGATTATTTTCTGGGTTTGAAATGGGGAGAGAAAATGAATGCTGGTGGCTCAGTCCTGTGGGGCCAGTGTGCTACGAGCCCGTTAGTTCTAAGGTGTCTAAGGACATTGGCAGCTGGGGCTGGCACAGGTAGTCTTTGAAGGACATGGCAGGCAGGTGCCAGGTGGCAATCTGGCATTGGTGGAGGAGACGGAAGGAGCACGGATGAAAGCAGTGAGTCTTTGGGAGGGTGCTGAGCAGCCCCTCCGTGCGTGGAGCTCAGGGCTATTGGTGAGTCCAAGGCTACAACTGGAGAGGCAGGTGACGTCCTGGTGCAGGGTGCCTTGGAGACCGGGGTTGGATTAAGGCCAACTGAGAAGTCTGTGGGGGAGCCATGTGACAGGGTGGACTGGTGTTCAGGGGGTGACAGATCTGCTAGTGAGGCGTAGGATGTTTGAATAGGAGATTAGGGCATGGAAAATGAGGAGGTGCCTTCCAGGGGGAGGCAGAGAAGTGGAGAAGGCTCTTGGGGGCGCCGTGATGGTGGATTACACAGATGATAACTTGGTGTGAAGCCAGTGAAAAGTCAGAGATGGCTGATGGTTCACATTTGGGCTGATTTTGTGGGTTGAGGCAGAACAGTGAGCAGTGCATTTGCAAAGATGAGTCTAGCAGAATGTGGAGAGCTTGAGTTTGTTTCTTGATCTTAAGCTGAGAGGATACTGTGAAGTTAATTTTAAACCTGCCTACTTTGAGAGGTAGGGAGGTTCGTTCTTATTAGAGGTGGTAGGGATGTTGGAGGTAATTCATACTTGGAGACATTGGGAAAGTGGAGCCTGGGAATTGGGTTGGCTGTTGTGCGCTGACCCTGATAACAGCTGACTCAGGGTTATGTGTTGGGCTGAACAGGGGATCTAGATGAAGCTGTGGAATTACTCTGGTGCCTGTTTTTGTAAGGACCGACAAACTCATGGCACTTGGTTTTGTAAATAACATTTTTTGGAAGGCAGGCGTCTCCTTGTTTACATATCATCTCTGGCTGCTTTTGCTCTGTTGGCACAGTCCAGTACCTGTCATACAGACCCGGTGGCCCATAGGCCTAAACTGTTCACTGTCTTTCTCTTGAAGAGAAAGATTTCCTACCGCTGGTGTAGCCTCAGTTGTGTGAAAGGCGCCAGGGGCTCTGGATACCCAGTGCTGTAGCAAAGGGAGCCCTAAAGTCCTCACGGAAAGCCCCCTCAAAATAGACAAGACACCATTACCCTGAACACATGACACCTGTGGAATTAGTGTCGCTATGTGATTTGAGTAAGGCTCAGTGGGAAAAGCCAGAGCAGGAATGCAGACTTGGGAGGTAGCCATTGTAGGGGCAGTGAGTGTGGAAGATGGTGTGAGAGAATTGGACCAGGGGCAGAAATCTGAGACTAGGAGACCGATGAACTAATGAAGGACAGAGACCAAAAAGCAAGGAGTGGGAAATTGTTTATTGTCTAATTTCGTTTGATATCTGAGTCTTGAAGATTCTGGTGGTCTGTCTTTAATGAGGCAGAGATCCTGTCTAGCTTAACATGCCCAACACGTCCTCGTTGATAATAGAGATGTTTGCAGTTGAAAATGGAATGTCGTGCATATTTTGTTTTTACGTTTAGATGATGGAGCAGTCGCATCCCCAGATCCCGGGGACCTGTCCCCTGAAGGGCCTCAGCCCCCTATGATCCTCTTACAGCAGTTGCTGGCCGCGGCCACCCAGCCGTCCCCCGTGAAGGCCATATTCGATAAACAGGAACTGGAGGTATAGTTGTTCACACTCAACAAGTTTCTACTTCAGAGTACTCAGTTGTAAATGAATTTTTAAAAGATGTATACTCTATTAAGGATGTATTCTGAATTTTAAATGGTCATTCCCCAATAAATTCTATGACTGTTAAACTTTGCTGTATTTGGGCACAGTCAGCAAAGCATGAAAAGGTGAAATGTTGAAGTTTTGCATTTGTGTAAGTTGTTTGCAAACACGACACTCACTAGAGCAGCGTGGCTTAAACACTCAGATACTTAGGGCGGGTCCTTTTCTAGGAAGTGTAGCTACTGGAAGAGACTGTTAGACTGAGACCACGGCACTTACTTGCTGTGTCCTTCACTCCTCAGCCTCCTGTGCTCTGTTGCTGCCGGGCCCTCTACCCTCTCACACAGTGGGGCACACTGGGCAACCGGATGTTCCCACAGAGGAGGCAAGGTGTCAGGGTCTGAGAGGAACAGGAGATTGCATGGTAGGCAGAATCTAGAGGACTAGATGTTTAAGATCCTCTTGCTGTGTAATTCAAACAAGTTCTGGGAAGGCTATGAAAAACAAAAGCACCAGCCTCAGCTCCCAGTTTGGCAGGCAGAAATTACCCTATTAGAAGTCTTCAGACACCAAGGCCCTATGGGGAGCCAAGATCCAGAGTGAGGGAGTGCCTGTCTGGGGCTCATGGGGAGGGCTCCCCTCAGTCCTAGAGTGAGCTGTAAAGATGAGGGGGCACAGCAAGAAACTGGGACATGGGGTAGGGAGGGAGGAGGTGGCCATGCCTTTTCTGAACCAGTGTGAACTTCAGCTCCCTGCTAGGCCTGGAAATCTGAGGTGAAGGTTCAGTGTAAAGGGCCTGCAGGATCTGTATCTCCAGTCTCCCTGGTAGGAAGAGCAGGAAGAAGCTGAGCAGTTTCGGAGTGTGTCAGGCGGGGCCCAGCCTGTGTCCAGCCGGGAGGAGGCCGCCTGCTAAGATGAAGAAGGGAAGGCAGAGCTGTCATTGCAAAGAGAGGCAGAGGCCTGTTGTTTTGAGTCCGTTGGTTATGATGGGAAGTTGGCCGTCATTCTTAACCTTTATTCGCCTGTGTCTTTTTTCTCTGGCTCCTTTTGGTATTTTCTGTTTTTCTTTGGTTTTCTGCAGCTTGGCTAAGATGTGCTGAGGTGTGCATGGTGGTGTCCTCCGTCCTCTTTGGGATTTGCTTGTGTTATCTATACCCGTGATGTGATTCCTCTTTTCCTACCAAATTTGGAAACTTTTGACCATTGTTTTTTCTCCTTGTCTTGCTGTCCTTTTTTTCTTTTATGGGACTGCCATTATACATGTGAGACTGCTAGTTTCTTCCCATCGTTTTCAAAATCTTTTTTTGTCTTTATTAATCAGCTTAGTTAATTTGAGGTGATCTGTTTTCAAGGTCAAGGTGCTCTGCATTTTTGGGTCTGCTCTACTGTCCTGCTTATCCAAGAAATGCCTCGGGTTGTTCAGCTCTCGTGTTTCCACTTAGTGTTCTTTCTGGAGTTTGATCCGTCTCCTGACAGCTCTCCTCACCCTGGCATCTGCCGTCACCGCACACTTTCAGCCTCCTTCTGGTATTCCTGTCTGCTGTTTCTGATGCCTCCCCCTGCCGGTCTCAGCAGTTTCCTCCTGACTAACAGTCAGCTGTTGGTCCTTGCTCTTCGCATATCTAGGAATTTTTTATTGTACTCTGGATGTTTTGGACCTTACATCGTATTGGGTCTGGGTTCTGACTGGAGAGTGTGGTTTCCTTCCCACAGGCAGTCAGTGCCTGACAGGCCTCGGTCCCGAGGAGGCTTGGTGCTAGGCTTTTAATGATGGTTTATTTTGTTTCTGTCCTTCATTCTAGTTCCAGGTCCTTAATTCTAAGGAATTTAAAATCAACTTTGGGGTTTCAGTGGAGGCTTCAACACCCTTCCCCAACACATACTCAGGTGGACTTGAATCTCAAATACTAGCCCGGCCCTGGGCAGCTGCAGAGATCCCTCTGGCCTTCTGCAGAGATCCCTCTGGCCTTCTGTAATCCCTTTGAGAGGAGCCAGGCTCTTCAGGGTCTCACACATGTGCTCTGTTTTGGAATCAGCCAGATTTGAGGGTAATGTGTATACATGATTGTGGTCTTTCCCTCTGTGTTTTCTCCATCGGGGTCACTCCCCTCACTCTCTGACTGTTCATGTAGCTCCAAAGCTCACTCTGCACCTGCAGTTCAGGAACCCTGCCGCTGTCTGTGGTGACCTGCACATCTCCCTGCGTCCAGGTTGCACCCATTCCAGTTCTGATTCTTTCAGCTATTCTCCAGCACCTTTAAGCAATGTTTAAAACTGTTTTGCCAAGGATTCATAATTATTAATAGCAGAGGATTAGTTAATACTCCTAACTCCTTGTTTCCAGAACCAGAACACTCAAACTGATTCTGAGTTACAAAACTTTTAGGATGAAACCCATCACTTCATCTTTCTTAGACTTTGCTGCAAAACCCTAAGCTTCTGACACTTCCTAAGCAGTGTCCTTGGTTTCATCCTCCTTCCTTCCTCACATTCTCAGCTTAACAGAATAGCAAGTCTTCAGCTGCATGAGAGTGGCTGGGGTTGGGGACCGAGGGTTGCAGTAGATCAGATAGTGGTGTGGGGCTGTGGCCAGGGCGTCTGCTGCACACACTGGCGGTGTGGGTGTTCACTGCTTTACTGCAGTGTGTCTCCTGACTCATGTTCTGTAACACCATCTTAAACCTCCAAAGTGTGTGTTTTATTCCTAAATAGCTGAGGTTGACTTAGTGGTACGCGAGAGTCGCCTGTGTTACAGAGGTAAGAGCAGGTGCTTGGCTGTGACAAGGGGGACGCGTCCTTCCTCCCTGCACTCTCTTTCGGTCAAACTCTGGGCTGTTGGGAAGTTTTCCATACTGAAAATTGACACTGGGCTAATTTACTAGGCTCTTGGTGTTCACCAGATCTTCCCGTTTTATTAAACTGTCAAACCCAGCTTCGTCATTTCCTAACGTTTTAGCAACTCACTTACAAAAGCCTGCAAACTGGGGCTTTTGCTGCCTCTGCACTGCAGTTCATACGTTCCTTGTGTAGACTGCGAGCTCGCTGAGGCACAGCACAGACCTCTGGAACCCTCTTGTCTATACAGGCTGCTGCCCTTGCAGTGTGCCAGTGTCTAGCTGTGGAGTCCACTCACCCACTGAGCCCGGGTTTTGAAGACTGCAGCTCCAGTGAGGCCACCACGCCTGTGACCGTGCATAACATCCGCCCTGCCAGGGTCAAGCAGCGCAAGCAGCCTCCGGTTCCTGCTTTGCCGATTGTGGGGCAGCTCATGGAAATGGGTTTTCCCCGGAGGAACATCGAGTTTGCACTGAAGTCGCTCACGGGCGCCTCTGGGAATGCCTCGGGCCTGCCTGGTACTGTGTTTCCTCACCAGCGTGCGTTGGTGTGGGGTTCACGTTTCAGGCTGGGAATCTTCACGTGGCCCGTGGTGTGCCACATGTGTGTGCTTGTTCTTAGGTGTGGAAGCCTTGGTCGGGTGGCTGCTAGATCACTCTGATGTCCAAGTCACGGAGCTGTCGGACGCAGACACTGCATCTGACGAGTACTCAGATGAGGAGGGTGTGGAAGATCTGGACGACACAGCCTACCCTGTGGTCAGTGCCCCCCATGACTTGCCTGCACCCTGACTTGCTCCCGCTGTGTGCCATAACTGTCCTGTGTGCTCCCCTCCTCTGTCCCTGGAGTCCCTAAGCTACTTACGTGCAGCTCTGTTGGCTACAGGACAAAGCTGTCTGTTTTAACACTGAAGTGATGATTGGGTTTTCTATATCAAAATTACTGTTAGGTTCAAAACAGACTCTTGCTCAAATATCTGATGATGTTGGGTAGTCTCTAGAAGATGTTTTTTATTAGACTGGGCATGGTGGCTTATACCTGTAAGCCTAGCAGTTTGGGAGGCCGAAGTGAGAGGATCACTTCAGTAGTTCAAGATCAGCCTGAGCAAGAGCAAGACCTGTCTCTACAAAAAATAGAAAAATTAGCTGGGAGTTGTGGTTGGCGCCTGTATTCCTAGCTACTTGGTAGGCTGAGACAGGAGGATCACTTGAGCCCAAGGGTTTGAGGTTGCTGTGAGCTAGGATAACGCCATGGTACGCTACCCAGGGCTACAGAGTGAGACTCTGTCTTTCAAAGAAAGAGAAGATACTTTATTAAAATGTCATGTTTTGTGTGTTTGATTTCTGACCTGAGTAAATTGTTTTATAGGATTAATTTGGAAATGTCTCCAAAATCTGTTACTTCAACTTTGAGATTTGTTTATTTTTCCCATGCTACTATACTAATCTTTTATAAATGAAGATTTTTATAGTATGAAATATATAGTATTTTTAAAGTATGGAATATAATGTAGTATTTCATACTTTTTTTTTTTTTTTTGAGACAGAGCCTTAAGCTGTCGCCCTGGGTAGAGTGTTGTGGTGTCACAGCTAATAGCAACCTCCAACTCTTGGGCTTAAGTGATTCTCTTGCCTCAGCCTCCCAAGTAGCTGAGACTTACAGGTGCCTGCCACAATGCCCGGCTATTTTTTGGTTGTGGTTGTCATTGTTGTTTGGCAGACCTGGGCTGGGTTCAAACCTGCCAGCTGTGGTGTTTGTGGCTGGCGCCTTAGCCGCTTGAGCTATAGGCACTGAGCCCATACTTTTTAATAGATTTCATAGACTTCTTTGTGTTTTTTTTTTTTTTT
>NW_003852565.1:490077-497216 GCF_000181295.1 Otolemur garnettii
CCTCAAGCTGTCCCCCAGGGTAGAATGCCATGGCATCACAGCTAACAACAACCTCCAACTCCTGAGCTCAAGCGAGTCTCCTGCCTCAGCCTCCCCAGTAGCTGGGACCACAGGCGCTCACCACAACGCCCGGCTGTTTTTTTGGTTGCAGCCGACATTGTTATTTGGCGGGCCCAGGCTGGATTCGAACCCGCCACCTTAGGTGTATGTGGCTGGCGCCTTAGCCACTTGAGCCACAGGTGCCGAGCTACAGACTTATTTGTTTAAGTAGGTTAATCTAGTTTTTTTTTTTTTTTTAAATGTATTCATCTTTTGTAGTCTACTGGTGCTGTTGTGACAGAGAGCCGGACCTACAAAACACGATCCGATTTTCTGAGCAATGATGACTATGCTGTGTATGTGAGAGAGAGTGTTCAGGTGAGTCAGCATCTTGGGCTGGAGCCTTGATCACTATCTCCTGTATGCCAGGTGTCAGTGAACGGAGGTGCTTGTCCTCAGGGCACCTGCGTGTTGGTAGCCCAAGGCAGGCCAGCTGGGCAGTTAGCTGAGATAAGTTAGAAGTGGAGAGTGGAGGGAAGGGATTGGAGAGAGGGGTGTGTTGTTGGGGCTGGTGGGGGCTGCATTGAGGAGGTGTGGGGGTAGGAGAGCAGCTTAGCAGGATGGCACCCAGTCCTGAGGGATCAAAGGACAGAGGGACAGAAGATGGGTGGGCAGTGGGGGAGGGGGAGACTGCGTCACATCCACTGTGACACAGAGATGGCTTATCTCATGGTGACACTTTTTATATGGTTTTTGTTAGTTTTCTTAAATCATTCTCCTGTCATCTAATTTTTAAAATCTAGGTGTGTTTTATATGGTCTTATCCATCTTGAATCCTTTCTTTCCTTCAAATTCTTTTGTTTTCAGAGAAGGGCCCTAAAATCATCTCATGTAAATGTGTCGGTGTGTGTCCCTACTAGATAAAACATTTTATTTTTAAATAATGAATCTGTTATGTAAAATAACCTAATATGATCTTATATCTGGTGCTTGTTTAGGTTTTCCTAGTTTTTTGAAAATGGCTTTGTATTGTTAGTATTTTAAATACAAACGAGATCATAAACCTTATTAATAATTTGGGTAATATCTCTCTGAAGTCACATGGCTCCCCCTTGTCTCAGATTAGCTCCGGCTGCTATGGCAAAATCCCCTGGACTGGAAGTAGCTTAGCAACAGACGTTCACGTATGGCTCTGGAGGCTGGGCCAAGGTCCTAGTTGGGCTGATTTCTGGTGGGATCTTCTTCCTGGCTTGTAGGTGGCCACCTTCTTGCTGCGTTCTCATATGGAGGTGGGGCTGGGATAGGGGTAGCTGCAGCCAAGCCGGGTGCTCTGGTGTCTCTTCTTCTAAAGAGACTAAGCCTGTTGGATCAGGGCTCTGCCTTTATGACCTATTTTAACTTTATTACTTCTGTAGAGGTCCTGTCCCCTAATACAGGGGGGCTAGGGCTTCATTCAATACCATGGATTTGGTGGACAGACATTCAGTCCATAACAGTCCTCTTCCTCACCCTCACCCCTTTGTCATGCTGTTTATTTGTGGCCCCAGCTATGTTCTCTGAATGTCTTACATTCTGGATTTGGGGGTAGCTGCCTTGTGTTGGCTGCTTTCCTCTCTCCGTTCCTCCAGTGAAGTAGGAGAGAGAACTGGAGGGGAGTGCACTAAGGCCACATCTTAGTAGGAAGTCACAGTAGGGGGCAGTTCCCTCCTGCCTCATAGACGGGTTAGGTCTTGTCACCCTGCTCCTTCCTGATCAGGTTCATGATTTACCTTGCAGCTCTAGTAGCCACTGGTGTCATCACTTAGACTGGTGTTTCTCAACCTTTTTTTATCTCATGGCATATTTGAACCAGTAGTTAAGCTTCCATGGCACACTTAAATTATATTGATCAACAAATAGTGTAAAAAATTAAAAAAGAATATATTTACTGTGCTTTGCACTTTTTTTTTAGAGACAGAGCTTCACTTTGTTACCCTCAGTACAGTGCTCTGGTGTCATAGCTCATAGCAGCCTCAAACTCTGGAGCTCAAGCTGTTCTCTTGACTTAGCCTTCCAGTAGCTGGGACTACAGGTGCCCACCACCATGCCTAGCTATTTTTTTTTTGTCGTTGTTGTTTGTTTAGCAGGCCCAGATCAGGTTTGAACCCACCAGCCCTGGTGTATATAGCTGGCTCCCCAACCACTGAACTATGGACACTGACCCTGTGCTTTGCACTTCGCTTAAAAATAATCTAATTAATGATCTTTAAAAATTGGGCACACTGGTATAAATCACTGTCCTAGACCCATCATGAGAGACTTCCCCATAGTGATTTTCTAACTTTGTCATCCTTTCTGAATTTAGCTCAATGGTTCTCAACCTTCCTCATGCCACAGCACTTTAATACAGTTCTTGTGGGTCACACAACCCACAGGTTGAGAACTGCTAATTGAGCTGGAGTTCTCTTCAGTGAAGAAAACTATTTTATGAACCCTGGTTACTCTTTATAACACAGGGAGGCTTTATTAATTTTCAGAATGATCTGCTGGGGATACGATGCTTATAAAAGTGACCAGGATGCTTTGTGTGCTTATTATCGTGATACATTCATGGGCTCTTAGAACTGGATATGGGTCAGCTGTTATTCCTTTGGATGTGGGAGTGTCCTTTTGAGGAATTCAGTGATCTCTGATGACTTCCTTGCTTTGTGGCAAAAGGCAATCCAGGCTTATCTTGTCTGTTTCCTACCTGAGACATAGAACCAACCAGTTTTCTAAAGAGCCACAGTTCCATTTAGCATTAAGTGATACTTACATGAAATTCCTTCTTAAGAATAGAATGCTACTTGTAGCTTGTTTCATCTGTGTCATTGGACTGGATGTTCATTTGTTTTTGCAATTTTTGGCTGGGGCTGGGTTTGAACCTGCCACCTCTGGCATATGGGGCCAGCGCCCTACTCCTTTGAGCCACAGGTGCTGCCCCGGACTGGATGTTCAATTCCATTTTAATTTTAGGTGGGAATGATGGTTAGATGCTGTCGAACCTACGAAGAAGTCTGTGAAGGAGACGTGGGCAAAGTCATCAAGCTGGATAGAGACGGCCTGCATGACCTCAACGTGCAGTGTGACTGGCAGCAGAAAGGGGGCACCTACTGGGTTAGGTACATTCACGTGGAACTGATAGGTGCTCATTCTTTATTGCATTCTGCTTTTTCTTAATTAGAGACACAGTTCCCAGAAATGAATGCTAATTGCATTGCATTTACTTTTGTTGTCTTTAGGCTACCCTCCACCAAGTTCTTCTTCTCACATCAAGATTGGTGATAAAGTACGGGTCAAAGCCTCTGTTACCACTCCAAAATACAAATGGGGGTCTGTGACACATCAAAGCGTGGGGGTTGTGAAAGGTAATATTATCTAGGGAACAAAATTCCAGTTGTTAACTTTTCATTAACTAATGTGAATTTTTTCCTTTATGGGCAAGAAAAAGGTGTGAAGAAGGCCGTAGGATCTGTAGTGCCCTTGGCTTGTCAGTGCCTTCCATCCAGAGGCCACTGAGGATACACCTGCAGTGGAACCAAGTCAGATTTATTAACCCATGCAATTTGGGATGACACATATCTTAGGGAACAGGGTGTCTTCATCAGAAGACATGAGTAAGAACTAATGAGGCTTGTGGTGGATATTTTGGGCAGGGTGTAAGGAAGCACGGGTTGGGAGGGGTTGTTTTAGAACTGAAGTGTCTTAAATAAATTGTATGTAGCAAGCAGAGAGAATGGAGCAAGGCTGAAGTTATGATTGGTCAGGAGATAGTTGTTTACATCACCAGAAGAGAGGGGATCTGTGTTTGTGGTTTGGATTAGACATGACCTGGATCACACCTGGCTAAGGAGCTGTTTTGTTTGTTTTGGTCTTGGTCCATCTGTCACAGGCTAGCCTTGTCTGGCGCTGGGGTTCTGTCACACAGCCTGTTCTGAGTGACAGGCTGGTTCCAGGCTATCAGAGACTGCTTTTCTTTCTCATGTCATATAAAAATTTAGGTCTGAATTTAAGAATTGGAAATACACTAGTGATGGAAGTTAGGAAGTGGACATGCCCAACTCAGGCTTTACTGTGATGTTATTGACCTTCCTAGCCATTCCCCTGGCTCACTTTGAAAGGAATATGATGTCCATTTTGATAATTGCATGAGCAATAATCAAATATGCACAAGATCTTATTTTCAGACTCTTTTGATACCATAAAGAGATGCTTTATTTTTTTGTGGACTGTGCTGTAGAAAGCTCTTTATATCAAATTGCTTAGAAAATAGTCACATTTGACTTGACAGTGGTGGTAAAGTTTCTCAGGTAACATAAGAACACATGGCCTAGGGTAGTGCCTGTGGCTCAGTGGGTAGGGCACTGGCCCCATAACCGAGGGTGGTGGGTTCGAACCTGGCCCAGGCCATACTGCAACAAAAAAATAGCCATGTATTGTGGAAGGCACCTGTGGTCCCAGCTACTCTGGAGGCTGAGGCAAGAGAATCACCTAAGCCCAAGAACTGGAGGTTGCTGTGAGCTATTTGATGCCACGGCACTCTACCGAGGGTGATAAAGTGAGACTCTGTCTCTTAAAAAAAAAAAAAAAAAAAGAACACATGGCCTCTTTAATGTTTTACTTTATTGTAATATTTGTCTTTGTTTAAGAATTCTTAATAAATTTATAAACATAAAAAGACATTTTAAAAACAAGAATTTAGGTTTAGAGACAAGAATTAGTTTCTAGATTAATGTTTTGAGTGGCACATGGCATTTATCAAAGAATAATAAGAAGTTTTTTGTTTTTCTTTTTGAGACAGAGCCTCATTTATCAAAGAATATGAAGGGGGTTTTTTTTGTTTTTTTTAAGACAGAACCTCAAGCTGTTGCCCTGGGTACAGTGCTGTGGCATCACAACTCACAGCAACCTCCAACTCCTGGGCTCAAGTGATTCTCCTGCCTACACCTCCCCAGTAGCTGGGATTAAAGGTGCCTGCCACAACGCCCAGCTGTTTTTTGGTTGCAGCCGTCATTGTTCCCGGGCTAATTTGAACCTGCCATCTCAGGTGTAGGTGGCTGGTGCCTTAGCCACCTGAGCCACAGGCGCCAAGCCAAATAGGAGAAGTTTTAACATTAGTGTGGTTTTTATTTGCTAAGCTACTGAAAGTATATAGTAAATGGGATTTTTGACACTGTAATGAAAATCAAACACATGAAATTTCTTACTGTGGAAAATTTTAAACATATCCAGAAGAAAAGAGTATAGTACAGGCAGTCCCTGGACTGTGGGTGACCTGGCGTACGACATCCATATGTGTGAACAGGCTTCTAAGGTGCTCAAGGATAATTATAACTAAATAATTAATAATCTGGGAACTTGTTTGTCCCACATGTAAACAGATCTGCATGGACTAGCAGCATGTTGGTACAGGGTCTCTGTGCCCACAGCAGGTCTCCCTGCTCTGTGGTCCTATATGCACACCCTCCCTGTGATGGTAGCTTCTTGGTTTGAGTTTTGAGTCTGTGATTACCGCGTGGCAGTGCCTGCAGAGTGAGAAGTCCACTGCAAATCCTGATGGCCCTGCACGGAGGAGAAAGGTCAGGAACAGTGAAGACCACAATAGAAACAAGCATTTGGAGAAAGGACAGATGCTGTCATTGATTGGAAGAGGATAAAGTAAGAATAAGGGAACGTGTGAAAAGCAGTGCTGCATGAGACTACCAGTCGTTAGTAGGCAGGGTAGTGGATTAATTGCTGAAGTGGAAAGATTGCTTATTGTTGGTTTGATTAGAAGATCAAACTAAATGTAACATTTCTGTCAGCCTAAGATTGATGCAACAGTAGGTAAGTATTAACCTTTAATATTCTTTTCTGAAATTTTTCCTGTCTCCTATCTAAACTTCTTATATAATTTTATGTTGTGTTTGAATTAAAAGAGTGTAATAGTTTCTATAACTTGTTAATGCAGTGCAGGGACATTATTGTTATTTCAGTATTATACGGTATTATTATTAGATATGCGCCCCCAGAGTATTCTTCTTGTTGTTATCATTATGATTACCATATATGTGCTGTTCCTCAGAGATCTGAGTTACATACAAAGACATTCTCTGGAATGTTATCTTGCCTGTGACCTGGGGATCACCTATAGAATCAGTCACCGTGTGCCCATTACACAGCCTCAGTATCTGCCACTTCCTGGCCATAATTTTTTCATCCATAATCCCCTCCTTTGATTATTTTTAAGCTAGTCCTTAGCATCATGTGTTATTTCATCCATAAGTATCTCAGTACTTGTCTCTAAAAGATTCGTACTCTATATAAAACCTAAATTAATATAATATCACATGGCAGAGTATAGCTTTAATTTCCAGTGTAGATTTTTACTGGTGATGAAGATGATTCAGGTGATTTCCACTCTGTCCCAGCTTTCAGTGCTAATGGAAAAGACATCATCGTGGACTTCCCCCAGCAGTCGCACTGGACAGGCCTGTTGTCAGAGATGGAGCTGGTGCCTAGTGTTCACCCTGGAGTCACGTGAGTTCTGATTTTTATCATTGCTAGATTTGTTTGCGGAAGAATGGGTTTTTTTGAATTAAGTGTAATAAATGATCTCATCTTTTTCTTATCTGTTAAATGGCTATTTTAAAAACAGATGTGATGGCTGTCAAATGTTTCCTATCAATGGATCCAGATTCAAATGTAGAAACTGTGATGACTTTGATTTTTGTGAAATGTGTTTCAAGACCAGAAAACACAACACCAGGCATACATTTGGCAGAATAAATGAACCAGGTATGACAAAATGATTAAGTTCTCTCTTTCCAAATATTATTATTTTTGACTTGATAATAAGATAGTTATCATGGACACAAATGTAGGGGAGCTTACTTTTGTAAGGCTCCTGTGGATACAATGAGTGTGACAGTGAGCACAGTGAGATAGAAGGTGGTCTTACCCACTGATGACTGGCCCTCTTTTAAGAAGGAGGGGGGAGTGAGAATAACTAGGTTTGTTTGCTTGTATTTTCATTAAAAAATACTAAAAGACAAAAAAAAAAAAAAAACCAGGCTTGGTGCCTATAGCTCAACTGGCTAAAG
>NW_003852565.1:497442-503703 GCF_000181295.1 Otolemur garnettii
TCAAAAAAAAAAAAAAAAAATACTAAAAGACTGGGAGGCCGAGGTGAGTGGATTGCCTAACCTCAAAGGTTCAAGACCAGCTTGAGTTGGAGCGAGACCTCATCTCTAAAAATATCTGGGTTTTGTGGCAGGCACCTATAGTCCCAGCTACTTGGGAGGCTGAGACAAGAGAATCACTTAAGCCCAAGAGTTTGAAGTTGCTGTGAACTGTGATGCCACAACACTCTACTGAGCGCAACAAAGTTAGACTTGGTCCCAATCAATCAATCAATCAATAAAAATAACTAAAAGAATCTCAAGAAATGAATTAGAGTTTAGTTGCATGGAGTATGGAACTGGTTAGATGGATAATGAGTTTTTATTTGTATGCCTTTTTAAATATATTTTATTATGACAAAATATATAGAGGGTGCCACGAAAATATATACACATTTTAAGAAAGGAAAAAATTGTATTAAAATTATAATACTCAGTATATGCTGGTGACACTTGTTATCTTGTGTATTATACCTTACGTCTCTTATAATTGCAGAAGTCCTACGTGTTGAGTATTACAATCTTAATACAGTTTTTTCCCTTTCTTAAAACTTACACACTTTTTTTGGCATATTGTGTATATGACTTAAAATTAGCTTCTGAGTTTATAATTTGAGGTATTAAGCACAATGCCACACAACAATCACCACTCTATTTCCAAAACTTGTCCACTGCCCCAAAGAGAAACTCTGTGCCCATTAAGCAATTTGACTTCCACATTTGCCCCTTTGACATTCCTGACGACCTTGAATCTTTGGTCTCTGTGAATTCGCTCCAAGTACCTCATGTAAATGGAACCAAATATTAATAATATCTGTCCTTTAGTGCCTATCTTATTTCACTTAGCATAATGTCCTGAAGGTTCATCATGTTATAGAATGTTTCAGAACACCATTCCCTTTAATGGCATAGTAACCTTCCATTGTCTGTACGTACTGTGTTTTATTTACCCATGCATCTGTTAACGGACATTTGGGTTGTTTCCACCTTTTGGTCATCGTGAATGGTGTTGCTATGAACACTGGTAGCTGTTGAGCCCCTGTTTTCAAAACTATTGTGTATGTACCTAGGAATGGAATTGCAGTAGTTCTTTGTCTAACTTTTTAAGTAATTGTCAAAATGTTTTCAACATTTTGTGCCATTTTACCTTCCCACCAGTGGTGTGTGAATGTTCCAGTTTTTCTCCATCCGCACCAACACTTGTAATTTTCCACTTTTCAACATGGCTGTCCTAGTAGGTGAGAAGTGGTACCTGTGACTTTGATCTGACCTTCCCTGATGCTGTGATGTTGAGCCTTTTCCCATGCGCTTTTAAGTCCTTCACTCATTAAAATCTGCTGATGTTGAACTGTATGAGTTCTTTGTAGATTTTGGACATTAAACCCTTCTTAGGTATTACTTTGCACATCTTCTATCCCATTCTGTAAGCTATTGTTTCATTCTCTTGATAGGGTCCTGTGATGCATGAAAATTTTTAATTTTAATGAAATCCAATTTATCTACTTTTTTCTTTTGTTACCTGTGCATTTGGCTTTTTTGAATTTACTGTCAATTTAAATAACCATTGCCAGACCCAAGGTCATGAATATTAGCCTCTGTGTTTTTTTCTAAGGGCTTTGTAGTTTTAGCTCTTAAATTTAGCTTTTTGATGCACTTTGAGAAACTTTTTAAAATATGGCGCAATCTAAGGATCCAGCTGCATTCTTGTACATGTCTGGTTGCCCTGTTCCGTTTGTTGAAAAGGTGCTCCTTTTTATTGAATGGTCTTGACTCCCTTGTTGAAAATCAATTGACCAGAGAAGTGAGGATTTATTTCTGTGCCTTTAGTTCTGTTTACCTCCAACCTTCTTGTAATTCCTTACTATCTTATTAATTCTGATTTTTTCAAGAGAATTTATTCATTTTTGAATATTTTTGTCTGGTTCTTCTTAGCTTCAAATGGGGAGCCTAGTTGAATTTCTAGATTTGCCATTAACAGAAGTAGAAACATTTTACAAATTTGATTTTTGCTTTGTATTTATGTATTTTTTAATTTTGATTTTAATTTTTGCTTTGTATTCATAAAAGTTTGTTTATTTGTTTGTTGAGACTACTGACTGGGCTAGAGTACAATGGCATCACCATAACTCACAGCAACCTCAAATTCTTACGCTCAAGCAATCCTCCTTCCTCAGCCTCCCAAATAGTTGGGATTACAGGCACCAGCCAGCATGCCTGGCTAATTTTGTTATTTTTAGTAGAGACCAGATCTTGCTCTTGTTTAGGCTGGTCTCAAACTCCTGGCCTCAAGTAATCCTCCCTTCTTAGCCTCCCAAAGATTATAGGTGTGAGCCACTGTGTCTGGTCTATATTTATAAAAGCATTTCTAATAAGAACATTTTCTGTGAGCACTGTTATTGAACTTTTCCCAGAACTTATTCGTATTCTTGTGCTGTTACCTAAGAGATTTTAGTGGAATATATCATAGTATTATATAGACTTTTCCTCATAAGTTGTTGTAAATATCTTGATTAGATTTTTTAATGCCATTTTGGACATTTATTAGTTCCTTTAAATTTGAAGCTTTTTCTTAAAGTAGCTCATCATGTCAAATTCTTGACTTTGGAATCATGAAACTTCTGCCCTGCAGTAACTCTTCTTTTTGAACGTGTGAAATAGGACAGTCAGCAGTATTTTGTGGCCGTTCTGGAAAACAGCTGAAGCGTTGTCACAGCAGTCAGCCTGGAATGCTGCTGGACAGCTGGTCCCGCATGGTGAAGAGCCTGAACGTGTCGTCCTCAGTGAACCAGGCGTCTCGTCTGATTGATGGCAGTGAGCCCTGCTGGCAGTCGTCTGGGTCACAAGGAAAGGTAATGTATGGCAGGGGTGTCTGGGAGCACTTATTTTTATTCACATGGTTTTGCATTTTAGATTTTCAAAATTAACTTTGAAAAACCTACAATGTTTTACTAATGGCACTCGTTTGTTAGTACTCATTTTGTATTTTACTTTATAAGTTATTTCAGAGTTATAGAATTACATGCCGTCCAGTTCTTTGGTTTGTTTGATTGATTTTGGAGACAGGGTCTTGCTCTGTTGCCTGGGCTAAAGTGGCTTCACCTAGTTTACTTGGCCTCCAATTCCTGGATAGGCTCAAACGATCCACCTGCCTCAGCCTCCCCAGTAGCTAGGATTACAGGCGTGCACCACCACACCTGCCTCATTTTTCTATTTTTTGTAGAGACAGGGCCTTGCTCTTCCTTAGGCTGGTTTTGAACTCTAGGCTTTAAGCAATCCTCTTGCATTGGTCTCCCGGAGTGAGGCCTGCACCGAGCCTGATTGTTAGTTATTGTCAGAGATTTTAGACAATATGGGTAATAGATTTCATCTAACTGACCAATTGATAGAGGATGTAATAGTTTTTTGTTTTTTGTTTTTTTTTGAGACAGAGTCTTCCTATGTCACCCTCAGTAGAGTGCCATGGCATTACAGCTCACAGAAACCTCAAATGCTCGGGCTTAAACAATTTTCTTGCCTCAGCCTCCCAAGTAGCTGGGACTACAGATACCTGCCACAACACCCAGATATTTTCTTTGTTGCAGTTGTCGTTGTTTTAGCAGGCCCGGGCTGGATCGAACCCACCAGTCCTGGTGTCTGTGGCTGAGGCCCTAACTACAGAGCTACGGATGCCAAACCAACGATGTGGGGCTTTTCCTCACTTCTGCTCTGGTGTCTCCTGCCATCTTCTCATTGATGGGTATAGAGGGGCCACCCTAGTTTAGACATCTATAAATACATTGTTTCTGGGGCTGATAGTGAGATTGTCTTCTAATGAGTCGATATCATGGGGTAGAATATTCTTGTTTCTGCTAGGGTTAGAAGAAAATTTTCTCTCATACCACATTTTGTATTTAAAATATTTCATGTAGATTCAAGCTTAATACTTGATACTATTCTGGTAGCTAAAATATAGCTGAATTTTGCTAACGGAAAATGTGGTTTTGTTTTGATTTTTTAAGCATTGGATTCGTTTGGAGATTTTCCCCGATGTTCTTGTTCATAGATTAAAGATGATAGTAGACCCGGCAGACAGTAGCTACATGCCTTCCTTGGTTGTAGTATCAGGTAATTGGATTAATTTACTCAGAAAGAGGTGTCTTCTATCAAATAATAGAAATTCCTTTGTTTGATTTCTTTACCTTTCTTTTTTTTAGGTGGAAATTCCCTAAATAATCTAATTGAACTAAAGACAATCAATATTAACCCTGCTGATACCACAGTGCCCCTTCTGAGTGATTGCACAGAGGTGAGTAGCTGTGGCAGGATTCCCTGGGGAGGCTTGGCCAGGGATAAGGGTAGTGACTTCGCTGTTTCTGTATAAGGATTGAACCCAATTTTCCCCCCTTAATCAAAAATGGTTGTAATTATTTTTAATGTGGCATTTTAATATGACTTATTTTATACAACTCGAATTTACTGTTATCAGATCAGCTTGGAAAGGAAGTGAAACAGGCTGGGTACAGTGGCTCATGCCTGTAATCCCAGCACTCTGCAAAGCTGAGGCAGGTGGATCACCGGAGCTTAGGAGTTGGAGACCAGCTTGAGCAAGAGGGAGACCCTGTCTTCACTAAAAATAGAAAAACTAGCTGGGTGTGGTGGTGGGTGCTTGTGGTCCTGGCTGTTTGGGAGGCTGAGGCAAGGGGATCACTTGAGCCCAAGAGTTTGAGGTTGCTGTGAGCTACGATGTCCTAACACTCTACCCAAGGTGACTGAGTGAGACTCTGTCTCAAGAAAAAGAAAGGAAATGAAGTGAATTTTGTTCTCATTCTCTTGGTCGCAAAGATTATTGTCAAGTATTTCAGGTGGCTGTTTGCATCCACACATTTTTGTTTTCACAAAGTATCTTTTTCTGTTGGCTCTTCTGATCAGACATGTGCTATCAGAATTGCTTTTCTGTTGTCACACCTGTTGGCATCAAGTGCTAAACTTGTCATGAAGTGATAATTTTATAGGAAGACTGTCATTGATTTAATTTTATAAGGAAACGGTGAGCGTCGCAAGCCTCAGGGTAGACGGGTTTGAAGGCAAACCTTGCTCAGATGTAGCTGCATTGACTTTGACCGAGTTCATATTTCTAGAACTTAAATTAAGAAGCTCTAACTTTCCACATTTCCTTGTCTCAAATGCCCTGCTCTTCAGTTCAAGTATTTAATGTGTTTGATTCTAAACCGTTTACAGCTCATTTTTGTTGTGTCTAGTATCACAGGTATATTGAAATTGCCATAAAGCAGTGTAGGAGCTCAGGGATTGACTGTAAGATCCACGGCCTCATCCTGCTGGGACGCATCCGTGCGGACGAGGAAGACTTGGCTGCAGTCCCTTTCCTGGCTTCAGACAACGAGGAGGAAGAGGACGAGAAAGGCAGCAGTGGGAGGTGAGAGCCGTTGGTGCTCACTTACTTCTGCCCTGCTCCTAAATTCTCACTTTGAGAAATAAATCTTTAATTATAGCATATCTCATAAGGGAAATAGTTTTATGTCCCTAAGAATGATTGGTAAATTTTAGTTGCGTTTTCAAAATTATAATTTAACTTTTATTTTTAAGAAAATGTTTAATACAGAAACACATATTTAGGAAAACACAAAAGAGGTAGATAAAAATGTTAAATTTTTCAACCTGACATATCAGTGTTATCGGTGTGGTATGTATCTTAGTGGCTTTCCTTTACTTCTGTCTCTGAGTGTATTTTCCTGTAGAAATACTATGGTATATTTTATAGCTTTTTGCTAAGTATTTTAGTATTAACTTTTCAAAATCTGTTTTTAGCATGGTGAGATGTACATAACATGATTGACCATTTTAACCATTTTAAAGTGTGCAGCTCAGTGGCATTAAGTACATTGGCACTGTTGTGTAGCTACCACCATCTGGGTCCAGAATATTCATATCCTTACATAGGCTTCTAGTAGGTGATTTTTGAGTGCAGTGTCTTACCTTATGCTTGTGTTCCCATTTATACACTTGGTTCTGTTTTTATGAGCCTGGTGCTGGTGACCATTGCTGTCTTTATTCATTCAATATACTATCCGTTGAGTACCTACAGTGGGCCGGGCCCCTGGTCATCCAGGACAGCAGAGTGGGCAGGCCCCCCGGTCACACAGGACAGCAGAGTGGGCAGGGCCCCTGGTCACACAGGACAGCAGAGTGGGCAGAGCCCAGATCATACAGGACAGCAGAGTGGGCAGG
>NW_003852565.1:503983-516028 GCF_000181295.1 Otolemur garnettii
CCCTGGTCACACAGGACAGCAGAGTGGGCTGGGCCCCTGGTCACACAGGACAGCAGAGTGGGCTGGGCCCCTGGTCACACAGGACAGCAGAGTGGACAGAGCCCCTGGTCACACAGGACAGCAGGGTGGGCTGGGCCCCTGGTCACACAGGACAGCAGGGTGGGCAGGCAGTTGCTTCTGATGGAGCAGCACGTGCAGAGAAGAGTGTTGCCCTCTGCACCTGGACCTGTCTGTTCGTTTATTCTTGGACTGGTGTCAGGACTTGAATGTGTGTGTTTGCTCTAGGCCCGTTTGCTATCCCAGCAGCGGACATTGCAGACCACCACCGTCCTCATATACATTTGTAGATAAATTGGTGGACATAAAATTGCCAAATCAAAGGGTATACAAAATAAACTGATAGTTGCTGGATTCCACTGTGGACGACTGGTGTGGCTGTACATACAGGGATGTGAGCGGAGGGAAGTCGCAGTAGTGGTTGAACTCTGTTGGCCGAAATGCCCTTTGCTTTAAGTGCTTTGCTGTTTGCTGCCTTACATTGGTGCCAACCTGATCTGCCTAGACCAGACGTGCAGCACGTGTGTGTCAGCACAGTGGGTCTGGTTCCTTGGGAGGTCACCTGTACAGAGAGGTTCCACCATAATATGCACATTATCTTATCTAGAATATATGTTAGGCTGCATGTTATAATTCAAGCTGATGATGTCTACATACATTAATTAAATAAGGAAAATGCCCATTTGTTTAAATAAGGAAATCATTGAACTTTTTAAGAGAAAGGATTACATGTTAGCATTTTCTTATTCAGTAGCTGCTAACACAAGTCAGGCAGACAGACTTAATATACATGCTGTGTATGTAAAATAACCAGAATTGTTTTGAACTTTACTCATGGATCAGATTTTTATAAAATTAAATATATTGACAAAAGAAAATCTGGATACTTGAATGTAATGTTTTTTCCTGTGTATCATTAATTAGTTAAAAACTTGAGGATGAGTCAGTAGTTGATTTATCCCACAGGGCTGTGTTCGTGTGATCTACCTGTAGCTGGCCTCCCTCTGACTGGTTGATGCTGACCTGGTGCCAGCCATTAGTTATCTCTGCTATAGCTCTGGTTTCCCTTATGCATTATTGACTAAAGATGTGTTACAAGATATTTCAATACCTCATACATAGCTTATTCCTCTGGTAAAGAGTTTTCTTACATTTTTACTCTTGCCCCATAAAATTTTGATCCCTTAAAGCAAATATTTAATGGTATATAATGGGTTAAAAAATCTTACATATCAAGGACTGAATCTTTAGAGGCTTCTGTTGTCCACTTCAGCTTATAAAAATAGAACAAATCAAACAAAAACTAAAACCTCACCCAAACACAAAGAAGCAACCTTAGCAGCTGGCATCAAACTACCACCCAAAAAATCTAACCCTGTCCCATGCTTTCCTTTGTGGTTTCTTCGAGTTTAAGAATTGGAGCGCTCTGGTTGCTACTGACTTAACCCTAGCCTGACAGGTACAGGTCAGGAGTTGGACTGAGCAAGGTGGCAGGAGCCAGCCTCAGGGGAAGAGCAGGGCTGAGGACCCCCAGCTGAGCTGCTAGTAGCCAGGCGTTCCAGCAGGACGTGTGTATCCTGGAGCACCTCCAAGGCCATATGGCCACATCCTTCATTCTTTCTCTGGGGAAAAAAATGGCCAGATTCTTGGGTTTAGGGACATTGACTTGTCCCTCTGGAACACTTGACCTGTTCCCGTGTGTACTTGAGGTTTTTTTAAGTGCCCAGCAGACTGAGTATTTGAGATTGCGTATCTTTTCTTTTATAAAATGTTTTATGCTGAAAAATCTCTATTTTTGTCTTTGTTTTTCCTGTGTCTAGCCTTATCAGAAAGAAGCCTTCAGGGCTGGAATCAGCAGCTACCATAAGAACCAAAGTGTTTGTGTGGGGACTAAATGACAAGGACCAACTGGGCGGGCTGAAGGGCTCCAAGGTACGGCCTGCTGCCTTCACTGGGGGAGACGCTGCATAGCCACTCTTCTCTGAAAGTGTTTGTCGTTGGCTTACCCTCTATATGTTGTTTTTAAATTAACCTGTTTAGGTAATAATAGTTTCTGAGATGCCTCTATCGTTGGGTAATAGTGCACTTTAAGTTCTATTATCCCTGACTTATAAAGTAGAAAATTAACTTTTGAAAAGATTTGACAAGTGCATAGATAAAAATTGTAGACTATAAATACACTCATCTTGCTCATATATGTTAACTATGAACAAGGTAACGTGAGTAATGTGTAAAATCGCTGTGATTACACCAGAGATGAGGAAGACGTGATCCTGCCCTTCAGGACTTGGTGCCTGAGGTGCTTCAGTGTGAAAGGCCTCTGTGCAGAGGGGATGCTTCGTGAGCACAGAGCAGGTCACACACATACACTTTCATTCTTGAGAGGCTTGTCGTGGGTGGAGACCTACACCTCAGGCTCCAGTTAATATGTCCTGAAACCGTGTGCAGAGGCGTGTGTCGCAGTTCACAGTACACTTAATCCTGTTGAGACCTGAGTGAAAGCTTAATTGTATTTAAGTGAGGTTCATGGGAGAAAAAGACTAGGGTCTATAACAGATGATGCATTTGACCTGGAGTTGGATTTGGTGTTCCTTATATTACAGAGTATTTCTTGTGTGAGGAACTACAGAACAAATTCCTCCAAAGTTTAGTGCCCAGAGGTAGGTTCTTCCCTCCAGGTGTGTGTACTGTTTTCTTTCAGACTTCTGTGAGCCATCACCCTTCTCAAGTTCCCTTACTGCCTACATTACTGATAAGCTAAGAAATAAAGTTGGAACTCACATTGGAGCTCTCTTCTTTCAAGGTGCAGTGAATTCTAATCTTCCTTTGAACAGCCTTGAATTACATTTGTGTTTTGAGGCACCTGAGCTCATTTGGAAGTGAGCAGTGGGCAGTAAGCTGGGACAGTGCAGGGCTGTCCAGAGTCTGTGAGGTGTGGGCCCTGTGACCTTGTTCACTGCCAAATGTGGAGTTTCTACATAAAGTTCAGTCAGTTCCATGCTTGCCATGAAAATCCTTTCTCACTGCCTTGGTGATAGCCTGATAATTTCTGACAGATGGAATCATAAAGAATTTCTTAGATTTAAGGCCCTAAGAATTTTAAATTAAATCATACTCATTTACAATGGGGAATTTAAGCACATAATTCTTCTTAGAGATATCAGAGATGGAATCAAAAAGATTAAGTGTTAGGGCGGAAAGCTCAGTAGGTATTCCATGCAGGATGAGAAAAGAATTTCTCTAGACCAAGATTAGGATATAAAATTATAAGTTTATTTTATCTTTCAGAAGGAGAGTGAGAGAGTGAGGGGGGAAGAGAGTGGGGAAAGAGAAAAGAGAGCAGGGAGATGGCAAGGCATCCCAAAGAAAGAAATTAAAAATACTGCCAGTTGAGGTCCAGTGTTTACTGAGTTTCAAACGGTAATTATAGCCAAATTTACAAGGCATTGTGGATGTGAATATTGTACCTCCAGCAAAGTTAGAGACATTGTCCCAGGTGTTTCTGATTTTGAGGCCTGATGTCCACACACCCCTGGTTCTTTTGGGAGCTGTAGGAACAAGTTCTCAAAGTCAGATTTAGTCAATAAATATTCCTTTCTTTTTGGTCTGCTGGCGTCTTTAATGGCTTGTAAAAACAAAAATCCACAGAGTGTGGCTGGGTGCGGTGGCTTGCACCTATAATCCCAGCAGTCTGGGAGGCCAAGGCAGGTTGGAGACCAGCCTGAACCAGAGTGAGACCTCATATCTAAAAATAGCCAGGCGTTGTGTGTAGTCCCAGCTACTTGGGAGGCTGAGGCAGGAGAATCGCTTGAGCCCAAGAGCTTGAGGTTGCTGTGAGCTTATGACACTACGGCACTCTACTGAGAGGGACAAAAAAGAAAAAATCCACTGAATGCCCAGCAAGAGAATTTATAGGATTGATCTATAATTGTTACTAGCCAATTGTAGGATTAGGTATTTTTTTGTTATTGTTGTAATTTTTGCAAGGCTACCCCTTTCAATGAGCATAGCATGACTTGAATAAAATGTTACTAGATGTTTGCTTTTATCTTTTTTTTTTTTTTGAGACGGAGCCTCAAGCTGTCCCCCTGGGTAGAGTGCCATGGCATCACGCTCACAGCAACCTCCAACTCCTGGGCTCAAGTGAGTCTCCTGCCTCAGCCTCCCAAGTAGCTGGGACCACAGGCGCCCGCCACAACACCCGGCCATTTTTTGGTTGCAGCCATCATTGTTGTTTGGTGGGCCCGGGCTGGGGATTCGAACCCACCACCTTAGGTGTATGTGGCTGGTGCCTTAGCCGCTTGAGCCACAGGCACCGAGCCATTTGCTTTTATCTTTATGCTGTGTGTACAGTCATCCCTTGGAATCCATGGGGATTGTTCTTCCAAGACCTCCTATAGATGCCACAGCTTGGGATGCTCAAGTCTCTGATATAAAGTGGTGTTGTGTTTGCATAGAAGCTAAGCACATCCTCTCATGATAATAGCTCTACATTGCTTATAATGCCCACATTGCCTATAACAGCTCTACATTGTAAATGCTGTGTTAGTAGTTGTTATGCTGTATTGTTTCGGATATGATGGCAAGGAAAAAAGTCTGTACTTGTTTAGTATAGATGTAGTTTTGCATATTTTTTTTTCCCCAAAGTCTTACTCTGTCTTCCAGACTAGAATACAGTGACATCATCATAGCTCACTGTAGCCTCCAACTTCTGGGCTTAAGTGATCCTTTCTGCCTCAGCCTCCTGAGTAGCTGGAACTTAGAGGCACCTGCCACCATACCCAGCTAATTTTTTTATTTTATGTAGAGATATGGTCTCACTATTGCCCAGGCTGGTCTTGAACTCTTGGCCTCAACTGATCCTCCTGCCTCAACCTCCCAAAGTGCCAGGGTTACAGGCTTGAGCCACTTCAGTTGGCTGGGATGCAATTAAAAAAAAGTATTTTCTATCCATACCTGGCAGAATCTACATACACATGGAATCCATAATATGGATAGCCGGGTATGTTTTATTTTTGATCTTCTTTTATGGAAATATTCAAACACACCCAAGTAAAATGAACAACATCATGAGCCCTGGTACCAGCTTCAACAGTTATAAACAGCTGGCTGTGTGTTTTTTTCTTTATTTTCTCCAACCTCAACCCTTGTTTATTATTACGTAAATCTCAGAACATCATTTAATCCTTAAAATACTTAATTGTGTATCTCTAAGAGAGAAGAACTCCTTTGGTTAACACTCATAAAAGTACTAAGTAGCAGTCTAGCCATGTGTCACTGAATGGTGAGGATGAGTTCTGAGGACTGTGTCCTTAGGCAGCACGGGATAAAACATGACAGGCTGTGCTCACACAAGCTTGGGTGGCTGGCCTACCTCACACCAGGCTCTGTGGGGGCCTGTTGCTGCTAAGCCACACCCCGCACAGCATGTCACTGCACTGAACACAGCAGCTGACGCAGCCGTGAGCTTCTGTGTGTCTGTGTCTAGACATAGAACAGGCATAGTGAGGATACAGCAGGAGACAGAGAACGGTGCACCTGTGCAGGCCCTTTACCAGGAATGGACTCGCAGGACTGGAAGTTGCTCTGGGTGAGTCAGTGAGTGGTGAGTGAAGGCCTAGGATGTTACTGTGTGCTTAGGGTATACTAAATAAAAAGAAAATTTTCTTTTCTTTAATAGTAAATTAACCTTAGCTAACTGTAACTTTTTTACTTTATAAACTTTTTACTTTTTAAAAAACTTACTGACTCTCATGACACAGCTGAAAACAAACACATTGTATAGCTGTACAAAAATGTTTTCTCGTTATATCCTTGTTTTATAAAATTTTTTCTTATAATTTTTTTTTTTTTATGTTTTTAAACTTTTTTATTCAAAACTAAGACACAGTTATACTCATCAGCCTAGGCCTGCACAGGTCAGGGTCTTTAGTCTCATGCCTCCACTGCCACATCTTATCTTGCTGAGTGGTCGTCAGTAAGAAGGGTGCCATCTGCTGTGATGACTATGATGCTTCCTGGAATGGAATACCTCCTGGTGGGTGGGAGGTGTGTGTGTGTATATATATTATATTGAAGAAGTTTCTTTTTTCTATATATATACATATATAAGTAGATGGAGTATACTTTCAAAGAACATTTAAATTATAATATAGGAAATACATAACCCAGTAATAGAGGTGTTTATTATCAAATATTGTATCTCAGTAACTATATGTGCTAGACTTTTATATTAGTGGCCCAGTAGGTCTTTTTAGGTGAGCATCACCCTAAACAGTAAGTGGCGTGGCTACACTGTGACATTGTGACAACTGGGACATGACCAGACAGTAGGAATTTTTCAGCTCCATTATAATCTTAATAGGACCACTGTAATCGTTGACCAAAATGTTTATATATAGTGCATGACTGAAATTCCTTACACAATGTAATAAGGTTATGTATAATTTAAAAAGTGCAAATATAATTCTTTCTTCTTTTTAAATCTTATTTTAGATAAAGGTTCCTTCGTTCTCTGAGACTCTGTCTGCTTTGAATGTGGTACAGGTGGCTGGTGGTTCTAAAAGTCTGTTTGCAGGTATGATTATTCTCAGATTTAAAAAATTTTAAATTGGCTTGGCGTCCGTAGCACAGTGGTTACGGCAGCAGCCACATACACCAGGACTGGTGGGTTGGAACCCGGCCTGGGCCAGCTAGACAACAATGACAACTGCAACAAAAAATACCTGGGTGTGTGGTGGGCACCTATACTCCCAGGCTGAGGCAAGAGAATCGCTTAAGCCCAAGAGTTTGAGGTTGCTGTGAGCTGGGATCCACAGCACTCTACCGAGGGTAAAAATAATTTTGAATTATACTTAAAAAAATATTAGTCTTTGTACTGTGAAAAGTGAGTCTTCTGTCTGTTTTGTTCCTGCAGTGACAGTGGAAGGGAAGGTGTATGCCTGTGGTGAGGCCACCAATGGCCGTCTGGGGCTGGGCCTCTCCAGTGGGACGGTGCCCATCCCGAGGCAGGTTACAGCGCTCAGCAGCTACGTGGTCAAGAAGGTGGCTGTGCACTCAGGTACAAAGAGGCTGGCGCTCCTGCTATGCCCATGACCAAGGCCTTTAAATAATTTTCTCTAAGGTGTCCTTACATTCTTTTGTACATTTTTTCCTCTGGGTGGCCTAGAATTTAATTATTGCTGCTAAATAATGTTTTTTGGAGAACAGCAGTTGGCATTTCAGGCATATGGATGTACCCCTCAAAGGATGGAGTTTTCAGTCTCAGAGCCATTATTTCAGGTCCTTAGTATCTGTGAAATCATAAGATTCTGTACTTAAATGGTTTTTTCCCTGCAGAGAGTCTATAACTTTCATCAGATTTTGAAAAGCATCTGTGAACCCCAGTAATGGCAAAGGAATCGTTAAAATAAAACATGCTCCTTCAATTTAGGGAACCTTTATTGAGTGGTATTTTGAAGCAATGGCCTAGGCCTCTGAAGAATGGAACTGATTTATACACAAAACCCAATTCATACCTGTGCTGAGGGGTTGGATGTAACCCTACAGATTGGAAATCTAAATGATAGTGGCACACAGATGCCAGATAGAGTTTGACTCTGCTTTTGTGTAAAGTCGGGAGGAGGGCCAGCCCTTTCTGTGTGTCAAGTCGGGCAGAGGGCCAGCCCTTTCTGTGCACCTTTGTGGAGGCTGGTCTGCAGCTTCAGCTAGAGAAGCGCTGAGCCCTGCAGCCCAGTAGCCTCTCTGCCCAGCCTTCTTAAGTCCTGCTCACTTCGCCATCTCCTGTGTGCAGGGAAGGCTGGAAACCCTTGTGGGGTTTAATGAGCTCATAGTTGTCCCTCGTAACACAGGGTTCTGCTGGGAAAGGAAGGAGCAAATGAACCTTTGGGGGACTAGGATTCCAGGAGCTGGCGGGGACTGGAGGGTGTAACGAGAGGTCACACCTTAAATCCTGTTCTAGGGGAATGTTCGATGGTGGGAAAGGGCATAGCGGATGTATTTTGGGAAGAGTCAGTATAAGGCGTTAATTGCAAATGATTAAATCATCCCACTGCTGGAGAATTATTTCTCAAGATCTTGAACTGCATTGTATCTACAGTTTGCCTAAGCACAAGTTGTTTGTATTTTTCCCTCTAAATTTTGATCTTTATGTATTTAACATAATGGGGACCCCATTACTAATCAGCATTATTTTGCCTTTTTTTTTTTTAAGAGATAGAGTCTCACCTTGTCGCCCTTGGTTAAGTGCTGTGCCATCGTAGCTCACAGCAACCTCCAGTTCTTGGGCTTAGGCGATTCTCTTGCTTCAGCCTCCTGAGGGTCTTCAGAGGAATATCCCTTCCTGCAGACCTTGAGACAGTTTCAATCAAGAACAAAGTCACAGCACCCTTTAATGTGGCTTAGCTACACTGAGTAGCTGGGAATACAGGCATCCTCTTTTGCCTGTTTTTTGCAGATTATTTCTAGAGTTAAAATTTGTAAAGCTAGAAAACTTTCATAGTAACTGAAATGTCGATCCTTATTCATTTATCCAGCACGCTGAGCGTGTTCTGCGTGCCGGGCAGGGTGAGCAGCTGTGCTGTGGACTCTGTGCACTGCCCTTTGGCAGCCCAGGTCTGTGTGAATGTTGCAGGTGGCCGACATGCTACGGCTCTAACTGTTGACGGGAAGGTGTTTTCGTGGGGTGAAGGTGACGATGGAAAACTCGGACACTTCAGCAGAATGTAAGGGCGTTTTCTTCAGTCTTATTTGCTAATAAAAAGCTGTTACTGATGATAGTAGCAAGTGCCTTTTGATGGATATTTTGGAGAAATTTAAAATAGGTTAGATTATAGAAATAGATTTTAAATTTTTTTGAATATGAATTATGTGATTTGCTCTCACATATTCTGCTTTAAAGGTTTGATTGTGAAGTTGATCTATAGGTTGTGTGTTAACTACATTTTTAACCTCATCTTTAAAAAAGGATGGATTGGTCAGAGGGAGCTGATTTTGTCTTGTTTTAGGAACTGTGACAAGCCAAGGCTGATAGAGGCACTGAAAACCAAGCGTATCCGAGATATCGCCTGCGGGAGCTCCCACAGCGCAGCTCTCACTTCCAGCGGGGAGCTATATACCTGGGGCCTCGGAGAGTATGGCCGCTTGGGACATGGGGATAACACAACGCAGCTGAAGCCCAAAATGGTGATTATATACATTTTTGTTGCTTACAGAAAGCTTGCCATCTGATGATTTCAAAAGAAGATAATCCTCAAATCTAGGGAAGTTCATAACAGACATGTGCATTGTGGTCGTTTTCAGTCTGTGGGGAAAGTTCCCTTGCTTTCCCAGTGCCTGTGCTTGATTTTGTTTTTAAATTTGTGATTGAGTAGGTGAAAGTCCTTCTTGGTCACAGAGTGATCCAGGTTGCATGTGGAAGCAGAGACGCTCAGACCCTGGCTCTGACTGATGAAGGTGAGCTCTGCTGCTGCTCTAGGTTACTGGGTGAATGGGTGTTATGAAGCGGTGGCCTGAAATGTGTATTTTTTAAACCTAGGTTTGGTATTTTCCTGGGGAGATGGTGACTTTGGAAAATTGGGCCGGGGAGGAAGTGAAGGCTGTAATATTCCTCAGAACATCGAGAGACTCAATGGACAGGGAGTGTGCCAGATTGAGTGTGGAGCACAGTTCTCCCTGGCGCTCACCAAGTCCGGAGTGGTGTGGACATGGTAGGTCGGATTCCCCCGTGTCGCTGCACGTCTGTGCTTCCCAGGAGGGGCCGGGGGTGGAGCCCAGTGAGTGGGGGCCCTGGGCCCTCAGCACTCACGCCACCCTGGTGATTGCAAACCCTTGTCAGGTTCTTACTTATCCAGGCCTCTCTGTCCTTTTTTTAAATGTTGAGTTGGGATTAGACACTGTTAGAAGAAGAAATCGATCATTATAACTAGGTCATTTTATACTGGAAAGTGTGAGCTCACCTGCCTTTCCTGTTTGGATGAGGTTTTTTGTAAAGGATTTTCCCACTTTCTTACCACACCAGAAGCCTAAGGATAAAATGAGAGAAAAACAGACTTCTAAATCTTTGATCTTAGAAAAGTTCACATATGTTTCTTGTAAAAGCTTATTTTGTTGAAGTGCAAAGGAGCGAGTGCCCCAACTGCATTCGGACGGTGTGTCAGGCCCTCGTGTCAGGGTCAGGACCAGAGGCAGCTTGAGAAGGACACGTGTCACATGGGGTTTTGGAGGGGTTTTGTGGTTGTGTGTCCCGCTTGCAGTCTCTTTATGTGAAAACTGACAATAGTAACTTAAATATTTTAAAACATATATATTAAGGATTTTGTAGTGGAATTATTTTGGGTTGATGGTGGATGGGTCAGAATGTGAGACGGCGAGTGCATTGCTGTCCCTGGTGCTGCTGCTGAGCTGGCTGTGAAGGTGTGAGGCAGGGAGCGTTCCTATCAGCACTGCCAGGCCCTCACTGGGTCGGTGACACTGATGCTGTTGGCTTCTCTCAGGGGGAAGGGCGATTACTTTCGGCTGGGCCATGGCTCTGACGTGCACGTGCGGAAGCCGCAGGTGGTGGAAGGGCTGAGAGGGAAGAAGATAGTGCATGTGGCCGTCGGGGCCCTGCACTGCCTGGCGGTCACGGACTCTGGGCAGGTAAGGCTGCAGGCAGCCTGGGGGTGCTGCCATCCTGAAGCTGTCTGCACAGCCCTTGTCTTGTCAGAATTGTAATTCCTGCTGAAATGAGTCTTACTGCTTGAAGAAATGGGAGGGCTGGTCCACATCTGTTGTGCTCACTGGTGTATATGCGCTGGGCGGCACAGGTTAGAGCCCTGGGGAGCAGCTTTGTCCACTCTGAAGTCTGTGCAAATGTGAAAAGGTGATCAGTATGTAAGGGGCTCCTACAGCTGAGGCATTACAACCTGTTACTGTAGAGATTTGATAGCTGACAGTGAGATAAATATTGCAGTTTAGATGTAAAGTTAATGCTTGACAAATACTATTCTTTTGCTTTGAGTGACCTATGATGACTGTTCTTGGGTGTTACTTTTAATTATGTATGAAGACAAAATCACCATACTGTTTTTTAATCAAAATAAATTCTATATAATTCTATAAAGCAAAGGCAAATCACCTAGAAAGTCCACATATTGTTTTACTCTTTTTTATTTGCAAAATAAAAGGAAAAAATATGGCACTTAGTTAAAGAAGGGATCCTACTTGCATCCTGTAACAACACAGAATAGATGAATTAATTAGATTAAAATTAATACTCCATATGACCACTGTTAAGCATTTTCATGGTTAAAGTTTCTTCAGAATTGTAGTATACTGATGCTGTTTTGTAAGCTTGTGAAATGGTGTGTTTTTATCTTTAAGAGCTTAGTTATTTCAAGTACCACAGCATATACTTAAGCATTTTGAAATCGATTTAAAGACAGTGTCTTGAAATGTTGAAAAACTTTTTTCTCCCAAATAGGTATACGCTTGGGGTGACAATGACCATGGCCAGCAGGGCAACGGCACGACGACGGTCAACAGGAAGCCCACCCTGGTGCACGGCCTGGAAGGCCAGAAGATCACACGAGTGGCTTGTGGCTCCTCGCACAGTGTGGCTTGGACTACTGTCGATGTGGCCACACCCTCTGTCCACGAGCCTGTCCTCTTCCAGACGGCAAGAGACCCTTTAGGGGCTTCCTATTTAGGTAATAAACTCTGAGCTCCTTCTGTAGCTTTCAGCAACATAACAGGTTTGTTCAGTAGTGCTGGTGGGTTGGAGGTTGCGTGTGTCAACTGCGTTACGAATCTGAAGATGCAGAAGGACTGTGGTGTGCTCATGCAGTTTATACATGCCAGAAGGAAAAGTTTAGACCAAAGTACATTGTTGATTGTTGTAATTAAGATCAGCTGAACTCTGGCAGTGCAGACAAAAGTTGCCTGACAACTACCTAAGACATGCAGGGGCTGTTGCTGTGCTGCTTTTCTTTCTTTCTTTTTTTTTTTTTT
>NW_003852565.1:516216-535469 GCF_000181295.1 Otolemur garnettii
GCCGTCATTGTTGTTTGGTGGGTCCAGGATGGATTTGAACCCGCCAGCTCAGGTGTGTGTGGCTGGCGCCTTAGCCAGTTGAGCCACAGGCGCCGAGCCTGTGCTGCTTTTTATTTACAGCTTTCTATAGATATAATTGGCACACAATAAACTGTACCTGTTTAAGGTGTACATTTTGATCACCTTTTGAAGCATGTGTGCACCTGTGCAAGCATCCCCACAGTCACAGATAGTGAACACCCCCCAGAGCTTCCTTGTGCCCCTTTGCTCTTAGCTCCCTCTTCTCCTCCAGAATCGCTGACTGAGTTTGCAGTTTTGACGGTCAGATGTAAATGGGACCTTTCAGCATGTACTCTTCTTAATCTCACTGTTTTCACTTGGATAATGATTTGGGGATTCATCTGTGTTTCATGCGTCATGGTTGCGTAGTGTCTCATTTGTGAACACCCTGCAGAGCATCCGTTCATCTGCTGAACGCCTGGGCTGTTGCAGTGTTTCACTATACCCATGAGATTGCTGATGGGTATTTTGTACACGTTTGTGTGGATACACTCCGAGTTTCTCATGAGTGAATTCCAAGGAGTTTAGCTGCCCCTGTGGTTGGTGTGTGCTGAGCCTCTTCACACAGCTGCTGACAGCTCTGCAGTGGCTGCTCCTGCACCTTCACAGCACTTGCTGTAGTCAGTCTGTCACTTCAGTCGTGCTGATAGATGTGTCCTGAGTCTCACTGTGGTTTTAATTTGTATTTCCCTAGTGACTAATAGTGTTGAGTATCTTATTTACCATTCAGATATCTTCTTGGTGAATATTTAAATCCATTGCCTATATTTAAAATTAGGTTGGTTGTTTTCTTAGTGAGGTTTTTTTTTTTTTGCAGTTTTGCCACCTCCAGCATATGGGGCTGGTGCCCTACTCCTTAGAGCCACAGATGCTGTCCTCTTGATGAGTTTAATAACAGTTCTTTGTATATTTCAGATACATGTTGTCAAATGTATAATTTATAGATATTTTCTGTTAGTTTGACTTACTTCATTCTCTTCATAGGTCAGTTTTAAAGAGCAGAAGTTTTAAATTCTGATTAAGTCTAATGTATTTTTTTTTTTTTTTGAGACAGTGTCTCACTATGCCACCCTCAGCAGAGTGCCGTGGCATCACAGCTCAAATCCTAACGATTTTCCTCCTGTATTCTCTTACAGAATTTTTATAATTTTAAATATTTAGGTGTAGGATCAATTTTGAATTAAATTATGGTGTGAGATCTGGATCAGAATTCTTTTTTTTTTTTTTTTTTTGCATATGAACATCCAGTTTCTGCGCCTGTTGAGAACCTGCTCTTTCTCACTGTGCTGCCTTTCACGTTGTCAGAAGCCAGCTGTGCACATGTGTGCGCGCGTCGGTCTGTGGGCTCAGTCACTCGGTGCTGCCGCCACGTCTGGACCACAACAGCTTTATAAGAGATCTGGAGTCCAGCTGTGGTGGTTCATTAGCTTTGTTTCTTGTCAGATAGGTTTTGGCAAGTCTAAGCCCTTTGCATTTGTGTGTAACTTGGAGAATCTGTCTGTTTTTATAAAACTGCCTCCTTGGGATTTTGATCAGGATTGCATTGATTGCATAAATTAGTTTGGGGAGGATGGACGTTTCACAGTATTGAATCTTTCAAGTTGTGAACACATATTTGTCTTTGTTGGTTTAGGTCTTTAATTTCCTTTTGCAGTATTTTGTAGTTTCAGTGTTATGCGGGTCTTAAGGTATCTCTTGTTAGATTTATAGCTAAGAATTTCAGATTGTTAGTCCTGTCGTAAATGATATGTTAAAATTATTGTTTGTTCCTTCTACTATATGGAAATATTCAAATTGTTCCTTGCTAGTCTGTAAAAATATAGTTGCTTATTTTTGTAATGTGAACTTCATCTTTCTAAAGAAATTCTCTTGTAAAGTGTCTTGTGGGCTCCCCCATCCCCCACTGGGAGGGGACACAGTCTACAGTATCATCTGCTGTTAGAAATAATTGGCATGTGATGTTCTGGCTTCACTAGACGCAAGCTGTGTGAGCTCGGCGAGTCGCTGACTGAGCCTTCTCTCGCTGTCTCCTTTCTGGGGAGGATGAAGCTGAGGCTTCACTCCCGTCTTAACCTGCTCAGTCTGATGGACAATTCTTTTTATGTCACGTTATATGTATAACTTTTTGGGTCTGACTTTTTGATTCAGCATAATCCTCTGGGGAGTCTTCCAAGTTGCTCCTTTTTATTACCAATAATGTCTCATCATTTATCTATTCACTCATTGAATATTGGATTATTTCTAGTTTTTGGCTGTTATAAATAAACTTGCCATGTCATTCAGATGCAACTTTTTATGTGAAAATAAGTTTTTATTTCTCTGGTCTTAATGCCCAAAAGTGATTGCTGGGTCATGAGGTGTAGTAGGTATTGTTCTGTCTGACGAGGACGTACCAGACTGAGTCCAGAGTGAATGTGCCATTTCACAGTCTCATGTGGAGTGGGGGGTGCAGTTCTCCCTCCCTCTTCCTCACCACTGTTTTTTATTTTAGCCATTCTGCTGAACATGTGTCTTGGGATGTCTCACGTGGTTTTAATTTGTATTTTCCGTGTAGCTGATTGTGTTAAATGTCTTTCCATGTGTGTATGTACCGTCCATATCTTCTCTGTGATAAAATATTTCTTCATGGCATTTTCTAATTGGGCTTTTTTTCACTGTTCCTTATATATCTAGGTCAGTGGTTCTCAACCTTCCTAATGCTGCGGCCCTTTAATATGGTTCCTCTGGGTCGCGACCCACAGGTTGAGAACTGCTGGTCTGGATGTTCTCAGTCGGCTGTCGGGTGAGTGTTATGCAGATGTTTCTTCTTGTCTGTAGCTTGTCTTTTCATCTTCTTTCACAGAACAAAAGTTGTAAAATTTCAATAAAGTCTAACTTACCAGTTTTTTCTTTTATGGATTATACTTTTGATGTGAAGTCGAAGAATACTTTGGCCTAGTCCTAGATCCTAAGATTTGTCTCCTATGTTTTTTACTAAAAGATTTATAGTTCTGTGTTTTATACTTAACCATTTTAATTTTGTGTGATATTTAGGTGTGAGACTGAGGGTGAGGTTTGGCTTTTTTGCCTGCAGGTGTCCAGTTACCCCAGTACTGGTTTTTGAAAGTAGGTCTTTGCTCTATGGCAGGGGTCCTCAAACTTTTTAAACAGGGGACCAGTTCGCTGTCCCTCAGACCGTTGGAGGGCTGGAGGGCTGGACTGCAGGCCCCAGGACGAGTTGGCTGCTAGGCAGGACAGGCAGCGGCGATAAAAATACCCTGCGGCCGGATAAATGTCCTAGGCAGGCTGCATGTGGCCCATGGGCCATAGTTTGAGGACGCCTGCTCTACAGGATGGCTTTTACACATTTGTCAAAAGTCTCTTGGGCATATTTGAGTGGGTCACTTTCTCGGTTCTTTGTTTTATCCCATTGGTTCCTGTGCCAGCAACACACCGCCTTGAGAATGCTAATCTTACAAGCATTTTTGAAATTGGGTAGACTGATTCCTTCCCCTCATTCTTCTTTTTCTCTAGCAGTTTTAGTTCCTTTATAACTTTTAGAATAATCTTGTTGAGGCTGTGTGTGGTGGCTCATACCTGTAATCCTAGCACTCTGGGAGCCTGAGGTGGAAGAATCTCTTGAATTTAGGAATTTAAGACCAGCCTGAGGAAGAATGAGACCTCGTCTTTACTAAAAATTGAAAAACTAGCTGGGTGTTGTGGCAGGCACCTGTAGTCCCAGGTACTTGGGAGGCTGAGGCATGAGGATTTCTTGAGCCCAAGAGTTTTAGGCTGCTGTGAACTATGATGCTGTGGCGCTCCTAGGGCAACAAAGTGAGACTCTGTCTCAAAAAAAGAAAAAAAGAACAGGGAAATAATCTTGGTGATATCTATAAAAGCTATTGCTAGAATTCTGATAGAAGTTGTGTTAAGCTTGCTGATCAGTTTGGGCGAGTTGATATGGACACATCCTAGCTCTGCCCATCTCCCCACCTCTGCTGAGGCCTGGGAGCTCTTGGTGCTATTTGGGACGTGGGTCTGATCCGACTTTGTTGGTAAATATCTTCTCACTCTGTTATTTTGGATTCTTTTTGTTTTTCCTCACAGGGTTAAGTAAATACAGGCAGCTATTATAGCATTTTCACAGCTTATATGTATGTAACATCAACAACGATAGTTGCATTTTGTGAAGGTATTTACATCTTTTTGCAGTTACAGTGAAATTTTGCTGGAAATAGCTTCTATATGGAAGTGTACAGAAATGGGTTTTAAAAAAACTTGGAAAGACTGTTAATGAGCCTAATACTCTGTGAAGTAGTAAAATGCATATTGCAGTGTGTTTGGAACTAAACTGAAAGGCCAGACCTTACAGAAATAGAGCAAACTGTGATCTTACAAAGCAGATTCCAAATTTTATTTTCCTTTTCAGGTGTGCCTTCAGATGCTGATTCTTCTGCCAGTAACAAGATAAGTGGTACAAGCAGTTCTAAGCCACATCGCCCTTCTCTGGCCAAGATTCTCCTGTCACTGGATGGAAATCTGGCCAAACAGCAGGCCTTATCGCATGTCCTCACAGCACTGCAGATTGTGTATGCCAGGTGGGCTGCTGTGCTGTCTTAAAATGCTGCAACTGTGTACGCTTTGGATTTTATAATTTTTTGATTTATCAGATGTCTACAAGAATGTTGTATTATTGTCTTCAAATGCTGTGTATCAAAGTCACATATCCTTTGATAGTGATTTGATGATGTCTTTGTGCTTGCTTGTTTTGAAACATGAATCAGAAAACCAAGTTGAACATTTTCGTTATTCTTTTCAGTCACTAAACTCTAAGCATTAGTATTTGGGAACTAGGAAGAGTTAGTTGATACTAATTTATGGTCATGTAGGGCATCACCCTCACTCCCCAGGTAAGCTGGGTCCACAGTGTAATCTTGGCAAGATTTTGCTACTGTTTGCTCATCTTTTCATGTGTCAGGGGTGTGGACCTCACCGGTGCAAAGCCTGAGTCCATCACTGGGAGGACTCTGGGTCCTTGTAGCTTAGCGTGTGGTGCACTTTGAATGAACACAGATGCCTGGTGTTCTTACGGCTGTCACAGCCTGGCCGGGCTTCTCAAGGAGAGCAGTGGGCTCACTCTGGTTCACTTTTTACTTTTGTCATCTCTGTGGTTATTAAAATAAATAAGGGCCAGAGTAAACATTTTAGGTTTTGCCTGATGGGTACATGGCAGTAATGTTTGGTATTTTTCCAAAATTCTTTTATTTTTTACTGTAGTTTAACATAAGGGTGCAGATGATTAGGTTACAATGTTTGTGTTTGTTAGGTGAGGTCCCTGTTGTGGTCGTACCCCTCCCTTAGGAGGTGTGTCGTGTACCTTACATGGTGCCCGTTAGGTGAGTGTACCCTACCAGATTGAGGAAGTGCCTCAGTGATTGCTTGTCTTGCTTTGCGCATCCTGTGTCACGTGCTACTGAAAGGGAGCTCACTGCAGGCCTGGTTTTCTATTCTGACAGAGACGCTGTGGTGGGGGCCCTGATGCCTGCCGGCATGATGGCCCCTGTGGAGTGCCCTTCCTTCTCGGCAGCCCCTTCTGATGTGTCCACCATGGCCAGTCCCATGAATGGAGACGAATGCATGCTGGGCCTGGACATTGAAGACAGACTGAGTCCAAACCCATGGCAAGAGAAGAGAGAGGTAAGGTGAACCATAAAGCAGTATTCGATCAGAAAGGAGAGGGTGGCTATTTTGTGTCAAGGAAAGTCTTAGTCACGCTGTCACTTGGTTTAGGCTATTTTTGTGCTCACTACTTAGATTTTTGGCTTGACTTATAAAGTATTTTATTCAAAGGAGCATTTTTAGTGTGTAAGTGGAATTAGGTTTATTGTTTAAAAAAATTACTAATGCAAGTTCACAGTCCTTTATCTGTGATTCAGAAATCTTAAAGCTCTGATAGCCAGGCTCCGTGCCTATGGCTCAAATGGCTAAGGTGCCAGCCACATACACCTAAGGTGGCAGGTTTGAATCCACCCTGGGCCCACCAAACAACAGTGATGGCTGCAACCAAAAAAAAAAAAAAAAATAGCCAGGCGTTGTGGCAGGCACCTGTGGTCACAGCTACTTGGGAGGCTGAGGCAGGAGACTCGCTTGAGCCCAGGAGTTGGAGGTTGCTGTGAGCTGTGATTTCACAGTACTCTACCCAGGGGGACAGCTTGAGGCTCTGTCTCAAAAAAAAAAAAGCTCTGATAACCAAATGTTTTGGTAACTTGGTGAAAGGGCCACTTGAAGATATGTGAGCTGAGTTTTAGTCTAATGTGACCTGCTTGAATTTAATTGGTTGTCTTGGAAATAGGTCTGTGCTTAACTCTGCAGGCCTGCCCTGGCTACTCTAGGGTGGTTGCTGATGTCACTTTGTACCATCTGGAACGCTTCAGACAGCCCAAGTGACTTTAGATGAGTTATTTTGAACTCATGTGGGAAGTATGCCATTTTACCAAACTTTTCACTTAAATTTTGTTGCTTTGTGCTCTCCAATTAGATCGTGTCCTCTGAGGATGCTGTGACCCCCTCTGCAGTGACTCCGTCTGCTCCCTCTGCCTCTGCTCGGCCCTTTATCCCAGTGACAGATGACCCAGGAGCTGCCAGCATCATTGCAGAGACCATGACCAAAACTAAAGAGGTAAAGAGATAATCTTTCATTTCTTCTGTATAATAATCTTAAACACATACACAGGCTCTTAGGAACACAATGTGCTCCGTGTGCTATTCACACATGGGTGCCTCAGCCCACGGCCTCTGTCCTCTGCTCAGCATCTCAGCATCTCAGCAGGCACTCCTAGTATCATGACATCAGCACTGGTCCAGGATTACTTTGGAATCCACAGACCTGTTTGGAGTTTGTTCATCATCCTTGTAGTACCCCTTGGGTCTAGCGCCCAGCCTGGGTTTGTTAGCCTTGAGTAGAGAATGGTCCTTCAGTTCTTCATTGTGACAGAAAACACCCCAAGGATGCTGCAGAGTTGTTTTCAGTGCACCCTTGAGTTGCTGCGTTACTGGCGATGTTACTCTTCCTGCTTGGTTAAGGGTGTCGCAAAGCTTCTCCACTGGCAGTTCATCAGTCCTCGTGGGTAGAAACTTTGAGACTATGACAAATCTTGTTCCTCATCATACTTTCACCCACCAGGTTTTAGCATCTATTCATGATTCTAGCTGAGTTCATTATTACTGTGGTTGCTGTCACATGGTCGTCTTTCAAATTTTATCATTATTTCTAGAATGTAATTGTCCCCGTTCTCTTATTAGAACTTTACCTTCTCATGTCTGTCTGTCTCCTATTAATACCTGCTTGTCATTGTGTTTTACAGATCAATGGATTCCTATTTTATTCTCCTAGTGACACTGGTTACTGTCTTTTTTAACACCCACATTGTCTCCACACTTGGCCATTGGGAGCCCTGCAGGCTGGTCCTTTGTCTTTCTGATGTGTCCCCATAATTCCTAGAGCACTTCCTCACTTTCTGGCCCAATAGTGAGTTCCAGACTCATCTTTCACCGACCTCCCCCTGCTTTTCTCTAAGGAGAAAAGACTTCCTTTTACTGGATTATAGACCTTTGATTTATTACCCTGTTACTGCTGGCAGGCAGTATGTCCATAGAAGTTATTTATAGCCATCTGTGATAATAAGAAACTCCCTATTTATATACATGGCGTCTAGACTCAAATTCTAATTTTGGGCAGTCTTCCAGCATAAAGATTTAATTCAGGATTCAGAAATTATTCTGAAAAAGGCAAAATATTTTGCTTTTAGGTAGAAGAAAGAATATTTGATTTCATCTCCACCAATTTGTCCAGGCATTATCTAGGTTATACACCCAAATTTCTATCATAGCACCTGAAGAGCTATGAGTGTTTTGGTTTGACTCATATTATTAAGGCAAAATGTAATCATTTTAGTGTTAGTATTAAGCAATAATTCATATTTAAGGATGTGGTGCTAGTGATTTTCTTCTTTAGCATTTCACCAATGGTTCTCAACCTTCCTAATGCTGTGGCCCTTTAATACAGTTCCTGTGGGTTGAGAACCACTCCTCTAGACCAATGTTTTTCAACCTTTTTTATCTCACTGCACACTTGAATCTATAGTTACACTTCCACAGCACATTTAAATTATGTTTATCCAAAAAATGAGCAAAAAAAGGGGGGAAGAAAGGAATATACTTATTATACTTTGAACTTCTTTCAAAAATAATGTAATTAATGATCTTTAAGAACTGTCTCAGCACTCAGTGTGCCATGACATACAGGCTGAAAGTCACTGCTCTAGTCATATTTTGTGTGGTGTTATTTTTTTTAAACACTGACCAAAAAAAATGTTAGGTCTATTTCAACTGCAAGACCAAAGATATTACATCTCATGGATAGATAGATAGATTTTATTTATTTATTTATTTTATTTATTTTTTGAGACAGAGTCTCACTATGTCACCCTCAGTAGAGTGCTGTGGTATCATAGCTCACAGCAACCTCAAACTCTTGGGCTCAAGCGATTCTCTTGCCTCAGCCTCCCAAGTAGCTGGAACTACAGGTGCCGGCCACAAAGCCCATCTATTTTTTGTTGCAGTTGTCATTGTTGTTTAGCAAGCCCAGGCTGGGTTCAAACCCGCCTGTCTCTGTGTATGTGGCCAGTGCCCTAATCACTGAGCTACGGGCGCCGAGCCCGCATGGCTATATTTCAGTGAATGCTTTTGCTCTCCTTCAGTGAGCCATATTCTAGAATGTCATTTCCAATGGATTTAACTCACTGACTCCCTGGGTCTCCACGCAGAGGCAGGAGTACAGTCTGTTTTTCTAAAGGAAGGACCTTATTACTATCTCAGATAGAAGTGGTTTCCAGGGCACATTGGTTGTGTCCCCTTAAGGAGGGGCTTTGCTTCCATTTGTGGAAGGAGCTGCATTGGCTTTACTGGGATCCAGAAAGCAGGAGAGCAGAGGAAGGGTGTTTGTCTGGCTCTTGCTCTTCCTCTGGGGAGCATGAAGGGCTTGGGGCCTCTTGATCTGCACAGGGTCATAGCACTTCCCACTTCACGTCACACGCTGTGGGAGTCCCAGTTCTGATGGCCGCCTTTCCCTCTCTAGAGGGCAGCCCCAGTGCTGATCTTCAGGCAGCTCTTATGTTGGACAGGCCAGGTGAGAGCTGGGCGTGTAGTGGTGCTGGTTTATCGGTGTATAGGAGACAACAGGCTCTTTCCTCTGCAGAAAAGGAGAGAACATGAATTGTCACGGATGTGGTATGTTTTAGCTGATGCAGGGGGAATGGGAAGTGACCAGGTATTGCAAGACTTTGTTTTACAGATCGTAAGGAGCAAGAAATTATGGGCAGTGTGTTACATGCTAATGAGTTGCTTTAAATAAGATTCTAGAAGGGAATTATGGAGAGATCTAGACAAAATATATAGTATGTAGGGCACAGATTCAGTTGATAAAAAATTCCCAAATATACCTACCATACCAGTAATGAGTAGATTTTGCATGGTGTGACTTTGTTCCAAGACCACTCCTATAAACGTCTGTGATACAAACTTGTTCACAGTAGTAAATGGTCATTTCTTTATAGTTTAAGGCATCTCTTTTACATAGATGCTGTTGGTAATTTTTTAAAAAGCTGATTAGTCTTGAAAACATAGTACATGCTTTGGTGGAGATTTTAGGGACCAGTCATTTCTTAATCTGTCTTACTCATGGTCTTAAACACCTCCAAGTCTCTTACTCATTGGTAGTCATATGTCTTTAGAATTCATGGGTAAACTAGTGACTTTTTAACTCTTAACAGCTCATTCTTCGTGTTAATTGTTGGATATCATTTAACTTAGGATGTTGAAAGCCAAAATAAAGCGTCAGGCCCAGAGCCTCAGTCCTTGGATGAGTTCACCAGTCTGCTGATTGCTGACGACACTCGTGTGGTGGTGGACTTGCTCAAGCTGTCTGTGTGCAACCGTGCTGGGGACAGGGGCAGGGATGTCCTCTCCGCTGTGCTGTCTGGCATGGGCACTGCCTATCCACAGGTGAGTCTTGGAGAGGGTTGGGGCCAACCTGCCCCATCTGTCTTCTCCTTGCTGGGCTAAGCTCCTGTTGGAGGGAGGTGCTGCCCTTAGTCACGTGTGATCTTGTTCTAGACTTTTTCCTCAGAGACAGCAGTTCAGAAGCACTTTTTTAAAACAAAACTTTTTTTTGAGACAGTGTCTTACTCTGTGCTCTGGTAGAGTGCTGTGGTGTCATAGCTCACAGCAACCGCAAGCTTTTAGGTTCAAGTGATCTTCTTGCCTTAGCTTCCCAAGTAGTGGCACCACAGGAGCCCACCACAAGGCCTGGCTAGCTTTTCTAGTTTTAGTAGAGACAGGGTCTCACTCTTGGTCAGGCTGATCTCGAACTCATAAACTCAAGGAAACCACCATCCTCAGTCTCCCAGAGTGCTGGGACCACAGGTGTGAGCCACCACGTCTGACCTAAAACAAAATTTTTAATTATTCCTTTACCTGTTTTGAAACTGGCTTATGGATCTTTCCCTCACTGACTTGGTAAGAGTTTTTTGAATACGTGCTCTTTCGCTCTTTCTGTCATGTGTTTTGCAGTTTTCCCTTCAGTTTGTTTTTTGATGTTGGTTTGGTACTTTTTGCCATATAGAAATTTCTAGTTTATATGTAATCAAACCTGCCAGCTTTTCTCCTTTATGGCTTCCGAGTCTTGTATCATGCTAGAAAAATGCTTATAAATAATTTATTAAATAATTTATTAAATAATTTCTCCCAAGTTTTCTTCTAATTGTTTTTATTATTTCATTTATTATATTTACATTTTTGAACCATGTAGGGTTTAGCTTGATGTAAGATTTAAAATAGAGATCCAACTTTAATTTTTCTTGGGTGGTAAAGCAGTTGCCCTAACATCATTCACTGAGTAATGTGTCTTTTCCCCTGTGGTTCGAAAACCACTAAATATTTTGGGTCTATTTTCCATTCTACTGATAAAACTCTTTAGAGCCTAATACCTACTGTTTTATCTATTGCAACTTTAAATAGGCAGTAGCCTATTAGCCTTGATTAAATTAATCAAGATTTTAAAAGCTCTTCTGTTTCTCCTGTGCACTAGCTATGTTTCAGATGCTTAATAGCCACGTGTGGCCATGGCCCAGCCCTGGGCAGCTCAGATACAGAGTATTTTGCAACAACAGAAAGTCCTCCTGGGCCCAGTGCTGCCAAATATTAGAGCAGGTTTAGTCTAGATCATGAGTCTAGTGTGTAAAGTCAGTAGCCTGTCAGTATATGAATATCTTAGAAATAGGCTTGCTCAGCCCTCAAGTCCTGGCTTCCTGGAAGATTCTCACCAGCAGTCTTGCTGCTCTGTGCTAGGTGCCTGGCACAGCCGTCCTGGTGGAAGTTACTTTGTCTGTGTTTCTTGAGGCCCCATTTCATGACCACCAAAATAATAACACAGCTGAGTGGTCTTAAAAATCCAGGAAAGGTTTTGGTGGATATTTTAGGAGTTTCTTAATCTGCCATTCAGGAAGCACTAAAAAGTTACAGGTTTCCTTCTTTTTGGTTTTTGAGACAAGTTGGTTGGCATAATTCTAAGAGGTTAAATCAAGGTGAACTGCTGTAAGCAAAGCATTATGATTATTTATCTTTTTTTGTAGTTTTTGGCCGGAGCTGGGTTTGAACCCACCACCTCTGGCACCCTATTCCTTTGAGCCACAGGCACCGCCAGAGCATTATTTTTTTCACAAGTGTGTTGCATTTGTGAGAAGAGAGGATGTGAATGAGAACTTCAATTTAAAATAATGCCCAGCATTTGCCATGCACTTCCCTGTCAGGCCTATTCTGGTACACTCTCAGTACAGGGGCTGGGGTTACTTTTATATGCAGTGAGGAAATGGAGGCTCAGAGGGGTCGTTACTGGCTTGAGGACACTCAGTCTGCTGGTAGGTGGCTCTTCTGTGATCTCCACCTGTGAAGCTTGCTGGCCTTCTCCTCCAGGGACTGACAGACTCTGTAGAGCAGGTGTCCTCAAACTACGGCCCGCGGGCCACCTGCAGCCTGCCTAGGACATTTATCTGGCCCGCCAGGTGTTTTTGCTGCTGCTGCCTGTCCTACTTAGCAGCCAACTCGTCCCAGGGCCCGCAGTCCAGCCCTCCAGTGGTCTGAGGGACAGTGAACTGGCCCTCTGTTTAGTAAGTTTGAGGACCCCTGCTGTAGAGGGATGTTCTGAGGGCTGGCACCTGCTAGGCTCTGTACCAGGTGCAGGGGGATGTTTTGAGGGCAGCACCTGCTGGGCTCTGTGCGCAGGTGTCTAATGGTCTCAGCGTCTGTTTCTGGTAACTCAAGGACAGAAATGAGGATGAGAAGGTCTTCAAACTGTCCTCACCAGTTTGGAAACATGGGTGTTGTATGTCCTGCCCTGACCTTATATTTGTGACTCTCAAAGAAAAAAAAGGCACATTTGGATTTTAAATAATTGTGCCAATGTAGGACATTGATACAATTGTTTGCTAAGCAATTTGTTATCTAAATTTGAGGAAAAATAATATATTTCTAAAAAGTACAGAATGGGTATTGTCAAGAGAAGAGCTTTATTTTTTCTGAATTGAAAATTTTAAGGTTATACCAGGCACAGTTATCATAACCAGTGATCCCAGCATGTTGAGAGGCGAAGACAGGAGGATCCACTTGAGGCCAGAAGTTTGAGACCAGCCTGGGCAATATAGTAATACCCTGTCTCTACAAAAAAAAATTAGCAGATGTAGTAGCTTGCACCTATAATTCTAGTTATGCAGAAGGATTGCTTAAAGCCAAGAGTTCACAACCTGCTTGAGCAAGAGTGAGACCCTCCCTCTACTAAAAACAGAAAAATTAGCAGAGCATGGTGGTGGGCATCTGTAGTCCCAGCTACTCAGGAGGCAGAGGCAGGAGGATCGCTTGAGTCCAGGAGTCTGAGGTTGTAGTGAGCTATGATGACACCACTGTATTCTAGCCCAGATGATGGATCAAGACTCTATCTCCAAAAAAATTAAAAAGAAAAAAATAGGAGTTACTATATTATTGCTGTTATACTATATTCTTTTCTTTGTTTTTAAAAATAACTAGGAATTTATTCTCTCCAATATTAACCACGTAAGTGGTATGAATCATCTCTTTTTTTTTTTAAAGGGCATTGCATTATGGCACAACTACAGTAGCAGCTGTAGACAAATGGCGACATGTATCTCATCATTGGAGGCCTCATATTAATTCAAAACAACAGGGCATTATAACTTGTTGGGAGAACACAGTAGGGCCAGAGCCTTAGTGTCCTGGGTTGAGACACCCCTGCCCACTTGTGTTGACAGGCGCAGCCCCTCATTTCAGTCCTCTGCTGCTGCTGGGCCCAGATGGCCTGACCATTCTTCATTCCTGCCCTTCCTGCCTGATCCCAGTGCCTTCTAGGATCTTGTCATTTTTTAGTCGCCTTAATGCTCCGCGCCTTGATGTTTCTGGTTGTGAGGCAGACTTTCCTCAGTAGGCAACAGTCTGTCTTGGTGTCAACGGGACATGTTGTCATGCAGGCCTGTCATTTCATCACTTGGCTCTTATCGAGGGCATTGGGCACCTTCTGACTACTTTTTGTCTAGATTTTCTGTAGGCTTCATAACACCACCACAAGCTCTGTGCTGTCCTCATTGGACCTCAGTTTCTCACACTCCAAGTCCTACACTCTGTGGAGGTCTGGACAGGGTGAGCAGAGTGGTGTCCAGAGCCCGAGTATGAGCCGGCCAGCTACCTCACCTGTGTTCCCCCTTCCCCCAGGTCGCTGCAGCCGGTCAGCCACCTCACCTGTGTCCCTCTTTCCCCCAGGTGGCTGCAGCTGGTCAGCCACCTCACCTGTGTCCCTACTCCCCCAGGTGGCTGCAGCCGGTCAGCCACCTCACCTGTGTCCCTACTCCCCCAGGTGGCTGCAGCCGGTCAGCTGCCTCACCTGTGTCCCTCCTTCCCCCAGGTGGCTGCAGCTGGTCAACCACCTCACCTGTGTCCCTCCTTCCCCCAGGTGGCTGCAGCTGGTCAGCCACCTCACCTGTGTCCCTCCTTCCCCCAGGTGGCAGATATGCTGCTGGAGCTCTGTGTCACTGAGTTGGAGGATGTGGCCACAGACTCACAGAGTGGCCGTCTGTCCTCCCAGCCTGTGGTGGTGGAGAGCAGCCACCCCTATACTGACGACACTTCCACCAGTGGCACAGTGAAGATACCAGGTACCCGGCTGCCCTGGGGGAGCTGCAGGGCTCTGCACCTCCAGAATTCTGATTCTGGAATTGCTTCCATAGAAATACCCCCTTTTTTATAGAAAAGAGGTTACAGAATTACTGTAGGATTACTTTCCCACTTTTCTAAAAAATCTTCTTTTACAAAATAAAACATTACAGAGAGCCATGGACGGTAAATGTTAGCTTCACAGACCCCAGAAGCCCTGGGCATGTCCCCTGAGGTCGGTGCTGTCCTGCCCTTGAGCCTTCGCCAATTTGTATTTCTGGACAGCTTCTGTCACCCAGGTGTGCAGCTTGTGTTCTTTTTCTTTCTTCCTTGTTTTGTTATTCACTGTTGATGACACCCTGCTGCTGCAGTTCAGGGTGGTCCGCAGTCTCTCCAGGAGTTGTCACCTGGTTGGAAGGCCCCTCCAGGAAGCCCGTGCAGCTGCACCGCCTTGGGAGCCTCCTGTGTGCTTGTTCTCCTTCCTGCTGTTAGCAGCTCCTGCGGCTCTGCGCCCAGAGCCACCAACCCCCAGAGCCACTAACCCGCTGGGCTGCAGAGCACTGCTGTTCTTCTTTTTTATTTATTAGCTGGAATACTTTTTTATGAAAAACATTTCCCCTCATCCTTCAGTTGGTTCCCTGGGAGCTATTTGCATAACCTAGGCGGGTGAATGCTTGGTTCTTCCCTTCTATTGGCCACTCTCTCTAGTGTTTCCTTCTACTTACCAGAAAATGATTGGTTCCCTGTTATCCTTCCAAGGCGACCCAACACTGTTTTAAAGTATCATTATGAGCTCATGGGCTGAACATACATGATAGGTTTTAATCTGTTGTCTTTTTTATACTCATTAAAGGTCAATCGTCCTCTCTCTAGATAGTGGCAGCCTTTTTCGTTTGGCTTCTGAAACGACTCTAATGGTAGCTGCCTGGCAGTCTGGCATGACAAGCTAGTCCAGGCTTTACTGTAGGCTTCTGCCTCCACCTGGGCTCTGAGTTTGTACTGATACTTTCAATCCAGATTCAAAAGTAGAAGTTTTCTAATTCTTCTGTTAGGTCTGCATTTTTTTTCCTGTGTTATGTATGCAGCAAACAGGACCTGATTCTACTTCTGTCGGTGTGATCACTGACGCTACACAGCGTTTCCATTCTCTCACATTTATTAAAGTGATTATATTTACCAGCACGTAATACCTGTGAAATAATGATGCTTTTTCATCCTCATTTGGTCTTACTTTATCCTGTTAAATGTTCTCTCCTCACTCTTTCATCTCTTTGGTAATTGTCTGAAGTGCATCTAGCAGTCCTTCAGATCAGACTTTTCTAGGAGAGATTGTGCCCTTGAACTTGAAAGGTCGCTTTTCTGGGTATTAAACCCTTGATCCCATGGTCTTCCTCTGTGAAGGTGTGATAATGGTCATTTTCCCCCTTTCCATACCTTTCTTCAGGCATTTTACTAGATGTGTTCATCTTGGTCACTCTGAGTCATAGTCTCAGATGAGAGGTGTGCCCTCTTAACATGTAATTTCAAGTCAGTCAGGACATAGTTTTTAATGTTTCTAGTATTTTTGTTTTGTTCTCCTCTCCAAGGACACATGTGATCACCACGACTTTCCTGGTTATTGTCAGCTGCTTCCTCTTTCAAGTGCCTTTTAGTCCTATTTTTTAAAAAGTTTCTTTCTTTCTTATACTTGTTTTAAGTCATTTTCTCTTGTGTTGGATTTTTACACTCTAGTCTTTATTTTGGACATTTATTTTAGTTGCAATCTTTTTTTTTTTTTTGAGACGGAGTCTATGTCACCCCAGGTAGAGTGCTGTGGCATCACCCCTCACAGCAACCTCAAACTCTTGGGCTTAAGCGATTCTCTTGCCTCAGCCTCCCGAGTAGCTGGGACTATAGGCGCCTGCCACAACACCCGGCTATCTTTTGGTTGCAGTTGTCATTGTTGTTTAGCAGGCCTGGGCCAGGTTCGAACCCGCCAGCCTTGTTGTACGTGGCTGTCTATGGCTGGCACCCTACTCAGTGAGCTACAGGTGCTGAGCCCCTTACTCTCTTTTTTCTAATAGTAACTTTATATTGGATTTGATCTTGATCACTTTTAACTGACATTGTTTTCTTGAAATTTTAAAATGAGGTGAGGTTCAGAAAATATTTTTTTAACTTTAAAAATATTTAACTTTTTATTCTTTCTTGATAGAAATTTATAGAACAAAGGGTGTCTTACCTGTGGCTTCTTTCTCTTCTCCGTTTCTTTCCTACTTTATAGTCTACCGGCAAGTGCCATCTTTTCTGTTTTAAAATGTATTCCAAATCAAGCGTTTCTCATTGACTCCAGACTGTTCTGGGCTGGACCGCTATCATGTCTCACCTGGCTTATTGCACAAGTGGCTTGTTCTAGAGCTTGCTCTGCCCCTGGCCCACCTCCTGTGTCATCCTAGAGCGAGCCGCATAGACCACCCCCAGAGACCTCTTATAATCAGGCAGCGCCTGTCAGGCCTCTGTGGAAAACCACCTGTACATCCCTGAAACCCCAGTGGGATCTAAACCCCTGTGTATTCTTAAAGGAAGACTCTTGTTCCTCTGCTCAACACTTCTGAACCAAATGTGTGGGCTTTCCACACCAAGTAGTTCTCCTTTCTCTGTGGAAACCAACTGGGTGTCCTTTGTAACTACCTGAGTCAGTGCAGACCCTGCGGATTAAGAGCTCAGTCCCACAAGACTGCCCCACTCCAAGTGCCAATTATAAGTAGGGGGTCCCCAGGCTACCAGCAACTTCTGCCTGACTTGGCTACACATTGGGGGTTGCACAACCCCTTCATCAGGTTTGATAATTTAAAAGCTTGGTCTGGGTACTGGGGCTGCAGCATGACAGTTCAGCCGAAAGTGAGAGCACCAAGCACACTGGCCTGGCAGAGGTGTCCCCGGCCTTCCTTTGCAAGGCACAGCCTTCTGTGGGGGTGGTGGGGCAGAGACGTGGCCAGGCCAAGGTTCTTGTTTTTGAGGCTGGTCCTTCTGACCACCTGCATTTCATTAGCAGTAAGTGTGGTTTTCAGCCTGCCTGTTCCCCTTCGTAAGTGTGCCTTTGGTCACTGTGCTCTGTGCTCTGCTGTCCCCAGGTGCAGAAGGACTCAGGGTGGAGTTTGACCGGCAGTGCTCCACTGAGAGGCGCCATGATCCTCTCACGGTCATGGACGGCGTCAACAGGATTGTCTCCGTGCGGTCAGGTGAGGAAGGGGGCTGAGCGGGTCTGGTCTGCCTGTCCTGGGTTCTACAGATGGAGCTCTTGACTTTGGGGACAGAATACTGCTGCTTCATTCCTGTGCGAGCCTTAGGGAAGGGCAGTAGAAGTCCCGTCCTGTGTGAGCTTAGGGAAGGGCAGTAGAAGTCCCTCTGTCTTTGTCTGCCTCATCCCCCACTCTGAATGATGATTTTCCATGCAATGTGTGTGTCACACCACTGATGAGTGACCAGTGTGAGAGAAGCCCCTTGTTGGGATACACCCAGCATTGCCCAGACAGCTGGAGAAGCTGCTGGGGATGTGTGGAGGTGAACGTACACAGAGTTCTGTAAAGGGGTTCATGTTGTATCCATTGCATTGAGGGCTTGGCCGCATGCGGAATGAGTGTTACCCGTGTGTGGGACAGAGTACTGCAGGGGCAGGAGGCCTGGCGTCCACCTGTCCTGTTTTGCTGCCAAGCTCCCGAGGTCAGGGGCCATGTCGCTCCATCTGTGGGGCTTGTTCCGTGCTCGCTGACCAGCCATTTGAGAGCCCCAGTGCAGAGGGGCGTATATGCGCCTTCTACATGCTCTTCATCCTTCTTGAGCAGGGCAGCAGTGTTTTCCTGTAAAGAGCCAAGTAGTAAATATTTGCGGCTTTGTGGGCCTCTAACACACACATCACACATTATCGGTGGGTGCAGCTGTCTCAGTTAAACTTAACTTCATGTGATATTGCTTATTTAAATGTCTGGTCTGAAGGTGTGAGGGGGTTTTCTGGCATTTTAACGTCTGTCAGTATAATTTTCGGTAGTTGTTAGATTTGATGGTTTCTCTACTTTTGGCAGAAAGCCCCTGCCGGCCATCTCAGCGCTGCTGGCAGATGGTCCTTCTAAAACAGAAATCTGGTCGTGGTCTTTCTGGTTCTCCCAAGACTCTTTAACACACCACCACAGAACCAGACCCTCTGCGCTGGCTGGGCTGCTGTGCTCCTAGCCAGGCTGGATGCACACATGTCCCTTTGTAGGGAAAGCTGGGGCTCCATATCCTGTCCCTGGCTGCTGGTTATAGCAGAGTTTCCATGGGCAGCAGCCCGGCAGCCCCAGCCTGGGTGTGGGCAGGCTGGCCCTGCAGGCCCGTCACTGTATCTGCTGTGCTGGTGAGCATTCCCCCTCACGTGGCACCTGCTGTGGGGCAGTGCTGGCCTGTGTGGTTCCCCAGTACTTGGTACAGAGGTTGAGTGGGTGTTGAACAGTGTTCTGTATTAAAGTGTGGTTCTCAAGAGGGGTGTGTTACCTTGAGTTTAAGCTTGAGAGAACTTGGGTTGTAGGAGCTCACTCTTTAGATGCAGCATGAATGATTTTGCTCTGTCTAAGGAAGTTTGGGTTGATCAGATGGTGGAGTGATCCTGACCTTGGCCATACCGTTCTCCTCTAGGCCGAGAGTGGTCCGACTGGTCCAGTGAGCTGCGCATCCCAGGCGATGAGCTGAAGTGGAAGTTTATCAGTGATGGGTCTGTGAATGGGTGGGGCTGGCGCTTCACAGTGTACCCCATCATGCCAGCCGCAGGTAAGAGGGCTCACGATCCCCCTGTGATCATCAAGCCTGTGATGGCTGGGGGCACTGTGGAGGAACATGTGTCTCTGTCCAGTAGCTTTCAGACTGCCCCATGAAACCTGGCACTGTGCCTTCACAGCTGCCTCACACCACATGGCACTCTGCCTTCA
>NW_003852565.1:539207-542482 GCF_000181295.1 Otolemur garnettii
ACCACATGGCACTCTGCCTTCACAGCTGCCCCACATACCACATGGCACTCTGCCTTCACAGCTGCCTCACATACCACATGGCACTCTGCCTTCACAGCTGCCTCACATACCACATGGCACTCTGCCTTCACAGCTGCCTCACACCACATGGCACTCTGCCTTCAGGCTGCGCCATCCTGTGTGGCACTCTGCCCTCCAGGCTAAAATGCTAAAGGCTTTTGATTGACAGTTAAAATGTTGCTATGGAAAGTTCGTGTGGCTCAGGCAGCCGTGTGCCACGGGCCACCTCTAACTGCTGTGTTCCAAGTGTGGGTCCTCCTTGTTAGCTGGATTTGCCCAGCATCTCCTTATGGGGTAACACCCTGACTACCCCGTGTCAACACAGGGACATTCACGATGCTCATTCACAGGCCCTAAAGACCTCCTTTCTGATCGCTGCGTCCTCTCCTGTCCATCTATGGACCTGGTGACATGTCTGTTAGACTTCCGACTCAATCTCACCTCCAACAGAAGCATCATCCCTCGCCTGGCGGCCTCCCTGGCAGCATGTGCACAGTTGAGTGCCTTAGGTAAATGTCAACTTTTTGGTTACATCTGTCTGCCCATTTGGAATAAGTGGTCAGGCTTCTTGACATTTTCTGTCTGCTCTTTTAGCTGCCAGCCACAGAATGTGGGCCCTTCAGAGACTGAGGAAGCTGCTGACAACTGAATTTGGGCAGTCAATCAACATAAACAGGCTTCTTGGAGAAAATGATGGGGAAACAAGAGCTTTGGTACGGAGCACTACTGCACAGTTTCTAGAGGAGTGGCCCTTGGGAATAAGAAGTTGCTTTAATAACTTAAATCTCTAAATCAGGGGTTCTCAGCCTTTTTAAGCAGGGGTCCAGTTCACTGTCCCTCAGACCCTTGGAGGCTGGAGTGCGGGCCCCGGGACGAGTTGGCTGCTAGGTAGGACAAGCAGCGGCAGCAAAAACACCCAGTGGGCTGGATAAATGTCCTAGGCAGGCTGCATGAGGCCCGTGGGCCGTAGTTTGAGGACGCCTGCTCTAAATCGTCAGGAATTGTTAGGGAGTGCCATGTAAATAAGAGGACTTTGTCATAGGCAGACTCTTCCTCATGGTGCTGTGAATACTGGGTCCACATGGGACCTGGGTTCAAAGCATGGCTGTGAACGTGGCATAGCATTGATTGTCCTTCACAGTGAGTCCCCCTGACCATATCCCCTTTGGATCCTGACCCTGTGAGGAAACGGTGGGACTTGTGGTCGATGGGCTGAATGGCCATACTGAGATTGAGACCAAAGTTTCTGAGATGAATTTTCAAACTCTTCTTTTTCTTTCTTTTACTTTTTTCTGAGATAGTCTCATTTTGTCACTCTCAGTTGAGTGCCACGGTGTCATCACAGCTCACAGCAACCCCGAACTCCTGGGTTCAAGCCATCTTCCTGCCTTAGTGTTTCTGTTTTTGCTTTTTCACTGTGCCCAGCCTCAAACACCTCTTTTTATTTTAGTGTTTATGTCCTTTTTATCTTTTTTCCTACTTGAGAATTCATAGGCATTTTTTTTTTTAAAAGGCACAGTTCCAACATAAGCTGTCAACCTCCCCTGCACTTTAGATTCCTGCAGTAGATTATTGTTTTGCTGTTTTCCCAGAGTTTCACAGGCAGTGCTCTTGCTGCCTTGGTTAAAGGCCTTCCAGAAGCCCTGCAAAGGCAGTTTGAGTATGAGGACCCTGTCGTGAGGGGCGGGAAGCAGCTGCTGCACAGCCCGTTCTTTAAGGTAATGTTTGACTTGTTCTCTGAAGTGATGGGAGAGCCATCGAGCTGAGAAGGCCACTGAGAGCTGTCACACCCACTGGGCCATGTTTTAGGCCTCTTTGAGGGCAGCTGCAGGTATCTGCTGAAGTTGAGTTGGGAAGTCCTGAGTAGTGGCTATGTGGTGTGAGCCCTTGTATCTAAGCTTTTACGTAAGTATTAGTGTGCCTGAGATGTACAGGTCATCTGGTCAGAGGGTGCAGCCAGCAAGTGCGTGTGAAGTGCTTTGCTAGGAACTGTTAGGGATCTCCGTGTCACAGGTGCTGGTAAAATACTTGTTGGGCCACGGCAGTCAGCCTGGGGCGAGGACCTCCTAGCTCTGGGACGGTGGCCAGTGGCCAGCAGCAGTTGGCTAATTTTTAATACAGTGTTGGGGAGGTGTTCACTGCATTTTTAAGCATCCCCATATCTTTAATTTCTGGTGACTGCAGGTGCTAGTCGCCCTTGCTTGTGACCTGGAACTGGACACCCTCCCTTGCTGTGCTGAGACACACAAGTGGGCTTGGTTCCGAAGATATTGCATGGCCTCCCGCGTCGCTGTGGCTTTGGACAAAAGAACCCCATTGCCCCATCTGTTCCTTGATGAGGTATTGCATGTTATTTTGGAATCACTTTTGGGATACAAAGAAATTTTCTTTATTTAGCTAAAATTTCTCTTGCTAAGGAATACTATAAAGTTATTCCTTTATGGTAGTTGAAAATAAATTGACAGTATGAATTTCAGTTAATTTTTAGTAGAATAAACTAAAGCTAGAATGATACCGTCTAGATACTTAATATAGTAGACTTGATATAATCATCAGTTTTGCTTACTTACCATAAAATTGCAATGTTGATACTCCCTTGAATTCCCAGGCAGGGATTTCTCCTGTTTTCTTACCCTAATATTTATTTGTTTTATTCTTGAGATGAGTATTGACTTATAATTTCCTAATAATGTCCAGGTGGCTAAGAAAATTCGTGAACTAATGGCGGACAGTGAGAACATGGACGTTCTCCATGAGAGCCACGATGTTTTCAGAAGAGAGCAAGACGAGCAGCTGGTGCAGTGGATGAACAGGTCAGAGTGCGGGAGCCAAGGGCTGAGGGAAGCGGGCACGAGTGCTGCTGGTCCCTTATCACATGTGCCCTTAACGTTTGCTGCAGGCGGCCAGATGACTGGACTCTTTCTGCTGGTGGCAGTGGAACTATCTACGGGTGGGGACATAATCATCGCGGGCAGCTCGGGGGCATCGAGGGTGCAAAAGTCAAAGTTCCCACTCCGTGTGAAGCCCTTGCAACGCTGAGGCCAGTGCAGTTAATTGGAGGAGAGCAGACCCTGTTTGCTGTGACGGCTGACGGGAAGGTACAGATACATTTGGTGCCAAGGCATTTTTAACACTGAGGCTGCTGTGGCTGGTGTGTCACGTGGTTCTTGGCTCCTGTAGGGTTCTGTCCTGAAATCTTTTTTTTTTTTTTTTTT
>NW_003852565.1:542614-545474 GCF_000181295.1 Otolemur garnettii
GGCGCCCGCCACAACGCCTGGCCATTTTTTGGTTGCAGCCATCTTGTTGTTTGGCGGTCCCGGGCTGGGGATTTGAACCCGCCACCTTAGGTGTATGTGGCTGGCGCCTTAGCCGCTTGAGCCACAGGCGCCGAGCCTGTCCTGAAATCTTGTTACCAGAGTAATAGTGCTTACAGTCTGCTGGAAGCAGTTGGAGTTTAAGATGCTTTTGTGTCATCTTTAGGTGGATTCTGTAACCTTATACTTTTATTTTTTTTTTACTTTATACTTTTTTATTTTAAAATGTATCATATATACAAAATTGTTAAATTTTTTGTTTGCATATAATTTATTAGATGTCGCCCTTTCTTGCTCTCTTTTTAAAATTAGTTGCTGCTCGTGTGTAGAGATACTTGATCCTTCTATGCTGACTTTGTGTCTGGTGATCCTGCCCTCCTCTTGTCTTTCTAACATATCTGAAGATCTTTTATATCTTCTTTATAGAGTGCTGTAATCTGTGTGTGAATGAATTTCATTGCTTCCTTTCCAGTTTACCTATCTTTTATCTTTTTCCTTTTCTGTGGGAAAACGGGAGCAGATTATGCTGCAGCATCGTAGTGGGTGGGGTGGAGGGAGTGCGTGTGCCCTGTCTGGACCCACATTTGCTATCTCATAGTTTCTCTGGGTCAGGACTGCAGGTGTCTGCAGCTGAGTCATGTGGCTCAGAATCCATCACGGGCTACAGCTGTATCAAGGCCACATGAGAAGAATTCAGTTCCTACGGACTATCTGGCGGGGTCTGCAGGCCCTCATAGACTGTTGGCAGAGGCGCCCTTCCTTAGTTCTTTGCTTGTGTCCACAGAGCATCTCACTGTGGCAGCTGGAGGCATCATCTTTGCTGTCCAGCCCACTTTCAAGGAGAGAGGATTCCAGGCCTACGTTAGAGTTCTTGTGGGTTCAGTTCTAGACCACTGCAGTACAATGAGTATCACAGGAGCATCACGTGAATTTTTTTGTTTCCCAGTCAGTGTACATACTTTAACTAAAAATTAGTTTATTGTTAAAAATGCTGATGATCATCCAAGCCTTCAGAGAGTTCTACTCTTTTTGCTGGCAGAGGGTCTTGTCTTGACGTTGGTGGCTGCTAACTGATCGGGGTGGTGGTTGCTGAAGGCTGAGGTGGTTGTGGCCATTTCTTAAAATAAGACAGTGAAGTTTGTCACATTGATTAGATTCTTCCTTTCACAAATTATTTCTCTATGGCGTGTAATGCTATGTGATAGCATTTTACCCATAGTAGAACAGCTTTTAAAATTGGGGTCAGTCCTTTCAAACCCTGCTCCTGCTTGGTCACCTAACTTTGTGGAACTTTCTAAGTCCTCTGTTGTTATTTCAGCAGTGTTCACAGTGCCTTCACCAGGAGCACATTCCATCCAAGAAAACACTTTCTTTGCTCGCTCGTCCATCTGTTGGTCACGAGATTGCCACACTTCAGTCACCTCTGCAGGCTCCAGATCTAAACCCAGTTCTCTTGCTGTTATTACCACATGTGCAGTGACTTTGTCTGCTGAAATCTTTTGAACCCCTCAGAGTCATCCATCAGGGTTGAGTCGGCTTTTTCCAAACCCCTGTCAGTGGTGTCATTTTGACCTGCTTTCAGGAATCCCCTTTGCTCACCGTTATTTCTTACATCTCAGACCGCTGTCTGCAATCATTTTCCTTCTATTTCAAGCATATCTTTTTCACTTTGTTTTAGTGACGTTCTTTTGTTGATTAATCTCTACTTATTTTTGTTGGTTTATTTAAAAATATCCTTAATTTACCCTTTTTCTAGGGCAGGAGTTGGGAAACATTTCCTGTAAGGAACGCATTAGTATTTTTGGCTTTGTGAGACTTTTAATTTCATTTGCAACTATAAAAGCAGCCATAGGCATAATGTGAATGAATGCAAGTGCTGTTTCAATAAAACTTTATTTACAAAACAGGTGATGGGCCCAATTTGGCTTGGGGTTAAAAATGACCAACTCATGTTTTAGAATAGAATGTTCTATTCTATGTTATAGAATTTTCAGTTGATAATTATTTTCTGTCTGCATAAGTGTTTTATACGTCTGTTTTTGTCTTCCATTATTTCTAATGGGATGTCAGCAGTCAGACTAGCTTTTACCCAAATGAAGATAATATAGCTTTTCTTTGTGGCTACTTTTAAGATCTTTTTTTTTTTTTGGTGATCTTCAAATTCACGGTGATACATTTAGATGTCAACTTCTTTTAACTTTTCTTACCTTTTTAGTTTTGTTTGCTAAGAGGTGAAGGATTGAAAGATGGTAGTGGGATGGGATCTTGGCTCTGAGAATTGGTTTTTTTGATAATTCTGGCAAATGCCTAGATATTACTTCTTTCTATTATTTTTTCTTCCATATCCTCTGTGTGATCCCTACTTAAAATTCCAATTGATGTTGGAATGAGAAGCTCTTTCCATTGTATTTCTTAGTCCTTCCTTCGTATTTACTCTTCACTCTGCCTTTTTGTGCCACATGCTCCATAAATTCTTCACATCAGCCTTAGATTCGTTTTCTAATTTCTCTTTATCAGTATGTAATCTGCTATTTAATGAATCTGAATTTTGAATTATAACTTTTTTTTTAATTTCTAAAAGTTCTATTTTTAGTTGTTTTATAATCTTATTCCTTGAGCAAACTTTTAAGCTTTGATTTCTTTAAACATAATAGTAGACTATTGTTCTGCTGGCTGTCACTCATGATGTCTTCTTTCCTGTTTTTATGATGTGAGTTTTTAAAACTATGAGTTGGCTATTTGCCTTAGAACATTTTCTTTTTTTTTTTTTTGAGACAGAGCCTCAAGCTGTCCCCCTGGGTAG
>NW_003852565.1:546486-547838 GCF_000181295.1 Otolemur garnettii
GTAGCCTTCAGTTTTTCTTTTTGTTTTTAGAGCTTTGTTATATAGCATGCATAAAGTCTTAAGCATTCTTATGATTTTTTTTTTTTTTTTTTTTTGCAGTTTTTGGCCAGGACTGGGTTCGAACCCACCACCTCCAGCATATGGGGGCTGTGTCCTATTCCTTTGAGCCACAGGCGCCGCCCCATTCCTATGAATTTTAACTGTAAATTTCATTTCTTTGTGGTAAAAATGTCTAGAGCACTGGTCGGATTTATGTGTATTAACTACTGGCTCCAGGGGATATTTACTTACAAACCTGTCGATCCGATTGCTTTCCTCTTGTCTTAGCTATATGCCACGGGGTATGGTGCAGGCGGCAGACTAGGAATTGGAGGGACAGAGTCGGTGTCTACGCCAACGCTGCTTGAATCCATACAACATGTCTTCATTAAGAAAGTTGCTGTGAACTCAGGAGGGAAGCACTGCCTCGCCCTCTCTTCAGAAGGAGAAGTTTACTCTTGGGGAGAGGCAGAAGACGGGAAGCTGGGACATGGCAACAGAAGGTATTACATGGAGAACCCTTTTCAGTGTTGCATTTTCTTTTGCTTTTGTTTGGTTTAATGCTGGTAGGTTGTATTGACACTTTAATTTTCAGAACGTTTACAATAATCTGTTCAATTTAACTAGTATAATGACTCACTTGGCAGAAATAGTTTCATGTGCCAATATGTGGGCTTACCTATGTGACTCCTCTTTAGAGAGGAAGAGCCAGTTCTGAGTTTTGACTTACAAGTACAAAGCTGCTTTTTGTCTTTGTCCCCCTAGTCATCACTGAATCTCATTTCGCATTTTGTATAATCTGCATGATACCAACACTGTAAATATGGAGGAAAGGCAGGAGTGAGGGGAGAGGACACACCAGTGACAGCATTCTCTGAACACAAGAGCCAAACCAACTAGTGTTTAAAAATTAATGGGAATTACTAGCCAAGTTTAAGTAACAGGGATCTTTCTTATCCTAAAAATAAAATACCAGACAAAGTATACAATGTAAGAACCCTAAAGACACTGGATGTCAGGCAACAAAGGGCCGTGTTCTCTAAGGAATGGAAAACAAGCAAGGCGAGCTCTAAAAACTGCCCTGATGGCCTGAGACTTCCTGCAGAAAGAAAGGGGAGACTGTCACACGGGACAGGAGGAAGGTGGAGACTGTCACACGGGACGGGAGGAAGGTGGAGACTGTCATACGGGACAGGAGGAAGGTGGAGAATGTCACACGGGACAGGAGGAAGGTGGTGGAGACTGTCACACGGGACAGGAGGAAGGTGGAGAATGTCACACGGGACAGGAGGAAGGTGGTGGAGAATGTCACA
>NW_003852565.1:548942-564380 GCF_000181295.1 Otolemur garnettii
CACACGGGACAGGAGGAAGGTGGTGGAGACTGTCACACAGGACAGGAGGAAGGTGGTGGAGAATGTCACAGGGGACAGGAGGAAGGTGGTGGAGACTGTCACATGGGACAGGAGGAAGGTGGTGGAGACTGTCACACAGGACAGGAGGAAGGTGGTGGAGACTGTCACACAGGACAGGAGGAAGGTGGAGAGTGTCACTCGGGAGAGAAGGAAACAGTAAAAAAATCTCCCAACAAAAAAAAGGCCTGGCCAGGATGGCTTCACACCAGAATTCTGTCAAACCTTCAAAGAAGAGCTTATTCCCATACTGCAGAAATTATTACAAAAAATTGAGGAGGAAGGAATCTTCCCCAACGTGTTCTATGAAGCAAACATCACCCTGATATCAAAACCAGGAACAGACCCAACTAAAAAGCACACGAAAGATTATTTTTAAAGGGATAAAAAGGGTAGTTTCATAATATTGAAGTGATCATTTAATAATCCTAAACAGTTACATACCGAATACCAGACCCTCTCAATACATGAAATTTAAAAAGTGATAGAACAGCTGGGAGAAATAGATAAATTCAGAGTGATAGTTGAAGATTTTAATACTCCTCCTCAATAATTGATAGAATGAGTAGATAAAAAATCTGTACGGGATAGAAGATTTGAACAGTTGTATCAAGTAACTTGACCTAATTGACATTTTTAGAACCCTCTTTTCAGTCTGCCTGGAATACCTACCAGTATAGACTATGATGTGGACCATAAGGCAAGTCACATACAAAATGATTCCATTACCCAAAGTATGTTCTCTGTCCACAATGGAATTAAGTTAGTCATTAAAAAAAACAGATCTCTGGCAAATCTTACTGGAGATACTTGGTAAGTAAAAGAGTTCTAAATAAATGGTAGATCAAAGAATGAATAAGAGGGTAAATTAGAAGTAATTTTGAACAGGGTGAATGTGAAAACAACCCATCAATATCAAAACGTGGGGTACAGAAACAGCAGTACATTGAAGGATTTATGTTATGAAATACATTCATTTTTTGAGATAGGATCTTTGCTCTGTTGTCTGGGCATCAAAGTAGTTACATGATCGTAACTCACTACAACCTCAGACTCATAAGCTCCAGTGATCCTCCTGCCTCAGGCTACCCCCTAGTGGGTGGGCCACCACACCTGGCTGATTTTTCTATTTTTAGATTTTTTTTAGAGATGGGATCTTGCTATGCCGCTCAGGCTGTTTTTGAACTCCTGGCTTCAAGCGATTCTCCTGCCTGGGCCTGCCAAAATGCTAGGATTATAGGCACAAGCCACCATTCTTGGCTAAAATGTGTATTTTGAAAATGAAAGTTGATCTGAAAAGCATAACCTTTGTGTCTGTCTACACTAGAAAGGACAGATAGAACCGAAAGAAAGCTAAAGAAAGAGACAAAGAAAGATCAGAGCAGGGATCCGTAACATAGAAAATGAAAAACAATAGAGAAAATCAAAGGAAACAAAAATTGGTTCTTTGAGAAGGTCACTATAATCAATAAACCTCTATCTAGACTCATCATAAAAAAGGGGGAAGATGATAAGTTACAGGAATGTTGGGAATGAGGGATTTTTCATCACTGCAGAGTGTACAGACATTAAAAGATAATGAAATATAAAAAGCAACTTTATTCCAAACAAATTTGACTTTTTAGATTGAAATGGGCAAATTCTTCAAAAGATATATATGCTTCGAAGCTCACTCAAGAAGAAATAGATGACCTAGGTAAATAGCTGTGTATAAGAAATTAAATTTCCAAATGAATCTCCAAGACCAGATTTCTGATTTCTAACAGACATGTAAATAGTAGATAATACCAATTCTTCACAAACTTTTTCAGAAAACTGGAGGAAGGAGTTCTCACCAACTCATTTTTTGATGATAACTTTGCTGTTGTATCAAAACCAGATTCAGATATTAAAACACAGGCCATGCTGTACATGAACATAGATGTAAAAATTAATGTTTTAGTACATTCAATCCAACAGTATATAAAAGGATAATACAGTGTTGCCAGGTGGAGTATTTATGCCAGAAATCACAACTTTGATTTAACATTAGAAAATCAATAAATGTAAAAAAGAAAACCAAATAATTATTTTAGCAGATGAAGAAGGAAAAAAGCATTTGGTAAACTCCAGTATTTATTTTTGATAAAAACTTTTAGCAGTGTAGGAATAAAAGATCACTACCGTATCCTGATAAAGGGCATCTGTGCCCCATGTGGAGCTCATGTTGTACTTTATTGTAGCGGACTGAACGCTGTCCCCCTAAGTTCAGGGTTGAGATATGGTCGTGTGCCGTCAGCACTGTGCTCACGCAGGGTCAGCACATGCAGCACAGCAGTGCAGGGAAGTAAAAGGCATCTGAGTTGGAAAGGGAGTTAGAGTCTGATGGTGTCTACGGAAAAGCTACTAGAGCTAGGGATAGAGCAGTAAATAAGTGATTTGTCTCTACTGCATACATGCAAATTATCAGAAAGCAAAATTTTAAAACTGTTTACGGTACCCTCTTCCCAAATTTAAATAATAAGGGATAAATCTGACCTAAAAATGTAGATGAGCTATAGGTATAAAACTATAAAATATTGCTGGGACACTTTTTAAAAGACCTAAAGTCATGAGAGGCTACTGTGTTCGTGGACCAGGAGGCACAGTGCTGTTAATTTGTCAGTTATCTCCAAATTAATCTAGACCCAAAACTTTCCCAGTTAAGAGTTCTGTGGAAATTGGCAAGCTTATTATAAAATCCTTATGGAAACACAAACTTTGAAATTGAGGAGCACAGCTGGGCAGTTTGCATTAGCTGACTTCAAGTCTCATTCGAGAATTGGGGTGATCAGGACAGTGGAGTGTGACATAAAGAGATAAATGCTTCAGTGGAGTAGAGCCGGGAGCCACGTGCAGACCTGTGAGGAATGACGGTGGCAATGGAAAAGGGAAACTTTTTCACAAGTTTCCGTGTACAATTAATAAAAGCACGAAGGCAGTTCATTGGAAAAAAATCTTTTCAATAAATGGTTTTGAATAGTTAGGTAACTTTATGGTAAGAAGTAAACATAAATTCGAACCTTGTGCCCTATCCAGACATCAGTTCAAAGTAAATATTGGCCATAAGTGTAAAACCTAAAAGTAAAAAATTCGGGAAGAAAACATAAGAAACCTTTTGTCACCTTTGGTCAAAGATTTTTAGACAGATCTTCAAAACCATGAACCAGTAAAGAAAAATAGGATAAATTGGACTCTCTAAAAAAAAAATTTTTTTTTGTTTTTTTTCTGAGACAGAGTCTTATTTTGTTGCCCATGGTAGAGTGCTATAACATCGCAGCTCACAGCAACCTCAAACTCTTGGGCTCAAGCGATTCTCTTGCCTCAGTCTCCCAAGTAGCTGGGACTACAGGCACCCACCACAACGCCCAGCTTTTTTTGTTGTTGTTCTTGTAGTTGTCATTGTTGTTGGACAGGCCCAGGCCAGGTTCAAACCCGCCAGCTCCCATGCATGGCTGGCGCCATAGCCGCTGAGCTACAGGCACTGAGCCCATAAAAATATTAATATTCTTTGAGAGATGCTGTGAAGAGGTTGAGAAGGCGTGCTGTGGGCCAGGGAGGATATTCACAGTCCTGTGATCTGACTGCAGGCCTGTCCGCAGTGCTCGCCACGTGGAAGGCTGGCGACATTCGTAGGTTACCATCACTCAGTGGAGCGTTGATTAGTGGGGGAGCAGGCTGTTTCTATAAGTGGCCATATAGTAAATATTTTAGGGTTACATATGATTTGATTGTTTGGGTTTATTTATTTTTACAACACTTTAAAAATGTGAAACCCATTCTCAGCTCCCAGGCCTTTGAAAAAAGTCTGTGGGTGGTCCTGGCCTAGTGCAGGCTGCTGTTCTCCAGCCCCTGGTGTAGAGCTCTGACGGGTTCTTGGTGTAAAGGGAGAGAGTTAAGCTTGATGGAATTTTTAGTTCAGGTCTGAATGATTTTTCTTGATTGAGTTAACAATTGATTGGGAGGATGTAGATTAAGAGAGGTATACTGAGTAAATGAACAGCAAACAAAAACCTAGTATTTATTTATAAGCTTAAAAATATTTAAGAGTAAAAATGTATTTCCATCATATCTGGTAACTTTTTTGCAGCCCATGTGACCGTCCTCGTGTCATCGAGTCTCTGAGAGGAATTGAAGTGGCTGATGTTGCTGCTGGTGGAGCCCACAGCGCCTGTGTCACTGCAGCTGGGGACCTCTACACGTGGGGCAAGGGGCGTTATGGCCGCCTAGGGCACAGTGACAGTGAGGACCAGTTAAAGCCAAAGCTGGTGAGGATGCACTGTGTTCAGAGGCCCCAGAGGCTGCTGACTCCTTACTGTTGATTTGGGATGTGGCCATGTGCCATCGTCATTATGTTCTTTTTTTTTTTTGAGACTGAGTCTCTGTCACACTGGGTAGAGTGCCATGGCACAGCAACCTCAAACTCTTGGGCTCAAGAGATCCTCTTGTGTCAGCCTCCTAAGTAGCTGGGACCATAGGCCTGCACTACAGCACCTGGCTAGTTTTATTTTTAGGAGACAGAGGGTCTCGCTTGTGTTCAAGCTAGTCTTGAACTCCTGAGCTCAGGTGATCCATCTGCCTTGGCCTCCTGGAGTGCTGGGATTACAGGCATGAGCCATCATGCCAGGCCATCATTATAATTTTTAAAAGTCCAAGTATTTCCTGTTCCAGATGCTTTTTAGCTTTAAAGTTAATTGTTATAACTTCCCTAGTTATAAGCAGCTTTTCTTTTTGATGGAAGTAAAAACCATGTCAGTACACACACCTTCTAGGGGTCATTGAAACAGGGTAGTATTTGAAACATTCATTTTAATTATAATAATAAATGTCTCCTAGCATCTAGTAAAATGCTTTGCCTCAGAAGGCCCGCAGTAGTTTGGGTGCTGCAGAGGAATAAGTAAGCAGCCTTTGTGCTGGTGTAGGATTGGTTCATCACGGGCGCTAATGCTGCTTCCTCCAGTTTAGATGTGTGTCGTTCAGTAGAGGAAGGTGTTTTGTCTTTTGTCTTACAGAATTGTTAAAATTAGCTCTTCTTTATAAAGGCTTAAATCCTTTATAAAAGTACCCACATAAAAGAAGAATGGTTACTTGTAAGGTGCTCCTTGGCTGTGCTCAGCGCCTATCCGTTTCTCTGAAGGTGGAGGCGCTGCAGGGCCACCGAGTGGTTGACATTGCCTGTGGCAGTGGTGACGCGCAGACCCTCTGCCTCACGGATGATGACACTGTCTGGTCCTGGGGGGACGGGGACTACGGCAAGCTCGGCAGAGGAGGAAGTGACGGCTGCAAAGTGCCCATGAAGGTATCTCTGACTAGCGCTTTGTCTGCTGCTCCCCGGGGACCTGGGGTTGGTTGTAAGGTTGTTCCAGGTGCTAGTCCCTGAGGGCCCCCACCCTGAGTGAACACAGCCTCAGAGCCACTATTACTGTTGCTACCTCTCTCAGAAGCATTTTAACCTCATCAGTACCCTTTTTTGCACAAAATGTAATGGGTAGTTGGGTAAAAAGGGAGTATAGGACCCAGAGACATTAAAATGGTGTAAGTGCTGTCTGTGCTGTGCCAGGAGGTGCGTGTGACCAGCAGCGGCTACAGGGCCTGCAGGGTCACTCAGTGTGTAGGCCTCTGGGGCAGAGGATGACTTACCATTCACACCTTCTTCAGTTCAGAGCAAAGAGCAGATGCTGCGCCCCATGCTGTAGGATGTAACAGGACTTGCTCAGAACTTTGCTGCCTCGGTGGGCGTCCTAAGAGGGAAGAACCCTGAGCCCTGTTGGCTCTTTGAGCCACACTCATGGCAGTTTCTGAATTTTGCCAAACTGTCTTTTGCCCTAATAAATGGTTTTTTGGTAGAGGTTAGGTAAATCAGTGTGTTTAGACCTTGTACTTAGTACTTAGTGGCCTGCAGTGTGTGGGAACACTGCGGTGTTATGTGGTTGAGGTGCTCTGCCGTGGACCTGGGAGCCCGGTGCTGTGAAAGGGACCCAGGACTGGGCTGGGCTCTGGGTTGCAGGTGTGAGAGAGAGAGCTGCATGTGTCTCAGTGACGTAGGGCTGCCTCCCACCCCCGGAATTCTCAGGTGGCGGAAGAGCCTAGGCCAAGCCATGCAGCTTTTCTTCCTGGAGCTGCAATGCCCATTACGGCAGCTTGGGAGGACACCGCATTCACCTGGTGGGCTCACAGCCACTCCCTGGACCCGCAGCTGGGGCTGGGGCTGTCTTCTTCTCTCTTAACCACATTAGAGGCTGCAGTTTTCACATTTAAGAAAAATGGTCTGGGACGGCACCTGTGGCTCAAAAGGGTAGGACACTGCACCCATATGCTAGAGATATGGTGGGTTCAAACCCAGACCCAGCCAAAAAAAAGAAAAATGGTCTGTTGTAGGCTGTTTCCCTCCCTCCCTCCTTCCCTTCTTTCCTTCCTCCCTCTCTCTCTCTTTCTTCTTCTTCTTCCTTCTTCTTTTTTTTTTTTTTTAGACAAACTCTCACTCTGATGCCCAGGCAAGAATGCTGTAGTGTCAGCCTAGCTCACAGCAGCATCCAACTACTGGGCTCAAGCGATCCTCTTGCCTCACCCTCCTGAGTAGCTGGAACTATAGGCACCTGCCACAAGGCCTGGCTCTTTTTTCACCTCCTCTCCTCTCTTCTCTCCTTTCCTCTCTCCTCTCCCATCCCCTCCTCTCCCATCCACTCTTCTCCTTTTCTACCTTTTCTGTAGTAGAGACATGAGTCTCAGTCTTGCTCCGACTAGTCTCCAAATTACTGACCTCAAAGGGATTCTTCTGCCTTGGCCTTCCAGAATGCTAGGATTACCAACCTTGCTATAGATTTTCTTTTTCTTTTTTTTTTTTCCCTTGAGACAGAGCCTCAAGCTGTCCCCCTGGGTAGAGTGCTGTGGCATTACAGCTCACAGCAACCTCCAACTCCTGGGCTCAAGCGAGTCTCCTGCCTCCGCCTCTCAAGTAGCTGGGACCACAGGCGCCCGCCACAACGCCCGGCTATTTTTTGGTTGCAGCCGTCATTGTTGTTTTGGCGGGTCTGGGCTGGGGATTCGAACCCGCCACCTTAGGTGTATGTGGCTGGTGCCTTAGCCGGTTGAGCTATAGGCGCCGAGCCGCTATAGATTTTCTTAAGCTAAGAAAGGCTTTATACAAAGCTTGCACCTTTGAGTTGTAGGATGCTGGGAATTGGGAGGAGCTGGAGGAGAATGTCACCAATGCCATTGTGGCAGGGCCGGAATCCAGGGGACAGTTTGCTAAGAGAACAAATTATTACTTAATTAAAGTTTAAAATTGAACACGAGAACTTAATGATGAGAACAGTCACAGTGGCAATAAGGAGCAGGGTTTGTAGGTGAGCCCTCACAGGACCCCCAGGTGCTGAATGTGCAGGGCCTGGCCCTGAGTGTGTGGGCTTGGAGGCAGGTTACAGACTGGCGTGATAAGGGTGTACAAGATTAGATAACCTGGACAATAGGCAGGACCAGTGTTCTGGCCATCCCTTTTCCTGTAGTGCTCCTTAGGCCTGAGAGGAGCTGGGACAGGTGTGGGGGGCCTAGGAAGTGCTAGAGAAAGGAGCTGCAGTGAGACCAGATTAAGTCAGGAGAGCCCTCCCCTGGAGAAAGGCCTGCAGACTTCACCGGGGCAGCGCTGTGTTCCTGATGCCATGTACCAGCTCTCTGACCCCTGCCATGGGGTGTCAGCAGACGCACCCACAGTTGTGGTCCTGCTTGCCTCTGGGAGTGCTGAGGTTAAGTGGAATATCAGGTTAAGTTGTACCAGTTACTGGACAGGGGCATGTGTTTCAGAGTTCTCACTAATCTCAGGGTGGTTGCAGCAGACTGACAGTGCCTGGTGCATCCATCTAATTGAGCCTTTCCCTTCCAGATCGACTCTCTTACAGGCCTGGGAGTGGTTAAAGTGGAATGTGGATCCCAGTTTTCAGTGGCCCTTACTAAATCTGGAGCTGTTTACACGTGGTATGCAAGGTTCTGTTTTTAATCCCACCAAAACCAGATTTTTCATTTTTAGCTTCCTTTTCATAGGTTAGAACATAGCTTCCACAGCCAGCTGCAGTTGTGTCCTGAAGTGGGGTGGGGTGGGCAGGGTGGTGAATGAGGGGACTTGCCTTGAGGCTCCTTATGTCCTTTGTGTGCAGGGGCAAAGGTGATTATCACAGGCTGGGCCACGGATCGGATGACCATGTTCGAAGACCTCGGCAGGTCCAAGGGCTGCAGGGGAAGAAAGTCATCGCCATCGCTACTGGCTCCCTGCACTGTGTGTGCTGCACAGAGGACGGTAGGTGGGGGCCGAGGCCTCGCTGTCTTCCTAGGAGAGTGGCATTGAGAAGACAAAGTCTGGGGAATAGGTGTGCTCATTGCTGTTGGTGTCTCTGCTCCCCAAACTGCCTCAGTGGACAGCCACGTGTAAACAATACAGAAATGTGCATTTTGTGTATATTTCTATATCCATATGTGTATGTTGAAAATTATGAGTTTACACCAGCATCCCAGTTCCACTTGGGTGCTAGAGGATTCATTCCAGTTTTCTTTCTTTTCACACTGTAGCTTCTTTCTCTTTTGGTGATAAGCCGAATCCCTTTATCCCAATGTAGTGATTGAGGAGTGATCCCACTCCTGATTATGTGACCAGCGTCCCATTGCTGCCTCTGCCCTCTCCCTACATGGCTCTGCACCTCACTGGGGCTGCTCACATATGGAGGCACCACCCTCTCCTCACTGGGCCAACCGTGAGGAAGCCTCCTGACTTTTGTTGCCTGCACCCAGCTTCAGCCAGACAGACGTCTGCCTCACCTCACTCATGTTCTGACACCCACTCCTGGCTTTAGGACTGAACTGTAGAGAGCAGGATAGGAAGGGATAGGGTACACCCAAACCTTCACTGTGCAGGTGCTGGGCTTTTCAGAGCAGTGCTGCTGGCTGTGTGACACCCCAGGATCCTCTGGGTCTGACAAGGCTGTTGGTGCCTCTAGAGAACACACCTCATTCTGTCTTTGTCACCTCTGGCCTTATCTGTAGCATTTTTATGGTGATACTGTTTTTTTTAATTTCAGATTAATATGAGGGTACTAACCTAATATGATTAGGTTATTAGTTTGCTTTTGTAAGGTTAAAGTCCAAGTTGTAGGGTTTTTTGTTTGTTTGTTTTAAGAGACAGGGTTGTATTCTGTTGCCCTGGGTTCCAGTGATGCTCTTGCCTCAGTTTCTTAAGTAGCTGGAACTACAGGTGCCTGCCACCATACCAGATGACTTATTTAGTTTTTGTAGAGATGGGGTCTCACTGTGTTGCCCAGGCTAGTCTCAAGCACCTGTCCTCAAGCAGTCCTCCAACCTTGGCCTCCCAAAGTGCTAGAATTACAGGCGTGAGCTACTGTACTCAGCCTATGGTGGTATTTTGTGGGTGGGGCCCATAATGGCACACTGGACAGTGGTGATTCTATTAGTGGTGTATCTTTTATTTAGGATATGAGCAGAAAGAACTACATGTTCATTTAGAAACATGAATTTGTTTATCTAAAAACTTCTCCTTCTCCATGTAATATGCAAGAGCAGTTTGGGTTGTTGGGATATTACCATCTGTTTTAACGTTATTTGTTCTGAGTGAGAACTGTTGCAGTCACGTGCCTGTGAAGTAGCACTGTTGGATTTTTAAGAGCAGGGCTACTGAGAGACCCAGGAAGTATGCTCACACCCCTTTGCATGTATGACAGGAGTGTATTCACATCTAGGTCACAGGAGAAGTCGACCTTCATAGAGGTGACTGTCAATACACAGTCGGGGGCGGTGAATGTTGATAGTGTTTGTGATGGGAGATTCTTGCGTGTGTGTGTTCGTGTTCCTTGGTCCTGAGATACACATTCTTTTTCCAAATTCCCTTTATTCAGGTGAAGTTTACACATGGGGTGACAATGATGAGGGACAACTAGGAGATGGAACAACAAATGCTATCCAGAGGCCAAGGTTGGTAGCTGCCCTTCAGGGTAAGAAGGTCAACCGTGTGGCCTGTGGTTCAGCACACACCCTCGCCTGGTCGACCAGTAAGCCCGCCAGTGCCGGCAAGCTACCTGCACAGGTCAGTGCTGGGTGGGCGGGAGGCGGTGGAGGTGCAGTCACGTGCACGCTTCATTCTTTCATTGTGTATTTATAGAGGTGTCTCAGTGAAACTACTTCCAGTTCATAATATTACAAATGGTGCTTTTAAGAACCTTAATTATTTAAATTTTTTTCATTCTTTTCATTTTTAATTTTTTTATTGCTTCATGTTACTTTGAAGAATTCTTATATGAAGAATTAGGTTATAATGTTTGCATTTTTTAGGTAGAGTCCCCACTTATAATTGTCCCACCCCCAGAAGTGTGCCATACCCGTCAAGTGGGAGCACAGCCACGTTCCTTCCCTCCTCCTCTCTCCCTGCTCCCCCGTCCCCTGCACCCCACCTGGAACTGAGTTTTTTTCTTATGTGGGCATGTATTTAGATTCTCCACTGGCTTCATATTAGTTTTTAGTACACTGGATTCTTGCTTCTCCATTCCTGTGATACTTTACAAAGAAGAGGTTTCAACTCTGTTCATGTTAATACAAAAGATATAAAATCACTGTGTTTTTATGGCTGAATAGTATTCTATGGTACACATATACCACAGCTTGTTAGTCTATTCCTGGGTTGATGGGCATTTAGGTTGTTTCCACATCTTAGTGATTGTAAATTGAGCTGTGGAAAACAATCTAGTGTGAATGTCCCTGTGATAAAATGATTTTTTCCTTCTGGGTAGATACCTAGTTAATAGGATTGCAGGATCAAGTGGGAGGTCTAATTTGAGTTCTTTGAGGATTCGCCATACTTCCTTCCAAGAAAGTTGTATTGGTTTGCGGTGTAACACTGTTCCCAGCAGTGTTAACAGTGCTCCCTTCTCTCCACATCCATGCCAGCATCTGCAGCTTTGAGACTTTGTGTTGTGGGCCATTCTCACTGGAAATAGGTGATATCTCAGGGTGGTTTTGATTTGCATTTCTCTGATGATTAGGGACAATGAGCATTTTTTTTTTTTTTTTTAGAGACAGAGTCTCACCTTATTGCCCTTGGTAGAGTGCTGTAGCATCACAGCTCACAGCAACCTCCAACTCCTGGGCTTAGGCGATTCTCCTGCCTCCGCCTCCTGAGTAGCTAGGATGACAGGCACCCGTCACAATGCCCGGCTAGGGACAATGAGCATTTTTTCAAGTGTTTGTTAGCCATTCGTCTGTCTTCCTCAGAGGGGGTTCTGTTCATGTCTCTTGCCCAGAGATAGATGACACTATTTACTTTTTTTGGTTGATTAATTTGAGTTTCCTGTAGATTCTAGTTACCATCCCTTTGTCAGAGTCATACTATGCAAATGTCTTTTCCCATTCTGAAGGTTGTCTTTTTGCTTTACTTCTTGTATCCTTAGCTGTGCAAAAGCTTTCCAGCTTACCTGAGTCCCATTTGTTAATTTTTGTTGTCGTTGTGATGGCGGCTGTCGTAAAATCTTTCCCCAGTCTGACATCATCAAGAGTTTTTCCCACACTTTCTTCTAGGGTTTTTATTGTTTCATGTCTTTTTTCCATCTTTAGTCAGTTTTTATAAGTGGTGAAGGTGTGGGTCCACTTTCAGTCTTTTACATGTGGTTATCCAGCTCCCCCAGCACCATTTGTTGAATAGGGATTCTTCTCCCCAGGGTATGCTTGAGTTTATCAGAGATCAGATGGCAAGTAGAGACTGGTTTCATCTCTTGGTTTTCTCTTCTGTTCCGTATGTATATATCTCTATTTTTGTGCCAATACCATGCTGTTTTGATCACTGTGGATTTGTAGTGTAGCTAGTATAGCCTAAAGTTTGGTAGAGTGATGCCTCCAGATTTTTTTTTTTTTTTTTTAGAGACAGTCTCACTTTATCACCCTCAGTAGAGTGCCGTGGCATCACACAGCTCACAGCAACCTCCAACTCCTGGGCTTAGGCAATTCTCTTGCCTCAGCCTCCCAAGTAGCTGGGACTACAGACTCCTGCCACAGTGCCTGGCTATTTTTTGTTGCAGTTTGCCTGGGGCCAGGTTTGAACATGCCACCCTCAGTATATGGGGCTGGCACCCTACCCACTGAGCCACAGGCACCACCCTCTAGATTTGTTTTTATTACTCAGAATTGCCTTAGCTATAGAGGGTTTTTTTTCAGGTTCCATATGAAATGAAGAACTATTTTTTCCAAATCTTCAAAGTTTGAATTAGTATATTAATGGGGATTGCATTGAATCTGTAGATTGCATTGGGTAGAATAGACATTTTGACAGTATTGATTATTCCCAGTCAAGAGCATGGTATATTCTTCCATTTGTTGATGGGTTCTGCTATTTCTTTTCTTAGGGTTTCATAATTCTCTTTGTGAAGATCACCTCTTTTGTTAGGTATATTCCTAAGCATTTCATTTTACTTTAAGCTACTGTGAAGGGAATTGTGTCATTGATTAGCTTCTCATCTTGGCTATTATTGGCATATACAAAGGCTACTGATTTGTGGACATGGATTTTATACCCTGAGACATTACTGTATTTCCTGATAAGTTCCAGGAGTTTTGTGATTGAGTCTCTGGGGTTTTCTAAGTATAAGATCATGTCAGCAAAGAGGGAGAGTTTGACCTTCTCTGCTCCCATTTGGATGCCCTTTATTTCCTTCTCTTGCCTGATTATATTGGCTAGAACTTCTGGCACTATGTTGAATAGTAGTGGTGATAGAGGACAACCTTGTCTGTTTCCAGTTCTCAGTGGAAAAGCTTTCAGTTTTACTCCATTCATTGTGATATTAGCAGTGCGTTTGTCATAGATGATTGCAGTCAGCTTAAGAAATGTGCCACCTATGTCTATTTTCTTAAGTGTTCTTGTTAGAAAAGGATGCTGAGTTTTGTCAAATGCTTTTTCTGCATCTACTGAGAGGATCACAGGGTCTTTGGTTTTGCTTCTATTGATACAGTGAATTACATTTATGTATTTGCTTATGTTAAATCAGCCTTGTATCCCTGGGATGAAGCCTATTTGATTGTGACGTATATATTTAAATATGTAGCTGAATTTATGCATCGATATTCATTAGTGAAATTGGTCTGTAGTTCTCTTTTTTAGTTGGTTCCTTTTTTCATTGTGGAATCTGGGTGATTTTTGCTTCATAGAATGTGTTGCGGAGGGTTCCTTCTCAGTGTTTTTGAATACTCTCTACAGTGTAGGTACCAGCTCATCTTTGGAGGTGTGATAGAATTCTTGTGAGAAGCCATCTGGTCCTGGGCTTGTTTTTGTGGAAAGTTTTTTTTTATTGTTTCTTTAATCTCAGTACTTGATATTGGTCTAAGAATCTTCATTCGTAACATTTTATCACCCAACATTTTGTGTATCAGTATGTTGCCATCCGTTCTTCATCTTACAAGCTGTATGTGGCTCAGGTACCATCAGTAAATATATTTCTGTAGGGTTATTTTTTTTTTTTTTTAGCATTTTCATTGGTTCACATCACGTGGCTCAAACAATCAGACTTCACATATTATTATTCTAAAAGTAACACAAGAGGTTTTATAAATCAAACTCAGAAATCATAGTGCTTCTGTTTCTGAAGAGATTATCTTCAGAACCCTTTGTGGATTCCAAATGGTGCTCTGTCTGTGCCTTTGACACCTGTGCATGGTTCCGTCATCTCAGGTTCCCATGGAGTACAACCACCTGCAGGAGATCCCCATTCTGGCGCTGAGGAACCGGCTGCTGCTGCTGCACCACATCTCGGAGCTCTTCTGCCCCTGTATCCCCATGTTCGACCTAGAGGGCTCTCTGGACGAAACCGGGCTGGGGCCTTCAGTTGGGTTTGACACTCTACGAGGAATTCTGATATCCCAGGGAAAGGTACTCTAGATATAGTCTTTGCTGTTGTTGAAACCAGTATCTTCAGAAATTTTAATCCAGCAAAAATTCTTATATTGGGAATAGAGGATGTAAATATCTCTCCTTCAGCAAATGTCTACTGAGTGTCTTGTGTGTGCCAGACTCTGTTCCGGGTACTTACAATATATTAATGAAAAAAAGCAAACAAAAATCCTTCCTTTCTAAAGTTTATATTAAAAATTGATAGTACGGTTCTGTATCTTTCCCTTATCTCTACCTCTCACCTCTCCAAATGAAGCCTTGTTCACAGAGTGCTTCTCTGCTTGTCTGACCTTGAGGCATTACAGCAGGTCCCCCAACCCCCAATACCCCCACCCCAGGGGAAGATACTTAGGTCAAGTCCTTCCTGGGATGTCCAGCAGAGGGTGCCAGGAGGTACAGCTAGCTTAGATGGGTGTTTAAGAGAAGCCTCCCCAGCTGGCGGGTAATTTAGGTGGTAAATACAGTTATAAACGATGGCATCTCAAAGTCACCAGACAGGTTTTGACCCATAAATATTTTTAATTAATTAGAGTTTTTTAGAAGTGGAATGCGTGATTCAGAAGTTAGGAGTTAGTTTCTGGCAAGCAACTTTACCAGGTCATCCAGAAGGGCCTCATTACTTACTGTACAATGGTGGGGGGGGAATCTTATGTAGGGAAAAAGTGAAGAACTGGAGTGAGGAACCTCTAATGCCGGGTGTGGCTCTGTGGCAAGCTTTATCACCAAATATTAGGGTCTGTTCTCAGTGATTTAATAAAATTTAGATATTATGGAGTCTTGTCCAAATTATTATTTTTAGGATTCACTTGTTTCCAGTTCACTAGGACAATTCTGCTGAGTGAGGCAGGCCAGTGCATTTTACTCTCAGTGTGCCTGAGGGATGGGGGCTGTGTTTAATAGAAAGATCATCTCTTTGGCAAGGGGAGCAGAAAGAAATTGTGGGTGGGCAAAACTGATATGAAACTTAATTTCAACTGTTTTTACTAATAAAAGTAGTAAACTTGATTACTTTCACCTTCATTTTTTTATCCTTCAAAGTGGAGGTGATGATAGGCAGTGAGGAGGAAAAAGCCTTTCTTTGTCAGGAGAAAGATGTGAGAGGCAGTGCACTTCCCACGGGGCACTGTGAGTGCACGGGGGAGGGAGGCTGTGAGCTGGGGGGGATGTGCGAGGCACTGGGGTGTCTGAAAGGCACTCAGCAGTAGGCACTGTGAGTGTGGGGGGCTGTGGACTCAGGGTAGGCTGCAGGGTGGGGGCGCACTGGGGTGTCTGAAAGGCGGCCTCTGTTCTGGTCCTGGGCTCAGGCAAGGATCTACCTCTACAGCAGAGGTTTGGGGAGAGGGTGTCACTCATTCAGGCCCTCCCAGTGGTGGCCATGCTTAGGCTGCACCCTGCTCCCCAGGCTGAAGTTTGGGGAGCAGGTGTCACTCATTCAG
>NW_003852565.1:564546-570572 GCF_000181295.1 Otolemur garnettii
CCATGCTTAGGCTGCAGCCTGCTCCCCAGGCTGAAGTTTGGGGAGCGAGTGTCACTCATTCAGGCCCTCCCAGTGGTGGCCATGCTTAGGCTGCACCCTGTTCCCCAGCCTGTGCTCAGCCAGGACATTGAGTTTTTGGCTTGTCTGCCCTGGCTGACTTTCCCACCCCGGCCTGACTGGCTTTGGGGGGCTCCCTGATCCTGCTGTGGCTGACGGCACAGTTATTGGTTTAATGTTAGTCCCTGCTACTGTGGACTTGTGGTTCAACAGGGAAACCTCTAGGCCTGAGTCAGAGCAGGTGTGCTATCACCCGACCTGCTGCCCAGTGCTGTGCACGTGTGGACCCCCCCAGCCTTCAGCTCTGGGCTGAGGCGACGCTGGCTCTTCTGTCCACCCCTGTGTGTGCCCCTGCCAGGCCACTACCCTGTAGCCTCACAACTTGAGAAAGGGATAGATAGCAAATTTTCTGTTCTTAAAGTCTGACTTTCTTTCTTTCTTTTTTGAGACAAGAGCCTCAAGCTGTCCCCCTGGGTAGAGTGCCGTGGCATCACAGCTCACAGCAACCTCCAATTCCTGGGCTCAAGTGAGTCTCCTGCCTCAGCCTCCCAAGTAGCTGGGACCACAGGCACCCACCACAACGCCTGGCTATTTTTTGGTTGCAGCCATCATTGTTTGACAGGCCAGGCTGGATTCAAACCCACCACCTTAGGTGTACGTGGCTGGCACCTTAGCCACTTGAGCCACAGGCACTGAGCCTAAAGTCTGACTTTCAAATCAGAAGATTTTAAGGCCGGGCATGATATCTCATGCCTGTAGTACTAGTACTCCAGGAGGCTGAGTCAGGTGGATTGCTTGAGCTCACAATTTGGAGACCAGCCTGAGCAAAAGTGAGATACCGTCTCTACTAAAAATAGAAAAAATTGAAGCTAGAGGATGGCTTGAGCCAGAGTTGGAGGTTGCTGTGAGCTATGATGCCAGGGCACTTTACCCAGGGCTACAGCTTAGACTCTGTCTCAAAGAAAGAGAAGATTTTAAACACAACTACTACATGATTTCTATGGGTGATACTTTCTATACCAGATCTAAATTTTGTTTGTTTGATGTTTTAGGAGGCAGCTTTCCGGAAAGTGGTACAAGCAACTATGGTGCGAGACCGTCAACATGGGCCTGTTGTGGAATTGAACCGAATTCAGGTAACACTTGGGGATTCTTGTGAGTCTGACAGTTCTACAAGTGGTACTTTCCTGGGTACACATGCAGGTAGTGTCCCCGCAGCCTGAGGCGGGCGAGAGCACTTGTAGCCTGCCTTCCTGAAGGCTGTTACTTTAAAAAGCAGATACTACCTCCTTTTTGTTGCTTCATTTATGTTCTATGTTGCTGAAGCTGTCAGGAAAGTAAATATGTTTCTTTCTAATGGAAGTAAGAAAGATTATTTCAGATAATCCACAAGTATAGATAAGCCATTAAAGGATAAATAAATAGCAGGCATATTTCCACCATGTAATGATAACTGCTGCTGTTACATTTGGACTGTGTATGTGTTACAACCCAAACTGGATCTCTATCTTTTGTAACTTGCTGCTTTTCCTACTCAATGCACCATTAAGTTCCCCGATGCTGTGGAGCAGGATTCTGTGGACTGTGTGTGTTCAGTGGCTGCTGTGCCCTGGTCGCATGTGTCCTGGTGTGCTCGGTCAGACTCCTCTGCTGGGGGCAGGAGAGCTGTGCTCACTTTCCTCTGCACCCACAAGCAGGACCACCCATGGGTATCTTCAGTCACCCTCTGAGGTTAGGTTCCAAGAAGAGGAGAGGGTCAGGAGCCCCGTCGCAATCTGCTGTCAGTCCAGTTCTGGGCTCCCACTGTCCTCATAACCTCCTGGCTCTGGCAGTTTCCTTTGCCAGTGTTGTGAGTCAGAATTACTAGGTTGTCTCATGGCAGCAGCCAAAGAAATGGAAAGCAGACCGTTCCTGAATTGATATTGCTGCCCACCATACATAAAATGAATTAAAAAGAAGAGGAACTTGGCTGTGGATGCTGCTGGTGCGTGAGGCTTGACATTTCGTGCTCTCTGGAGACAGGCCCCGCCTCTGGACCCACAACAGAGCCGTGAAGAGCAAGCCCTTTGTCCTGTACCTCTGTGCCAACACATGATTCTACCCTGGTGCTAGTGACATGACTAAGAGCTTTTTCAGAGTTGTACTTGGGGGCATTTTAAGTTGAGACATGAAACTCTTGCCCTTTGTTAGATAACACATGTGACCACACTGATGGAGCTGGTCTCCTCCTTGACGTCAGAGGGCTGAATGCCAAGCTGTAGGCCAGTCAGCCACTTCCACAGATAAATGGGCGGTTTAATTAGGTTCATAAAAAGCTTTTATTTTCCTGCCTCAGGTGATGGTTTAGGTCTGTATCATTAGGTCATAAACACTAATGTTTGTCACTAAGGAGACTGATGGCACAAATGAGTGCACACTTGCCCCAGCACTGCGTGCAGGCTCCCAGCCAGGGCCGTCAGGCCCAGGTTAGATACCCTTGCTCTGTCTCGCCCTCAGCTCAAATGGGTAAGAAGTCATTGCGTGCTGAGTCCTGCCTTCCTACTCATCTTTATATCTCTAGCCTTGTGTTCCTAAAGAGTGCAACACGTGTTTGAGAGAGCAAACTGGATAGATGATAAAAGGCTGAAATAGGCCTTTTCAAGAATCAGATAAGCACCCTCAGCCCAGTGTTCGATGTGGATGGCCCTCTGGGGCTGCTCCAGCACAGCCCCGGCCCTGGGCACCACAGCCAGCTCCCTTCACTTTGGGGGATCGTGCCCCCTCCTGAGGCTGGGAAGTTTTCCACAAGTGTGCAGATAGAGGTGTTTGTCTGACTAGAAAAGGAGCAAGGGAAAAGTGTTTGCTGAATCCAAGGTGAGCACAGGATACCAGCACTTAGCCAGAAAGCCATAGCACACACCTCTCCCAGCCTCCCCGCGGCTATGGCCATGCTCTTACCACTGTCAGCTCCCTCCCGTGGACACCATGTGTGGACAGTTTCAAAGAAGCCAAACATGGGTCTTCTTTCCAGAAGGCTTTTGTCTGTTGTGAATTAGATATATTTTTATAGCAGGATCTGGAATTCAGTCCTTAAAAACATTTTTAATTGCTTTAAAATTTGTTGCAGAATTAATGCATGCTCATTTCTGAAAATTTAGAAAATTTGGATGAACAGCTATTAATTAGAGCATGTGTTAGTACTGACCAGAGAAAGCACTGTCTTACACAGGCTCACCTCCTTCCAGTGAGGACAGACAGCCTCTGCTAGCCAGCACTGCAGTGGGGGAGGGAAGGGCAGTGTAGGAGGCCGTGTGTGCATCCCTCTGCTTGAGGGCAGCTTTTGCTGTGGGTGCCTTCCATTCCATCTCTTCTGCCGCAGTGTCCTCCAGGGTGACAGAGCCTTACAGAGCTGCTGTGAGGATGGGAGGAGCTGGTGTCTGAGCATCTAGTCAATGTAGGGCACAGAGAGAAGTTTGCTTTATGGGAAAATGTTGTTATTATCATTCTTCTTATATTTTTAATCTTGTTTTTTGGCAATTCATGCTGTGAGGAGATTAGCTGTTTAAATTCAATCTAGAATTCACTTAATGTGAGTTAAAAATGATGAGCATTTTCCTGGAGGAATCAACATAAAAATGCGTTCTCATGACCAGTTTCTCTTTAACTTTTCATTTTGATGTGACTTTAGACTGAGCCACGGACTGTAGGGTAAGCGGAGTCCACGCTGGTGGAAGGGCCTCAGGGTCCCGGTATGATCTCATTAAAGATTGTAGCTCAGTGGACATAAAAAGTGATTATACCTGTCAGGGAGACTTGGGGAACCCCAGGTTGGGTAGCTGAGGGTGGAAGGCGTCCTCCTGCTGGGTAGGATCCACTTCAGTCTCAGCCATTTGAGAGGAATCTTCCCCCACTCAGGGAGAATCCACCCTGGTCTGCAGGGCAGGGGAAGCTGCTTCTGGAGTTCTGGTGTCCATGTGGTGAATTAGGAAGGGCCCTGCAGCAATGCAGTGTTGCCAGGTCCATTGTTGGCGGCACTCCAGCCCACGTGAACAGTGGTGTGCTTTGTGTCGGTTTTCTTTTCTTTTCTTTTCATTTTTTGAGACAGAGCCTCAAGCTGTCACCCTGGGTAGAGTGCTGTGACATCATAGCTCACAGCAACCTCCAACTTCTGGGCTTAAGCGAGTCTCCTGCCTCAGCCTCCCAAGTAGCTGGGACCACAGGCACCTGCCACAACGCCTGGCTATTATTTTTTGGTTGCAGCCATCATTGTTGTTTGGTGGGCCGGGCTGGATTTGAACCCGCCACCTTAGGTGTATGTGGCTGGTGCCTTAGCCTCTTGAGCCAGAGGCACCAAGCCTGTGTCGGTTTTCTGAAGGTGTTTTTGTTTGGACATCACCAGTCCTGGCGGCTGCTGTGCAGGTGACAGATGATGAGTGCAGTGGGTGGGGGCAGTGACTGTGGCAGGGAGGAGGCTATGCAGGCAACCTCAACTCATGCACTCGTGGCCTTGGGACAAGGAGCTGCAGAGGGCAAGCCCAATGTCCCCAGAGGCCACGGGCTGCAGGCGGTTAGAGGGCCCAGTTGGTAGTGGGCTGGAGGAGAGGGTGCCAAGTCAGGAGCCCAGCACCCTCTCCAGCTCCCGCAGGCATCTAGCCACTGAGTGCAGTGGCAGTGGGGGCTGGGGTCCCACTGTCTGCCCCAGACTGCGCTTTCAAGCTTCCTTTCTGCCCCTCTCCAGGTCAAGCGCTCCAGGAGCAAAGGGGGGCTGGCCGGCCCCGACGGCACCAAGTCGGTCTTCGGGCAAATGTGTGCCAAGATGAGCTCCTTCAGTCCCGACAGCCTCCTGCTGCCTCACCGTGTCTGGAAAGTCAAGTTTGTGGGTGAGAACCTTCTGGCCCTAGGAGCCTGGAACCTCCCACCGAGGCATGGCCGGCACCACAGGGAGCATGGGGCGGTGCAAGGCAATGAGTGGCCCCCTCCTTCACTCCAGGTGAGTCCGTGGATGACTGTGGGGGCGGCTACAGCGAGTCCATAGCCGAGATCTGTGAGGAGCTACAGAATGGACTCACGCCCCTGCTGATTGTGACACCCAATGGGAGGGACGAGTCCGGGGCCAACCGCGACTGCTACCTGTTCAACCCAGGCGCCCGGGCGCCCGTGCATAGCAGCATGTTCCGCTTCCTGGGTGAGCCAGCCTGCACCCCTCATCCCCCTGCCGCGTCCCACAGGGAGGGTGCCGCTGGGAGGCTCATGCCTGTCTCCCCACTCCCCCACATTAGTTTGATGTCTGTGCTGTTTGGGGAGTGGCAGTAGATGAATATCTGCTTTTAGCTTTTGAGTAAGCTTTGAGTAAGTTTTTAGCTTTGAAAGCTTTGAATATCTGCTTTTAGCTTTTCAGACTGTTACCACTCAGAGTGACTTGTGATGTGTATCTCACCAGAGCGGTGTGGTGCACAGGTGCTCTGTTATCCTCCCTGCTGGCACTGAGGGCTAATAGCTGCCTGTTCACACAGAGCTGCAGTCTGGCCGTGTGCGGAGGACTGGAATATTCCTCTGGCACTCAGAAATGCCATGTTTCTGCATTTAAAATGCATCTGAAACTCAGAATCAGATGGGTCAGGATCTTGGTGGGCAGCTAGTCCTTCCCTCAGCCCCATGAAGGGTCTATGGAGCACCACACACCATGGGGTCTCACCACTGCCCCTCCCTTGGGGGTGCTGCTCCCTGCCAGGACACCCCCCCTTGGAGAAACTCCAGCTCTTTGTTTTGCTGTCAGAGGAAAGAGAATTGACTTGTGTGTGGCTGACACCTTTGTGTAGAAAGAATAAGAGTTAAGAAACTTCAAGAACAAAAAGAAACAATGAATGTAGAACAGGACACGTTGTTAAGGATGAGCCAGGGGCTGTAGACCTGGGTGCTGCTGGTTTCGAGGGCACTGTGGCCTGCACGTCCAGGGGCTGTAGACCTGGGTGCTGCTGGTTTCGAGGGCA
>NW_003852565.1:570592-580438 GCF_000181295.1 Otolemur garnettii
GTAGACCTGGGTGCTGCTGGTTTCGAGGGCACTGTGGCCTGCACGTCCAGGGGCTGTAGACCTGGGTGCTGCTGGTTTCGAGGGCACTGTGGCCTACACGTCCAGGGGCTCTAGACCTGGGTGCTGCTGGTTTCGAGGGCACTGTGGCCTGCACCATACAGCTTCGTCATCAACCTGGTGTCCTCTGTGCTTGTGTCTGAACGGCCAGGTGTGTTACTGGGCATCGCCATCCGCACGGGAAGTCCTCTGAGTCTGAGCCTGGCTGAGCCCGTCTGGAAGCAGCTGGCTGGGATGAGCCTCACTATTGCAGACCTCAGTGAGGTAACATGCCCAGGCCACTAGGGGGTCCCTGGGGCTTGAGAGGCGCAGTCTGGTCCAGGTCCTGCAGGCACTAGGGTCCCACCTGACTCCTACTCTGTGTGGGTGGAGGCTGCCGGCTGTGGAGCACCTGTAAGGCCAGTTGGCTTCTAGAATTTGGTGGATCCATTTATTTTTGTGGTGCTTTGCAGCCTACACATTCCCATCAGTTAAGAGAGCTCACAGGGAACAGTGCTAAGCCGGGTGACCATAGTGTCTCCTTGAGCAGTGGCTGTGGAAAGGAAACCATCCTGGCCAGTTACTGTTACATTTATGTTCTCAACAGTTAGTTTCAAGAATTTGGTTGAATTATGAATTCATTCTTTAGCACCTCAAGTGAAGTACTTTCTTTCTGCTGTTGTCCTTCATTTCTCAGTGTGTGTGACACACTGGTAGCCTCCCACCCACTCTGCTACAGGCCAAGGCCCCTTTGGACTGACTAGTGTTGGAGTAGGCTGGGGCCCATGTCAGGAGCAGCCCTGCCTGAGCATGCAGATTCTTCTTTTCTCCTTAAAAGGTCGATAAAGACTTTATTCCTGGGCTCATGTACATCCGTGACAATGAAGCCACGTCGGAGGAGTTTGAGGCCATGAGCTTGCCCTTCACGGTGCCAAGCGCCAGTGGCCAGGACATCCAGCTGAGCTCTAAGTACACACACATCACCCTGGACAACCGTGCAGACTATGTCCGGCTGGCAATAAACTACAGGTTCGTGGTCAACTGTCCTCAGTTTCTCTGACTTGATAAATAGCAAAAGCAGCAGAGAATGGTTGTGTGGATGTCCGTGTTTATTCAGGACTGTCATACACAGTAAATGTTAATGGAATTTGCTCTAACTTAACTATTAAGCTTGTTTTGTAGTCAGGATCAGAGTGTTTATTATTCTAGTCTGAAGTTCCTGCCTCTAACTAGACTACTGAGGTAAATAAAACCACCTATGTAGAGGACTGCTTTGCAGCAGCCATAGAGCCTCTTTGCGCCCCTCTGCACTTTCTCTGTCAGCTCTCCTGGGACAGAGTGGTCTCTGGGGCTCTCTCAGCCCTATCTACTTGTACATGACACAGGGCAGCCTTTGTGGGGTCTGAGTGTACACGGGCCCTCAAGTGCCATGGCTCAGGAATGGCAGGTCAGCACCCCACACAGCATTGCCCCACACACCACTGGCCCACGTACCACAAACCGACACACCACCGCCTCACACACTACCAGCCCACATACCATTGCCCCACACCACTAGCCTACATACCAATAGCCCGCACACCACCACCCCACACACCACAAACCCACACACCACCACCTCACATACTACCAGCCCACATACCACTGCCCCCCACACCATAAGCCCACATACCACTGCCCCACACCACTTGCCTACACACCACTCCCCCTGCTTCTACTGCCTGCTGTTGGTCCACACACCACTAGTCAGGACTCTGTGTCCTCCAGAAGTACTTTCAAGGCGTCTGGACAGGTACTGCACATCATATGGGCTTTGCTGGCTGTGGTTGGTGGTGGTCCGAGCAGGTGTCCGGCTGTGCTGCCCAGCCCACCCTGTGTCCTTTTGCTCTGGATCCTCTGTGCTGATTTGGAGCTATCCTGGGGCAGGTGGGCATGTTCTTTACCCACTTTGATCCTGGACTCTGCTGGGTGTCCTGTCTGAGTGTGCAGTCAGCCATGAGGCTGTAGTCTATGTGCAGTCCATGTAGACTCTGCTGTGTAAGGAGCTACAGGGCACCCTTGTCTGCTGACTGAGGTCTCCTTGGTCCTGGTGGCAGGGAAGCGTGTGGCGACAGTGCTGTGTGTGCTGTGTGGCCAGGTTTGGCGCTGGCAGAACCAAGGCAGCGCCTCCAGAGGCGGGTGGGTGATGTGAGCTCTATGTGTTTTTCAGGCTCCACGAGTTTGACGAGCAGGTGGCTGCCGTTCGGGAAGGGATGGCCCGGGTTGTGCCTGTCCCCCTGCTTTCTCTGTTCACTGGATATGAGTTGGAGACCATGGTATGCCAGTCTCCCCTGTGGTGCTGCCTGGAATGGGCCTTCACTTAGTGACCCACTGATCAATGTCATTAGTTACCTTTGTAGTTAAAACCTTGCGTTTGGAAATCTAAGATATGTTCATGAATATTGAATGAAGTAACAACACAGACTGAACGTGTGCCCTTCACCTGCTCCCACAGGAGGTGGGGTTCAGGGCTTTGTGCATGCCCACCCAAGACCATCCCTCACCCCCCAAACCGGCCTCCTGGGTAGACAGAAAAAGGGATTGAGTCCTGCTGAAATGAAAGGCAGTGCCAACTGGCCCTGACAGTGTCCTCCTGCAGGTGTGCGGCAGTCCTGACATCCCACTGCATCTTCTGAAGTCAGTAGCAACATACAAGGGAATTGAGCCATCGGCGTCCCTGATCCAGTGGTTCTGGGAGGTGATGGAGTCCTTCTCCAACACAGAGCGCTCCCTCTTTCTTCGCTTTGTGTGGGGCCGGACAAGGCTGCCCAGGACAATCGCTGATTTCCGAGGCAGAGACTTTGTCATCCAGGTAAGCTCCTTGCTGGGCTCATCGGGCACTGCTGTCTGCCAGTGGAAATACCCATCTTGTACATAAGTCTGCAGTTGATTGGAATTTGGGTCTCCTGTCTTTTCATGGAAATGAAAATGTTTGAAAACATCCAGCTTCTGTGATTTGAAGGCTGAAAATTCTATAATTATAAGTCTTGGGTACCATTACCTATTTTTTAAAAAAACAATGTGTCACCAGATTGTTATCAAGCACAGTTTTGGGGGTTTTTTTGAGACTGAGTCTCACTATGTCGCCCTGGGTAGAGTGCTGTGGTGTCACAGCTCACAGCCAACCTCAAACTCTTGGGCTTAAGCAATTCTCTTGCCTCAGCCTCCCAAGTAGCTGGGACTATAGGCACCTGGCTATTTTTTGGTTCTAGTTGTCATTGTTGTCTGGCAGGCCTGGGCTGGGTTCGAACCTGCCAGCTCTGGTGTATGTATGTGGCTGGCACCCTAGCTGCTGATGTACAGGTGCCAAACCTCACACACAGTTTTGAATTAGGTGAGTCACTAAGTAAATATGCTGTGTGCAGAGAAAAGCAAATCACTTAGCAGATCAAGAAGTTTGCTTTGGGTTCTAACTCTGGTCCCATGGTCAGAAACAAGCTCTACTTAGCTGCCCAGCCACTGAGGCAGTGTGACGCCTGTCTGCTGAACCCCTGTGGAAGGAGCACACTTTTCTTGGATGGCTCCTTTTCAATCACAGCCTGACTTGTGTCTCTGGCCAGGGTTAGAAAAGTATCCATTATTCAGGAAGATCTTTGTGAGAATGTGTCATTTTTCTCTTAAAAAGGTAGATTCATCCATAATTCTTGCTGTTTCCTAGTATCTTAATCTGTAGTGGCCAAAAGTGAGCTGATGGCTTCATGAAGAATTCCCCATGTGGTCAAGTGCCAGGGCTGAACCCACCTCCCTGCCCCTCCCAGGCCCCACCCCAGCCAGGTAGAGCCACTGGACCCTCTTCATGGGGTGATCATCATAAGTAATTGCTGTGTTTTACTACAAGTTCTGGGAATGACTTGTTCCTTTTTATTTCTAAAATTGGCTAGGTTATGTTTTCTTACACTTTATTATTCTTAGCAAAAACTATGATTTTTGAGGGAGGCAAGAGTCTAATGAACATAATGAAGTGGATTTGTGTAGTCTCAGCTGTTATTGTACATAGTCACTAATTATTTAATATTTTTCATCACCAGGTGTTGGATAAATACAACCCTCCTGACCACTTTCTTCCTGAGTCCTACACCTGTTTCTTTTTGCTGAAGTTGCCCAGGTATTCCTGTAAACAAGTGCTGGAGGAAAAGCTGAAATATGCCATCCACTTTTGCAAATCCATAGACACGGATGACTATGCCCGAATAGCCCTCACAGGAGAGCCAGCTGCCGATGACAGCAGCGATGACTCAGACAATGAGGATGTGGATTCATTTGCCTCAGACTCTACACAAGATTATTTAACAGGACACTGAGATGGAGACACAGCCAGAGACCGAGCAAGGAGGCAGAGAGGCACTGTGCAGACTGTAGCACGTCCACGGTGTCTAATGGGAAGTGTCCTGGAATGTGTGGGAGGCCGGGGCGGAGAGACTGACAGCTAGAGATTGGAGCAATGACCAGGATAACGATGGGGAAGTCAGCCTGACCATGTGGAACTCCGTGTGGACACTTGGATTTATTTGAGACTCAAAAGGGTCTTCTTACCCATAATGCTGCATTACATGTAGGACTGTGTTTACTGAAGTGTAAATGCTTATATGAATACCGAATTGCAGCAAAGTGAATAAAGGCTTTTTACTTGTGGGTGCAATAGATTTTTCCTTCTTTTTTCTTCAAGTGTCGTGAGTCATCTTGATTGTATATTGGAAATACTGTGTAACAATTAAATCATATTATAAATACTTCAACTAATTTTGCTCTGAATTTGTTTATTAGAAATTTTTCAACATTAAGTGATCGGTATTACCTGAATGCATCCAGACGTTATTTAAACCAAAACAAAAAATAGAAAGGCCATTTGGTTCGCCCTTTTGACCCCAGGTGTATCACTTTAGTATATGCATTATGTAGTTTGAACCGAGGCCTTTCTGTGAGCAGTATCATTAACTCCTATCATGGAAAGTGTACTATATATATAATGTTTCTGTCATGTATATGCCTAAATTTTAATTCCCTATAATAAAATATATGTCACAAAATTGTAGGCTGAACTTTCTTAACAAGCTAGACTAGCACTGGTGGATATGCTACAACTAAGAAGTAAACTGATGGTAGTGGTAGTCAACTTGTTCCAGCCTAGTGTGGCCTTTTTTGGTCCCAAAACCCAGAAGTGATTGTTAAGAGAACAGAAGGCTCTGAGACTCAAGGAGCCCCAGATCCTTCAGAGTTCACTCTGGCCCTTGCCTTAGCCTTGTCCTCTGCACAGTCTTGGTCCCTGTCCCATAGGCCTCAGGTCTGGGATGTCTGTGTACAGGATACGGGTAGGATTTGAGCTGCTTGTGTACGGCAAGCCGTCTGCAAAGGAAGGGACTAAGAACAGGACAGGAAAACCAGCTGACAGATCCAGTGCACCGGGTCAAGGCAGAAGTATGTCTTGTACATACTTAAATGCTGAGACAGTTTATTCAGGGGCAAAATACTTAGCACTGACATAGAAGATGGAAAGAGGGAAAGGGTTTTCCTGGGAGTTTATCCTTGACTGAATTTGTGAATGCCAGGATTAGTCCTATTTTCAGCTTGGCTCAAGATTTCCATCAGCTGTGTACTACTTTTTTAATCACCATCCCTTTTGCTAATGACAAAATCATCCCAGAGTCAGTGGCATACAAGAAGCAGCATTTGTGTCTCACTTGTGTCTCTGGCTTGGCTGACCCTGGATGATGGTTTGTGCTATGGCCTAGGTGAAGCCAACCTTCCATGTCTCAGTCCTAGACCCAGGCCTGCTCAGTACAGAGACAACGTGGGTGCAGGAGGTCTCAGAACTGCAACATCAGCATCAGTGGGCTGACATGTATTCTGCCTCCAGAGCAGTGGCTGTCAAAGTCTTGTCTGAGGACCTCCGGGGCTCCTGAGCCCCTTTCAGGGTGTCCCTCCTGCTACATACCTTTATGACACCAGATTTTCTTCATGTCCTTGCACCAAAACACATTGGCAACATGGGGCTGTAGGAGAAGGATGAGAATTCAGCTATCTTCCATCAGAACCAAATAGTAAAGAGATTAGTACAGTGCTAATGCCATCCCTCTGCTAAGTTTTACTCTGGAAAGTAATTTTTCAAAATAGCACCTGTGTTAACAAGTAATGGGTTTTAATTTTAACTGTATTAAATAATTTCTTTTCCAGTTTTAATCTCCCAGCACAAGAGATACAGATACAATCCAGGAGAACGTTAAAGAGTGTGAAAGGGTCCTCAGACCAAGACTGCTCCAGAGAGGACATGGCAGCCACTGCAGAGGGGTGGCCCGGGACCTGGTGCTGGACAGCCACACTGCTGATATGTGGCTTCCCTGCACTTCTTGTGTGCTATTAGAAGCAATTTCCTGAGAGATCTTTTTATTTTATCTTCAAGAATTCTACAGGATCATCTGTTTTCTTCTCATATACAACTTTACTCCCATCCCAAAAAACCCGAAAAACAAAAAAAAGGAGAGATCTTGAGTTTTATACTAACATCTTCATTTTTACCCACAGTTATGTGTCTAACTTTATTCTCATCCAATTTAGGAATTCTAAAGTTACAATTCATTTTGGGAGATCAAAATCGGTGCAGTGGGATCTGTTAAATAGGAAAGTACAGGAAAGACAGACCCATCTGTGCTAGGAGTGGAGCCCTCCGTCACACTTGTACATTCTACCACCGTTTTGAATTATGGATTAATTGTGTGGAGTTCAGGCGTCATGTTTGTTTTTCTGCTGATGAGAGTGACAGTGGAGGCTCGGCGCCTGTGGCTCAAGCGGCTAAGGCGCCAGCCACATACACCTAAGGTGGTGGGTTCGAATCCCCAGCCCGGGACGCCAAACAACAATGATGGCTGCAACCAAAAAATGGCCAGGCGTTATGGCGGGTGCCTGTAGTCCCAGCTACTTGGGAGGCTGAGGCAGGAGACTTGCTTGAGCCTGGGAGTTGGAGGTTGCTATGAGCGTGATGCCATGGCACTCTACCCAGGGGGATAGCTTGAGGCTCCGTCTCAAAAAAAAAAAAAAAAAAAAAGAGAGTGACAGTGGAAGCAACTCTGCTTGGATTTACAAGAACTTCATGTGGCACCTGGCAGTGTTCACCGCCAGAGTCCCCAACAAAAGCCTCTGCTTTCTCCTGCCCTCTAGGACTGTCCAGCTGTGCCTTCTGTGTACCTCCCATCAAAATCACGTGACATGTCTGTTCACAGCCCACACAGCCTTAGCTTGGCTCTGTGGTTTATCAGCATCGTAAGCTGCTGATCCATCCTTTCAAGCCCAAGTGCAAGCTCCACAAGCTGGGCTGGGTTCCCTAGAGTGTGGCCGGCCTTGGCCCTGCACAGCTGGTGTGGAGGAACATGGTGGACAGAGAGTGGGCCGGCACCTCAGAAGGCACTTGCCTTGGCTGTGCCCAAGTTTCAGGTCTGCTTCAGGAAGCCGCCTGGACACTGACAAACGGCCGGCCTTCCGCAGGCAGGTGCCATTGCCCAAGGGGCAGCTAGAGCAAGACTGTAGTAGCAGCACCTGGCCAGGCAGGCTCACCAATGTATTTTCATTTTTCCTCAGCAAGGAATGTGCCCGTCATCCTGGTGACCACTGGCTGGCTGCCTCAGTCTTTTAAGGGCTCGCCCTCTGGTTTAACTAGCAACTTGGGAATACCACAGAGCAGATTTCACTTGCTAAAATGAAAAGGAACACCCACTTCCATTTTGGGAAAAGAAGGGAGATGTCTGAGGTGTGATTATCCTTTTTGAAATGTGGAATCCCCTTGGGTTTCCCGAGCGGATTCAGTGGTAGGACAGCTCCCAGGCCCCAGGCCCTGTACCATTCTTACTGTCCATGTGGACAGTGACACCTGGGAGGAGGGCACTCCCTGCTCAGATTAACCCCTCCATTCAGCTGCAGCCGGGTGCCTTGAGTATGAGATTCCTGGGAGTTCAAATCCACCGTGTGGCCCAGGTCTTGTGATTCTTCCTAGTTCTCTTTCTCAGCAGGGCTCATGTGCATTAACTAAGCCTGATTAATCACAGCAAGTTCTCTGCTAGAACCTGTCTCTTGTCTCTGGGATCCTACCAGTTAGGAAGAAACCCCAGTGGACACCAAGAATGGGGCAGTGGAAGGATGTGACTCCCGGGTGCTCCCAGAAAGGGGAACGTACAGGGTCCCTGAAGCTTCCCACTGCTGGGTTTGGGCTCTCGCAGGAGGGCAGGAGTCCTGAGTTGTCCTGATGCGGTAACCCCTGCCCCGCACCCCTCCTTGGCTGCTGCACTAATGTTGGGGGGCGGGGCTCAGGGACCCCCCCCACCTGAAGTGGGGCTCTAATCCTTTCCGGAGGACTGTGGGACCCTGCTGTGGCTACACGTGCCATGAGCTATCAGTTCTGCCTCCAGGCCTGGGACTGGCCGCCTACCGCTCTTGCAGGCAGGTCATGGTGGCCTCAGGCATCTGATGTCACCCTTGTTCCCAATAATGTCCTGTGTGCCTCCTCCCTCAGGGTCAGTGTGGGTTCTCAGACACCTGGAGGTGACACGGGGTCCAGCGAGAGGGGCAGCGATGTGTGGCCCCTTCCCTATTCCTGCTGTGGTGAGGCCTGGGGACAGCTTCCTGTTGGTGAGGATGTGAGGGGCAGAGTGCACACACGCGCACACGTGCACACTTGCACACACACAGGCACACTCGCGCACGTGCACACCGCAGTGGGTGGGGTGATGGCGCCCCCTGGGGGACAGGAGCAAGGAGGGCCCTCGTTGGGCCCCACTTTTTCCCAAGTCACCACCACAGGAATGGCCAGGTCCACTGGCAGCCAGTCTGGCCAGTGGAAAAAAGGTGAAAGATCCCAAGATCCCATCCTGTCAGGAAACCCTTCAAGGGTGGGCAGATTTCGCCAAATTGCCTTGAGTGTCCCACGTGTCCTCCTGTGGAACTAAGGAGGGCTGCTTGCCAGTCCCACAGCTGCCCGCGTCCAGTGCCTGCTCCAGTTGGGTTGGGGTCGCCATGCGTAGTGCTCGAGAGCGTGTCCGTGCCTGGACCGTGCACGGTGCTCGAGAGCGTGTCCGCGCCTGGACCGTGCACGGTGCTTGAGAGCGTGTCCGTGCCTCTCACCAGGTGTCCCGTCATCTCCTACAGAGGCCCCGCCACACTGGACTTCAATAGGAGGTTTGCGCCTCCCCAACAGCTGGACTGAAAGAGGGAACAGTTCTCCACTGAGGCTCAGGGAGGCACCTCTGCTAAGGGTCCCTTTTGGGTCCTGCTGTTCCTAAGTGGACAGAGCTGAAAACTGCTAACTTCCTACCAGTCCCCAGGAAGTGCCTGTGTGTCTGTGTGGTTGGTGTGTATTTCTGTGTGTGGTTCTTACGTATTTCTGTGTGTGGTACACGTGTATTTTTGTGTCTATGTGTAGTTGGTATGTATTTCTGTGTGTGTGGTTGGTGTGTATTTCTGTGTGTGTGGCTCATGTGTATTTCTGTGGGTGGGTGTGGCTTGTGTGTATTTGTGTGTGTGGTTTGTCTGTATTTCTGTGTGTGTGGCTCTTGTGTACATCTCTGTGTGTGTTTCATGTGTATTTCTGTGTGTGTGACTCGTGTGTATTTCTGTGTATGTGGTTCGTGTGTATTTCTGTGTGTGTGGTTTGTGTGTATTTCTCTGTGTGTGGCTCCTGTGTATTTCTCTGTGTGTGGCTCCTGTGTATTTCTCTGTGTGTGGCTTGTGTGTATTTCTCTGTGTGTGGTTCGTGTGTATTTCTCTGTGTGTGTGGCTCCTGTGTATTTC
>NW_003852565.1:597305-641253 GCF_000181295.1 Otolemur garnettii
TGTGTGGCTCGTGTGTATTTCTCTGTGTGTGGTTCTTGTGTTTTCTCTCTGTGTGTGCGGTTTGTGTGTATTTCTCTGTGTGTGGCTTGTGTGTATTTCTCTCTGTGTGTGTGGCTCATGTGTATTTCCGTGTGTGGTTTGTGTATATTTCTCTGAGTGTGGCTCATGTGTATTTCTCTATGTGTTTGGTGTGTATTTCCGTGTGTGTGGTTCATGCGTATTTCTGTGTGTGGCTCATGTGTATTTCTCTGTGTGTCTGGTTCGTGTATATTTGTGTGTGGTTCACGCGTATTTCTGTGTGTGGCTCGTGTGTATTTCTCTGTGTTTGTGTGGCTCGTGTGTATTTCTCTGTGTGTGGTTCATGTGTATTTCTGTGTGTGTGGCTCGTGCATATTTCCCTGTGTGTTTTGTGTGTTTTTCTCTGTGTGTGGTCTATGTGTGTGCATCTCTGTGTCGGTGTTACTGCGTGTGTACAGTTTACAGGTCTGTGCATACACAGGGTGTAGTCTGTGAGTCTGCGTATGCAGTTTGTGAGTCTCTGTGTGTGTTCATGCTGTATGAGAAAGAGTTTTACCCCGATGTGCCTGCGGCTAGAGCCCGGGCCTGGAAGGGGAACCAGGCTATGAGAGAGTGAGAGGAGGAGCGCTGGCCAAATCCATCAACTCTAGCTCTTAAAAAGGCGGCCCTGCGGTGGCTCTCGCCGCTGACCCCAGTACTCCGGGATGCCTGGACTCAGGAGTTCCAGACCAGTCTGAGCTAGAGCCAGACCCCGTCTCTAAAATAGAAAGAACTAGCTGGTGTTGTGGTGGGCACCTGTACTCTCAGCTACTCGGGAGGCTGAGGCCCGAGGATCGCTTGAGTCTGCGAGTGTGAGGTTGGTGTAAACTGTGACCTCAGGGCACTCTAGCCTGGCCACAGAGTAAGACTGTCAAAAAAAAATTAAAATGGGGAACAGAACATTCACTCAGCTTCCATTTACCCAGTCCTTGTTCTTAGGGAAAAACCTGTCCTTGGCCACGTTCTCCAGAGCCGTGCCGAGGGTCTGGGACGATGTCCCAAGGCTCCAGCCGCCCGAGGGAGCCGGGCTGAGGCAGGAAGGCGGCGGCGTGACCGGGCGGTGGGGGCGTGGCCGGGTGGGTAGGGCGTGACCGGGTGTTGGGGGCGTGGTCGGGAGGCGAGGGCGGGGCCGGGCGGCGGGGGCGGGGCGGTGCCCGCGGCAGGTCCCCGCCCATTGATGTCTCAGCGCGGCATTGGGAGCCGGCGGTGCGGACCCGCGGCCTAGGCCTCTTGCGCTCCTCCAGGTACGCGGCACTCTAGGGTGGCGAGGGGGTGGTGAGCGCCGCCCGAGAGCCGGCAGGACTCGGGCCTGTGCTGGGGAAGATGCGCGACGCCAGGGAGAACGCGTCCCGGGACAGCGCTGCCGCAGGGGGCGTAGGCCGTCGATGTTCCGCTTGAACTCCCTGCGATGGTCAGGCGTTTCTCTGGACTGGAGTGCACTGGGGCGAAAACATTAAATCCCTCCAAGCCGCTGCTGCTTGCCGTGGTCATGCACGGAGAGACAAACGGGCTGTAATGCCGCCAGCTCATTTTCAGGGTGCGGAGGTTGAGCACTGGCCGCTCGGTGTGTGGATGTTCCGGGTTCACACACCCAGGCAGAGGCCGGGGTCTCGGGACGCGTGGCCTGCGCTCCCCACCCCGCCCAGGGCGCAATAGTGCGGGCCTGATGGTGAAGCTCCCCAGGTGACCCTAACCTGCGCTGCTGAGACGCACTGACTCAGGCCAATATGACAGTTCTACAAAGGTAGATTTCGGGCCGGTGATCTGAGGCTGTCAGCCCTTGCGGACCGCTGTGGTCCCCCTAAACCGCCTAGGAAGTGGCAGGGCCTGAGTTTCGCTTGCTGGGCGGCCTGAGCTGGGTTGGAGGAGGAGGCGCCAGGGGTGGGCAGCCTAGGTCCCTGCAGCAGGGCCAGCCAGGGCGGCAGCGCCGGGGCACTCGCATGCCTCTGGCCATATCAGCTCTCACACAGGAGCTAATCTGAAAACAGAGGCCAAACTCTGGGTAGTCTGTGAAGGATTGCACAAAAACTGCTTGTTTCTGCAAATCTAGTTGACACAAATTTGAGTGCATTTCACATTGGTGTGAAGTAAGGATGATTTAGGAGCATAAGTTCCTAAAGTTGTATTACACTTATGAAAAGCAAATGCTACAACAGCCAGGCACAAGTGGCTCCTGCAGGGGCCGAGCGGACGTTCACTTGTGCTCTGTGGAGACCATCTCTGAAAATAAAGAGGTAAATGCTAATGCAGCCCTTGTCTTGTGTGAGAGACAAGGGTCAGCTGAAGTCTGGGAAGAGGGAGGCCCTGGCTGCCCTTTGAAACCCTGTGACTGCTGGGTCTCCGTTTCTATGCTGGGGTGGCAGGTGGCAGTGAAGGGGTTATGCTGGAGGAAGTGAGGTCAGAGGAGTGTTGTGGGAAGATCGCTGTGAGGGGTCCTGGGGAGCAACTGGGGGACTCAAGTCACCTGCACAGTAGCCTCAGCCCTGAGAGAGGTTTCCAGGATCTGTAGGGTAGTTGTGGGTGTGGACTCCCACCTTGTGACAAGTGCTCTTTGGCTTCCTGGTGGGATCAGTCACCGGGAGCCGTTGAAAGGCCAGAAGAGCCTTCTACAGTCTGAGGGCTTTGGGGCATCTTTGAATCCAGGAAGATAAGAAAGTAGCTAGCTGGACACAGTGGCCTGGGCTGTGGAGGAGAACTTGGAGATCATGTGTCCACAGGTGAGGATGAACCGTCTTGGCAGAAGAGAGAGAAAAGGGGGTCTTTTAACTTCTAGGGGTGGAAAGATGGGTGGGAGATAAGAACAAAACCAAGGGCCTGGAGGCGGCGGGAGGATCGGCAGGAGGGGACAATAAGGTTTGCTGGACGCGACCACAGGGAGCAGCTTTTGGCCCTTTGGGCCCTGGCTGCACCACCTCGCTCCCAGTTTTCGTTACTGGCGGACTCGGCCATTGTAGCCAACTGCCCTGCCTGGAGTGGCACGTGGAGGCAGGTCCCGTACCGTGGAGAAGCCGTCTCACCTGCCACCTCGGAAAGCCGGCTGGTCTGGGACAGCGGCCCAGGCGCCGGGCACCCGAGCGGCTTTGGAGGAATATTGGATGGGGCCGGGCTCCGCTTGGCTGTAGAGCTCGCTCAGACCTTGTGAGTCCGACCCCCGGCTGCAGCCAGGGGCTTGAGTCTCTGCTCGGACGCTGCTGCCCCTGGCAGGGCGGAGGTGGGGGGAGGTGAAGGACGCACTTTCCCCGGGCGGACAGGGAGCGGGGAGGGGGCAGGCCGGGGCGGGGGTCCGGGAGGAAGGAGGCGCTTTCTGCGGGTGGGCAGGGAGCGGAGAGGGGGCGAGGCGGGCCGCGGCCCTGGAGGCGCGTTTGTATGCTGGTGGTGTGGCCGGGATGCCACTGCCCCTGGAGGTCTTGCGAGTGCTCTCCTGAGCAGAGCCCACCGTGCGACCCCGGAGGCCCAGGGTTGGAGCCCGGCCCACTCCCGGCCCGCTGCTCTCATCCCGGGCTCGACGGAGGCTTACTCTTTAGTGAGCAGAAAAGAGATTAAAAGCCGTGATGCTTGGTTTTATGTTCTACAAACTTTTAACCAACTTCACATGTTGCAAAACCCACGCGGTCAGACTCGTGGCCTGTGTCCAGGTCTGAAGTGGGGGAAGCATCTCCGCCCGCCCTGCACCGTCCAGGGCGGGTCTCCCCAGGCCTCCATGACCTCAGGGCTTCGCCTGCCCCCTTCTGACTTCATGAACTAGAAAGAGTGTGCGAAACGCAGTGGACACGGCCTCGTGCCTCCGGACACAGACACGCCCCTGGACAGTCCGCGCAGACGGCCGCCTCGGGCCGAGCGGTGCCGTGCGAGGCGAGGAGCCTTGGACACTGGGGCGTTCTCTCGGAACTTCAGACAGACAGCGTCCGCCAGAGGGTTGGCTGCGCGGCTTTAAAGACGGAGTCCGTGCACCAGCAGAAAGCTTGCTGCTTCTCTTTCCACGATTATATTATGTAAAATGAGTAATGAACTTGAAGATAAGTGTTCTTAAAATTTACGAAGAAACTGTTTCCCACAAGGTGCACCAATGTTGTTGCAACTGTGAAATCACCGTTCGGGGTCTGCGCTCCAGGCCCCGCTGGTCTGGTCGGCGCGGGAGTGCGGGTGGGCTTCGAGGACCCCATTGTCGGGCTCTGTGGGGCGTGGCACCCGGAGAGCCCAGGGTTGGGAGCGGCCTTGCCGAAGGCAGGCTCCTCGGCCTTTCTGCGCCCTCCAGTTTCTCGTCCCTCGTACCTCCGCTGGCTCTGGCTCGTATGCTCCAAGCCTGGGATCTGCTCCATAGGTGCCAACCACCCCCCTCCCCACCGGACCGGAACACCCAGATAAGTCTCCACAGGTGTGTCAGAGCCATCAGGACGAGCTGGGGTTGTCCAGGCCCTCAGCAAGACTTGGGGTGTCCAGGCCTACCTTGAGCATTGGGGAGCCCGGCTCTCATACGCCCTCCCTTTCACACCTCGGTGGTTCTTGCGCGGGCAGAGCCGCTGGTGCTACTGGACCAAGTGAAGAAGGCCCAGAGGTCCTCGTCCTCGGCAGGCGCAAGTGCCAGCGACTCGCCCAGCTCCTGACCCTTACGCCTGGCCTCTGGCCATCCTCGTTCCCCCCTCGGGTCCAGTGCTGTCATCCAGCACCTGCCCCGGGCACATCTGTGGGAGGAGCCGGTGCCGCCCGTACAGGGTGGATGAGCGTCTGGCACCTCCGGCAAAGGCAAGGCACCCAGCTGTGGGAGAGAGCTCGGGACAGGAGGAGCAGCAGGAGGGGCCGGCGACCTGGCAGGACAGGGAAGGAGGTCGGAGCGCTGCGAGGAGACTGGTGGGGGCGGGGGGAATAGAGCCCGAGAAAGGGCAGACAGTGGCTCAGAGGGCTGGATGTGAAGACTGGAAGATTCCACTGGGTCAAACTGTCTAAAAATAAGCCACAGCCATCTATTACTTTCCCCCTAAATTTTGGTGACCACATGGTGATTTGGGTGTGAGTTTTGCTTGGGAGGAGGCGCCTGGGTGCAGGACAGAGGAGGTGCAGGGACACGTGAGAGTCTGTGACACTCTGCCCGCTGTCCGTAGCTGTCTGTACCAGACCGGCTCAGCCCCAGTGCGGAGCCTGGGGGAACATGGGACTTCCCTCCAGGCACAGAGGAGTGAAACCAGGCTTCCCTTCACTGCCCACACAGAAAGAACACTAGAGACTATTATCATCCATGCAAAAATATTCAATAAGATCTTAGCAAGCAGAATACAGCAACACATTAAAAAAGTTTTATACCATGATCAAGTTTGTTTTGTCGCAGGGTTATAAGGTTAGTTCAATATACCTAAATCCATAAACATAATTCACCACATAAATAAAATAAAAAACAAAGACTGTATGATTCTTTCAATTGATGCAGAAAAGGTTTTGCAGCATCCTTTCATGATAAGAACACTTAAGAAAGTAGACATAGGTGGGGCGTTTCTTAAATTAGTAGAGGCCATTTACAGCAAACCCACAGCCAAGAACATATTGAATGGAGTACAATTGAAAACATTTCCACTCAGAGGTGAAACTAGACAAGGATATTCACTGTCACCACTGCTATTCAACACGGTGCTGGAAATCCCAGCCATCTGTCAGTGCAATCAGGCAAGAGAAGGAGATCAAGACTGTTCAGATGGGGTCAGAGGAGGTCAAACTCTCACTCTTTGAAGATAACATGATCTTATGCTTGGAAAACCCCAGGGACTCAGCTACAAAGCTCTTAGAAGTGATCAAGGAATATAGCAGGGTCTCAGGATACAAAGTCAATACCCACAAATCAGTAGCCTCCATATATGCCAACAACAGTCAAGCCGAGAATAAAATCAAATACTCTATTTCTTTTACGGTAGTGCCAAAGAAGATGAAATACCTGAGAATGTATCTAACAAAGGACATGCAAGATCTTCATAAAGAGAACTATGAAAGTAACTCTGAGAAAGGAAATAGAAGATGTCAGCAAATGGAAGAATCAACATTGTTAAAATGTCCATACTACCAAAGCAATCTACAGACTTAATGCAATCCCCATCAAAGCACCAATGTCATACTTTAAAGAACCTGAAAAATAGTACTTCATTTCATATTGAAACCAGAAAAAACCCCGAATAGCCAATACAATTCTTAGAAATAAAAACAAATCTGGAGGCATCATGTTATTCTACAAATCTATAGTGATCAAAACAGCATAAAAATAGAAACATAGACATATGGAACAGAATAGAAAACCAAGAGATGAAACCAGTCTCTACTTGCCATCTAATCTTTGATAAACCAAACAAAAGCATACAGTGGGGAAAAGCATCTCTATTCAACAAATGGTGCTGGGAGAACTGGTTAGCCACTTGTAGAGGTGTGAAATTGGACCCACACCTCTCACCATTGACAAAAATTGATTCTCAGTGGATAAAAGATTTAAATTAAGACAAAACAATAAAAATTGTAGAAGAGAGTATGGGGAAAATGCTTGAAAATATTGGCTTGGGGAAATATTTTATGGGAAGACACTCCTGGCAGTTGCAGTAACACTAAAAATAAATAATGGGCCATGATGAAGCTCAAAAGCTTCTGCACAGCTCAGGGTGCTACAACCAAAGCAATCAGACAGCCTTTGGAATGGGAGGAGAGTTTTGCATGTTATGATTCTGACAAAGGTCTGATAACTAGAATCTACAAAGAACACAAATTAATCAATAAGAAAAGAGCAAGCAACCCCATTTCTACGTGGGCAAGAGACCTGAACAGAAACTTCTCTGAAAATGACAGAGGAATGGCCAACAAACACATGAAAAAATGCTCATCTTTAATCATCAGAGAAATGCAACTCAAAACCACCCTGAGTTATCACCTAATTCCAGTGTGATTAGCCCACATCACAAAGTCACAAAACTGCAGATGCTGGCATGGACATGAAGAGAAGTCAACACTTCTGTACTGCAGATGGGATTGCAAACTAATGTAATCTTTATGGAAAGAAGTATGGAAAATTCTGAAAGAACTAAAAGTTGAGCTTCCATTTGATCCCACAATCCCATTAGTAAGTACCTGCTCAGATGAACAAAAATCATTTTACCACAACGACCTTTGCCTCAGAATATTTATTACAGCTGAATTTATAATTGCCAAATCATGGAAGCAACCCAAACTCCCCTCAACCCACGAGTTGATTAACAAATTTTGGTATATATATACTGTGAAGTTATTCAGCCATAAAAAAGATGGAGACGTTACATCTTTTATATTTACCTGGATGGAGTTGAAACACATTCTTCTTCTTCTTCTTTTTTTTTTTTTTATTAAATCATAGCTGTGCACATTAATGCAATCACAGGGTACAGTGTGGTATTTTCATATACATTTTGAAATACTCTCATCAAACTGGTTAACATAGCCTTCATGTCATTTTCTTAGTTATTGAGTTAAGACATTCATACTCTGCTTTTAGAAAGATTCACTTGTACCCTTGTAGGATAAACAATAGAGGTGACCCCACCAATCACCCTTCCTCCCCCTATCTACCTCCCTCCCCTCCCCTGTCCCACCCCCCTTCCCATATTCTAAGGCTATAATTAGGTTATAATATTCCTATGAAAGCTATAACTTAGTTTCAAAGTAGGCTGTGTACATTGGATACTTTTTCTGAAACACATTCTTCTTAAAGTATTTCAAGAATGGAAAAACAAGTATCCAATGTACTCAATACTAATAAGAAACCAGTATATAAACACACACTGACATGAATGATAAAACACAAGTATAGTCTAGCAAGGGAGGGGGTGAGGGGAAGGGCAATTGGTGAGAGAAGAGAGGGCATTTGAGATCTCACCTAGTGTGCATGAGGTGAGGGTGTTCAGCACCCCCCTGGTGAGGGGCTCTCCTACAACTTGAACTTTACCTTGGAAGTGAAAACAATGTAACCTAAAATTTTGTTCCCTCATATTAATTTGAAATAAAAAATAAATAAAATTAATTGGAGGTGTACTTCATCTACTGTTTCTTGGAATAAATTGTGTAGAACTGGTGTTATTTTAATTGTTAGAATTCACCAGGGAAGCCACCTGATACTAGAGATTGCTTTTTAAAAAAATTTCACATTCAGCCAGGCATGGCTGCTCAAGCCTGTAATCCTAGCACTCTGGGAGGCCAAGGCAGGTGGATTGCTTGAGCTCAGAAGTTCAAGACCATCCTGAGCAAAAGTAAGATCCCATCTCTACTAAAGATGTTAGCAAATGGAAGAATTTACCATGGGCATTGTGGCAGCACCTGTAGTCCCAGTTAGTTACTCAGGAGACTGAGGCAAGAGGATTGCTTAACCCCAAGAGTTTGGGGTTAACTTGAGCTATGATGCCACAGCACTCTAGCCTGGGAAAGAGTGAGACCTCTATCTTCAAAAAAATTTTTTTTCAAATTTGAGTTACTAAATATTTATAGGGCTATTAAAATTACCTATTTTCTATTGAGTGAGTTATATTAATTGTGCTTTTTAAGGAAATGGTCCTTTACACCTAAGTTGTCAAACTTACCTGTGTAAAGTTACAAAATGGTTGGCAGTGCCTGTGGCTCAAAAGGGTAGGGTGTCGGCCCCAAATGCCGGAGGTAACGGGTTCAAACCCAGCCCCAGCCAAAAAACAAAACAAAACAAAAAAAACTTAAAAAAAAAGTTAAAGTTACAAAATGGTAATATAGTAGAACTTCTGTATTAAGTTGATCACCCAAGAGACTGTAACAAACTGGTCAACATACAGAGCTGGTCAACATAGGAACTACGCCTTAGTGCATGGGGTGTGTGTCCAGTCTATTAGGTCGACTTAAGGAGCTGGTCAATGAAGGGAGATGGCCAGCTGTAGAGGTCGTACTGTATATTATACCCTTATTATCCTTTTGATGTCTTCAGGGTCTGTAATGATATCTTATTCAATCCCTGATATTGATAATTTGTATTCTTTCTTTCTTTGGTCAGTCTTGATAGAGGATTGTCAATTCTAGTGATATTTCCAATTAACCAGCTCTTTTGTTTCATTGATTTTTTTCTGTTGTTTTTTGGTTTGCTTTCTATTTCATTGATTTTTGCTTTTAGCTCTATTATTTTCTCACTCTTGCTTGCTTTGGGTTTATTTTGCTCTTCATGTTTTAGGCTTTCAGGTGGATTTGAGACTTTTCCTCCTTTCTGATAGGAGCACTTCGGGCCCTTCACTCTCCTCCCATCACTGCTTAGGCTGTGTCCTACAAATTGTGACATGTTATATTTTCATTTTTCTTCAGTTAAGTGTAATTCTGATTTTCCTTGATACTTCTGTTTGTGGATTGTTAGAAGTGTGCTGTTCATTTTCCAAGTGTGTTTTCTCTTCCTGTCTCCCTGTTATTGTTTTCTAATTTTATTCCACTGTAGCTATAGAACACACTCTGTGAGATTTCAGTTCTTTTAAGTTTGCTGGGGTTGGTTCATGGCCCAAAGAGGCCTCTATCCTATATGTGATCTGTGGGCACGTGGTGAGAATGTCCTGCTATTGTTGCTGGATGGAGTGTTCCATAAATATTGATTATATATTGGGCCCATTGTCTGCCTACTTGTTTTTTCAGTTTGTGAGAGAGAAATTTGAAGTCTCCAATTATAAAACTATGAATTTTTTTCCCTCCTTTCAGTTATATTAGGTTTTTTTTTTTTAGACAGAGTTTTCCTCTGTCACCTGGGTAGAGTGTTGTGGCATCATAGCCCACAGCAACCTCAAACTCCTGGGCTCAAATGATCCTCCTGCTTCAGCTTCTGCAGGTGCCCTCTCCACCTGTCTAATTTTTCTATTTTTGGTAGAGATGGGGTCTTACTCTTGCTCAGGCTGGTCTGAAACTCATGAGCTCCAGCAATCTACCTGCCTCAGCTCCCAGAGTGCTGGGATTACAGGTGTGAGCCACTGTGCCCAACTAGTTCTGTTAATTTTTGCATTAGATATTTTTCAGCTCTCCTGTTCTGTGCATACACATTTAGAATTTCTATGTCTTCTTGGCAAATTGACCCTCTTGTCATTATATAACGTCTCTCTCTGTCCTGGTAATTTTCTTTTCATTGAGGTATACCATATCTTATATTAATATAACCTCTCTTGCTTTCTTTGGATTAATGCTTGAATGATAAATCTTTTTCCATCCTTTTACTTACAGCCTATTTATATTGTTATTTTTGAAGCAAATTTCTTTTAGATCAGACATAATTGAGTCATGTTTTTAAATCTATTCTGACAATTTCTGTCTTTCAGTGGGGGTATTCAGATCTGTATATTCACATTAGGGCTGTGGATGACTTGAACATTTTTCAGAATTACATTTTGATTTATCTATAGTGTTTTTTAGACATATCTCTTTTATAGCTTTTTCTAATGGTTGTTCTAGGTATTGAAATATACATTACTTGTCACAGTCTGTTGGGGTCATATTTTATCAATTTGAATAAAATTAAGAAACCTTGCTTCTTCTTATACCCTCTTACCTTTCTCATTTGTGATAAAATTATCTGAAATATGTCCTCTGCATACATTGATAACCACATCAGACAGTGTTATCATTTTTGCATTAAACATCAAAACATAATTTGGAAAATTCAAGAGGGGAAAGAAAATATTTTCACTTAATTCTTTTGACCTTTCTGATGCTACAAAATTTATTCTTTTATCTTTCCCTTTCTGTTTAGAGAACTTCCTTCAGCTATTCTTTTAGGGTCTGTTGGCAACAAAATCCTCGTTTTCTTTCATCTAAGAATGTCTTGATTTCCTCTTTTTTCCTGAAGGATACAGTGTTCTGAGTTGAGAGTTGTTTTTCTTTACTACTTAAAAAATGTTATGCCCCTTCCTCCTGGCCACCCCACCATGGTTTCTGTCATCTAAATTATTTTTCCCCTATAGGGACATTTTAACTTCTCTCTTCCTGGTTTCAAGTTATTTTCTCTTTGTTTTTAGTTTTGAAAATTTTCACTGCTACGTATCATGGAGTGAACTTAATTGAGGTTATCTTGTTTGGGCTTTATTCAACTTCTTGAATCTGTATGTTTATGTCTTTTGCCACATTTGGGAAGTTATTAGCCATTATATCTTCAAACATTTTTTAAGCTGTACACTCTTTGTCATTTTCTGGCATTCTAATTACATGAAAGATCTTTTGGTATAATCCCATGTCTCTGCGGTTCTCTTATATTTTTATCAGCCTATTTTTTATGGTTCACATAGAATAATTTCTATTGTTTTTATCTGAATTGTTTATTTATTTAATTTCAGGTTACAGTGAGGGTATAAATAGCCACGTCACAATATTTGAATTTGTTAGGTAGAGTCCCTCTTGTGGTTGTGTCCTGCACACACAGGTGTTGTTTTATATTCCAGTATTGATTCTTTCCTCTGTCTCTTCCATTTTGCTGTTGGGCTCATCTGTTGTGTTTCGCTTTTGTTATTGTGTTAATTTTCCATTTGGCTTTTCTTTGCTGAGGCTTTCTCTTTCTTTGCTGAGACTTTCTAATTTTCATTTGTTTCAAGTGTGTTTGTTATTGCTTGTTGAAGCATTTTAATCTTGTTTGCTTTAAAAGTCTTTGCCAGGTAATTCTAACATCTCTGTCATCTTTTTTTTTTCAAAGTTGGGATTTTCCTGGTTATCACTTTGACAGGTACTTTTTGAGGGAAGCCTTAGTATTTTGGGTGTTATGTTATAAGACTCTAATTTCTATTTTAACCTTCTGTTAGCTGGCTTTTTTTTGACATCACTACAGAGGGAGGGCCTGACACTATCTCATTGCTGCTAGGTGGGGTTAGAAGTCCAGGTTCCCCACTTGGCCTCAGTGGACACTGGAGATGGGAGTCCTTCTATTGCTGGGTGGCCATGGGGCCCCTGGCTCTCCACTAGGCCACTGTGATATCCCCCTGGCTGGGAGGGGCTGGGGAACCTCATTACTGCTCCTCATGTGGCTGCCAGTGGGGTGGGGGTGGCTGAGCAGAAAAGAAATCCTTGATGCTCACTTGGCCTCCTCTGGTGTCACCTGAGGAAGGAGGAAGAGGGGTCCTTGTCACTGCAGGGTGAGGATGAAGCCCAGGCTCCCCACATGGTGGTCTCCATTTGCACGGGCTGGGGAGCGGAGTGTAGGGAGGAGGTGGGACTCCCTAGTGCACAGCATAAGTGAACGTTCAAGCTCCCTACTCAACTTTTTCTGACAGCATTCCTGGGGATGGGGTAGCACATACAGCCTTTAGAGGAGTCCACTCAGCCCTTGCTGTGCTGAGTGGATTTGAGCCTGCAGCAGAGCACCGGTTATGTAAGACTTTTCTGTCTTGCTAGGCTACCCCTTCCTTGGTCCTCTGGTCCTTTTTCTTTTGTGCCTGTTGGTGTTTTCAGGTCTCTAACTTCTTGGAGATATAAGGCAAAATGAAATCCCAGGGACCTCACTGCTGTGTTATTTCTCAGGCCCCTACCAGTCTGCCTTCCTCTCTCCATCTTTAAGCATCTTCTCATGGCTGATTTATGTAAAATGTCAGTTTTTTATTTTTTAGAGACAGTGTCTCACTCTGTCACCCAGGCCAGAGTGCACTGGTGTGATCATAGCTCATTGCAGACTTGAACTCCTGGGCTCAAGTGATCATCATGATGGGATATGCCACCATGCCCAGCCAATTAAACAATATTTTTTGTAGAGATGGGGTCTCTCTTTGTTCCCCAGGCTGGTCTCAGACTCTTGGACTCAAGTGATCCTCCTGCCTTAGCCTCCCAGACTGTTGAGATTAGAACTGAGCCACCACTCCTGGCCATAAATGTCAGCTTTTTCATTGTCTTTAGCAGGAGGAATTGGGAAAGTAGGTCTACTCTATTTTCTTGAAGGCACAGGTCCAGAGGTGAATATCTTTTTTTTTTTTTTTTTTTTTGAGACAGAGCCTCAAGCTGTCCCCCTGGGCAGAATGCCATGGCATCACAGCTCACAGCAACCTCCAACTCCTGGGCTCAAGCGAGTCTCCTGCCTCTGGCTCCCAAGTAGCTGGGACCACAGGGGCCCACCACAACGCCCGGCTATTTTTTGGTTGCAGCCGTCATTGTTGTTTTTTGGCAGGCCCGGGCTGGATTCAAACCTGCCATCTTAGGTGTATGTGGCTGGCGCCTTAGCTACTTGAGCCACAGGCACTGAGCCCAGAGGTGGATATCTTTAGTGTTGCTGGACATGACAGTATGTTTGCATGCTGGCCTGAGTGATTCAGGAGGGGGGACAGTTCTAGCAATGTGGTCTGAGCAGGTAGGATCAGGTGGGCTCTGGTGTGCCTGGCAGGGCTGTGGACAGGAGTCCTTGGGAGAACTCTAGCTCTATCAGTGTGGCAATCTTGATGCCTTTTGCTCTCTGAGATATTGCTCACTCTGCTCTGAATCTCAGTGTCTGACCCCAGTGTGGGTTCCTGGGTCAGCAGTTTCCTGCTGGGCTCAGCCAACAGGAGACTTTGCCAGGAGAAAGAAGGAGGCAAGAAGGAGAAGTGGCACTTCTCCCCATTCCACTCTGCACTGGGACGGCCGTCTGGGGCTCCAGCTCCTTCCAGAAAGGCCCTTCAAGGTTTCTGTTCTTACCTTTTTCCTTTGCCTCACAGCCACAGGGTGGTGGAGGTCTGCTGCTGGTATCTCTGGCCTCTGGGCAGCTTTTCAGTGTGCCGCCCACTGTGTGACCAGTTTCTGGGATGAAAGGCTCAGAGCAACTAGCCCCTTCTTGGACCTTGGCTGACTCAGTCAGTGGAGGGAGGAGGAGGAGCGAGCAGCTGAGATTGAAAAGGAGGGTAGGCATGTAGGAGCATACGGGGGAGGTAGAGGAGTGTGGGAGTGTGCTCTGCCATCCTTAGGAATCGGGCAGGGCTGCGGAGCAGCACCAGGGCTCACCTGGGGACCTTGCACACGGATGCCACATACAGCTGTCAGCAGATGGAGGGTTTTCTACTGACACCTTCAACTGCTTGGGTGCTGGCACAGAGTGGGCATGCAGAGTTTGGGATTGATCAAGAGTCTGAGACCAGCCTGGGCAACAAAGAGAGGGGCCTCATCATCCCCATCTCCCACTGCTCATACCCTGGTGTGACCACTTCCCCTTGAGTGTGGGCAGGACCCATGACTGACCTCCAGCCAATGGGATACTGCAAGGTGACAGGGCGTCTCTCCCTGGTCACGTCACATTATATAATGCTCTGCCTTGCTGGAAGACTGCTCTGGAGGCTTCCTTGATGCTTGATGAAGTAAACAAGGAGCTGGAGGAAATGGAGAGGAGGTGAGGGTGTTGCATTGGGGATTAAGTTTCCAGCACATGAACTTTGGGGGACATGTTCAAAGACTATCCCCAGGCTGCTGCAAAGCCAAAGGTTATTGCTGGGGTTATGGGATGCTAGAGAATATGAAATGATAAAGTGGTAAATGGCTTAAAATATAGTCCCCAGAGTAGGACAATGTAACCTTCCAAGTGTAGTAATGTTTCTCATTTTTATAACAGGTGTTCTTATTTTCTCATTTCAAAAGTATTAATTTGCTAGATGAAAAAAAACCCATGAAAACCATAGCACAGAGACAAAGGAAAGACCCTGCTGTCTGTGCCTTCACTGTCCAGATGAACCATGATTGGGAGGGTGTGTCCCTTTGGTCTTCTTTCCTATGCATGAAATTTAAACATGTTTAATTGTAAAAACATCACAGTGTGCCCATCTTCCTTCGTTGTCTTCAGTATTTCCCAGTACCAGTGCTAGCTGTCCAGACCATTTGTGGTTGCACAGCACAGTTCACATGTCATCATACTCTTGACTGAATGCTCTGTACTGAATGTGTAGGTCACTGCTGGCGCCAACTGAGATGAAATTGCATCCTTGGAGACCAGCGAACGCTGTTTCTTGTGTGATATTAGGATGCTGGGTCACTGCAAGGACCTTGTGATTAGCGTCCTTCCTGTTGTACCATTGGTACAGCATAGATTTTATCAAGGTGCAAACCGTGTTTCCAGTTTGCTTTTCATTAGCAGCACTGTCTTTCTGGCTGACCGTAGAGAGAAGACTGGCAAGAGGACATGCATCTGGAGGGCAGAGATGGCAGGCTGGTGTCCGGCATGTTGGAGGTGGAGCTGCAGCAGACATCTGCTCTGACGGAGTGGCCAGAGCCCGAGGGACCAGCCCCCAGCAAGTGCAGGCTTCCTCCAGGAGCTGGCGGGGCAGACCCTCCAAGCTCCTGCCCTGGTGGGGCTGTGGGACAGAGCTGCAGCGTTCCTGCAAGACAGGATTTTGGCTTGTCTTTCCTGAAGTGGAGGTGAGTTTAAAATAGTTTTATCTTGTAAATGGGGAATTCACAAATACTCGGTTTCCATGACCACGGTTCCCCCACATTTGTTATGGGAGAAATTTCCGGAAAATTTCCCAAGAGTCTTTCCAGCATTAGATTAGTCTTCTGGCCTACTCTGGATGAATGATATTTCTAAAGTATGATGAATTTGGCCTAGTGCAGTGGCTCATGCCTGTAATCCTAGCACTCTGGGAGGGTTTTTCAGAAACTCAAGACCAGCCTGAGCAAGAGTGACACTCTGTCTCTAAAAATAGCTGGGTGTTGTGGTGGGTGCCTGTAGTCTCAGGCACTTGGGAGGCTGAGGCAAGAGAATCACTTGAGCCCAGGATTTTGAGGTTGCTGTGAGCTATGATGCCACTGCACTCTACCCAGGATGACAGAGTGAGACTCAATCTCAAAAAAAAAAAAAAAAGATGACTTTAACTCAGCTTTAAGAGTTATTAAAAATAGAAACAAGAGTTTGTGGCATGAAGACTTAGAGTTTAGCACTATACATTATTTAAGGTATTCAAAGTGTCCCAGGATTTTGGAAAGCTGATGTAGGTATATCTTAAAACATGCTTTATTTCCATACACACAGCAAGTGAATTAATTGAATATTGTTTTTCATGTCAGAAAAATCAGGATTTACATGATATAGAAAATGTTTCCATCAATCTTTAAATATTTACTGATATAAAAATAGTGACTAGATTTTATAGGTAAGCAGTCACACCCCAAATTCAGGATTTGCAGTTTATACAGATGTCTGGGTATTAATGAAACCAGCGTCGTGTGAGTGTATACAGGTGCCTCTGTCGGGCACACCGATTACCCTACAGATCTGGCACCTTATTACCACAGCTGATAAATCTTGCTCAGGTGTTGCTGAGCCAGAACCCTGACCCCTGTCGTGGGGAGAAAGCAAAGCTACACTGTCATGGCAATGCACGACAGTGTAGCCTGTGCCTCCCCCGCTCACTGTTGTCCTGCCCCCGACCCCTCACTTAGGCTCATTTCAACATCACTACAAGACTCTATGCCCTTTCTTCACATGGTGAAGCTTTGAGTAGCTCTTTCTGCCCAGCACGTTTTGGGATTGATGCCTGCTCTTGCTCATTCATTTGAACTGCTTAACATTTCAGAATCTGAATACGCCACCATTGGTGTGTCTTCTCCTGCTGGTGGCTATTCGGTTTCTTCCTCCTCCACCCCCTAGCATCTTGTTTATAAAAACTGCCTGCTACAAATGTTTTCAGCTTTACACTGAGTGTCTGTGTTCCCCTGAAATTCGTATTTAGTGTTCTGTGTAGTAACCCTCTCTGGTCCCGTGTGGCAGGATCCTTTGCCAGCCAGTGACTTGTCTTTTCTTCTTATTTTGGGGGTGTTTTATTGGATGGAAGTGTTTATTATGGTCACATTTATAAATCTTTCATGGTTATGTGTTTTTTCATCATTCTTTCTTTCTTTCTTTCTTTATTTTTATTGAATGGTAACTATGTACATTAATGCACTTCTGGGGTACAGTGTGGGGTTTTCACATGCAATCTGAAATACTTCCATCAAACTGCTCAACACAGCCTTCATGTCATTATGTTTTTTCATCATTCTTAAGAACTCCCATCTCCTCTCTGATGTCATAAACATTTTCTCCTATTTTCTAAAAGTTTTAACCTTTTTAGATTTAAGAGTATCTGGAATTTATTTTTAAGCCTCCCTCCCTCTCTCCGTCTCTTCTTTCTTTCAGAAAATCAACTAAAACTGCTGCCTTTTGTGATAAATGGTAGCTGTAGGTCTGAAATGCATGTGTGTTAAGGGCACCCCTGGAAGGTGACAGAGTGGGTCTCTCTCCCTGGGTTTGGCTTAGGGCAGAGTTGGGGGAGGGGCTGGGGCTACAGACCTTCCTTGGGTTTTCCTGGTGTGTGAGCTATCTGCCATCACAGAACACTGATGCAAACCTCTGGGCCCACCACATGTGCTGGCTGGGTGGTCCACATGTCCTGGCCAGATGCTGCCAGGTGGTGTGGGATGGCTCGGCTCCACCTGCCTCTCATCTTCACCCTGCCAGCCCTGCAGGGCCCTGGACCTGGGAGAGGAAGCCAGGGCACCTTCTGCTCTGCTAGGGTCGCCAGATAGGATACAGGAAACCCAGGTACATTTGAATTTCAGATATACAATGAATATTTTAGAGGAAATTACTTATACTAATAAATCACTTATAGTATCACACCCATTAGGATGGCTGCTATCAAAATACCAAAATCCAACCCCAAACCGAAAAACCAGAAACCTACAGAGTAACAAATTGGCAAGGATTTAGGAAAACTGGAATCCCTGTGCATTGGTGAGGTGTAAAATGGTGTAGCTGCTGTGGAAAACAGTATGGTGGTTCCTCAAAAAATTAGAAATAGGATTACCACATGATCCAGCTATTCTACTTCTAGGTATATACCCCAGAGAATTGAAAACCAGGTGCTATGATTTGCATGTTTGTGTCCCTTCCTAAATTCATGTTGGAACTTAAACCATAGTGTGATGGTGCTGAGAGACAGGCCATTCAGGCCCGAGAGTGGAGCCTTTACAACGGGGATCAGCAACCTTTTGAAAGGGCCAGAAGGACCTGGCTACGCCTGTTTTGCAGTTTCCCTTCTCACCATGTAGGGACGGGGTCACTCCTTCCACCAGGCAAACAGACAGTGAGAAGGCCCTCCCCAGACACCTGATGCAGCACCTTGATACTGACCTTTCCAGCTCGCAGAGCTGTAAGAAATACCTTTCTGGTCTCTGATGGCAGTGTGACTAACATACAGGTATCAAAGGGATGTTTGCACTCTGATGTTCATGGCAGCAGTACTCAAAGTTGTCACAAGGTGGCAGTGGCACACGTGTCCAAGTTGGTGAATGAGTAGACCAGGTGTGGGCTTTGCACACACAGGAATAAATACTAACTCAGTCTTAAAAGGAGGGAAATTTTAATGCGAGGTACAACATGGTGGGCAGCACCTGTGGCTCAAAGGAGTAGGACGCCAGCAGCATATGCTGGAGGTGGCGGGTTCAAACCCGGCTCTGGCCAAAAAAAACTGCAAAAAAGAAGAGGTACAACATGGATGCATCTTAAAGACATTATGCTCAGCAAAATAAGCCAGTCACAAAAACAAAATCAGCCCATATGATCCCACTGAATGACAGTCTATTAGTCAAATTCAGAGTGGAATGGTGGTTGCCAGGGGGTCATGGGGAGCTGTTGTTTACTGGGTACAGGGTTTCAGTTTTTTTAAGTTTTGAGATCAAGGAAGAGCATCTCTTGTATTTAATATGTGGTAATTAAAGGAAATTATTGCAGTATTTAATTTGAACAATTAATTTAAATAGGTCTTTCCAAACTTTCAGATTAATATGAGGGTTTGTACAAATAGGACACATTGTTTGCCTTTGTAAGGTACATTGTGAGTTACAGTTGTGACCTTCCCCCAGCAAAGGTGCCATTTACCCATACACTATACCTACTACGTGAGAAACTACTCCTCCTTCTCTCTTCTTGAATTTAATTGAGTTTTCCTCCTGTAGGTGCATATTGTTGTTAATTCATGAGTTTCAGCTTAGTATTGAGTGCAGGGGGTGCTCGATTTTCGATTCTGGTGCTACTTTGTTTAGGAGAGTGTCTTCAAATCTATCTGAGTTGTAACAAAAGATACAAAATCTTTTTTAATGGCTGAATAGTATCCCATGTATACATAAACCACAATTTATCGGTCCATCCATGTGTTGGAGGACGCTTGGGTTGTTTCCACATCTTTGCAAGTGTATTTTTTTTTAAAAAACAGGGTCTCACTCTGTTGCCCAGGCTAGAGTGATGTGGCATCACAGTTCACAGCTACCTCAGACTTCTGGGCTCAAGTGATCCTCTTGTCTCAGCCTCCTGAGTAGCTGGGACTACAGGCGCCTGCCACAGTTCTTGGCTAGTTTTTCTATTTTTAGTAGAGACAGGGTCCTATTCTTGCTTAGGCTGGTCTTGAACTCCTGAGATCAAGCAATCCACCCACCTCAGCCTCCCAAAGTGCTGGGACTATAGGTGTGAGCCACCATATCTGGCCATTTGAGTGCAAATGTCCTTATGATAAAAACGACTTTTTTTTTGTTAGATGCCTAGTAATGGGATTGTAAGAGCAAATGGAAGGTCTACTTTTAGTTCTTCTAGGACTCTTCATACTTCTTGCCACAAAGGCTGTTCTAATTAGCAGCCCCATCAACAGTGCAGATAAATTCTCTATCTGCATCTATGTGTCTGTTGCTTCAGAATCTTGTGATGTCAGCCATTCTCACTGGGGTTAGGTGATATCTCAAAGTGGTTTTAATTTGCGTTTCTCTAACAATTAGATGAATGTTTCATGAGTTTGTTGGCCACTTATCTTTCCTTGTAAGAAAAGGTTCTATTCATCTCTTGTCTAGATTTTAATGGGGTTGTTGCTTTTTTGTTGTTGCTGTTGATTTGCTTGAGTTCTTTATAGATTCTGGTTATCAGCTCTTTGTTAGATTTGTAGCATTCGCATATTTTCTCCCTCTCTGAAGGTTATCCTTTTGCTTTGGTGATCATGATTATGTTCTTAGCTGTGTAGAATCTTTTTAGCTTGATCAGGTCCCATTTATCTATTTTTGTTGTTGTTGCGATTGCCAATGGGGTCTTCCTCATAAATTCTTTCCCCAGGCCGATGTTGTTAAGAGTTTTACCCACATTTTCTTCTAGAGTTTTTTTTATCATTGTGTGTATTAATTAGATTTAAATCTTTTATCCACTGTGAGTTAATTTTTTTTTTTTTTTTGCAGTTTTTTGGCCGGGGGCTAGGCTTGAACCCTCCACCTCTGGTATATGGGGCTGGCACCCTACTCCTTTGAGCCACAGGCGCCACCCAGTGAGTTAGTTTTGGTTAAGTGATGAGAGGTTTGGGTCTACTTTCAGTCTTTTACATGGGGCTAACCAATTCTCTGGGTACCATTTATTAAATAGGGATTCTTTTTCCCAGTGTATGCTTTTGTTTGGTTTATCAAAGATCAGATGGTGATATGAGGATGGTTTCATCTCTAGGTTCTTTATTCTGTATGTATATTTATGTCAATACTATGCTGTTTTGATCACCGTAGACTTATAGTATAACCTGAAGTCTGGTAATATGCTGCCTCCAGATTTGTTTTTATTTGGAGAATTGCATTGTCTATTCAGGGTTTTTTTTTTTTTCTGGTTTCATATGAAACTATTTTTTCAAGTCCTTCAAAGTATCTTTTAATGGGGATTGGGTTAAATTTGCAGATCACTTTTGGTAGTATAGACATTTTAAACATGTTGATTCTTCCTAGCCATGAGCATGGTATGTTCTTCCATTTTTTTAACAGCCTCTGCTATTTCTTTTCTCAATGATTAATAGTTTTCTCTATAGAGATACTTCACATCCTTTGTTAAGTAAATTCCAAGGTATTTAATTTTCTTCAGTGCTATTGTATCTTTGGTTGATTGTCAGCTTGCTTTCATTGTTGGTGGATTTGAAGTGTACTGATTTGTGAACATTGATTTTGTATCCTTAGATGGCGCTGTCTGTATTTCTCTATAACTTCTAGGAGCCTCATTGCTGAGTCCTTGTGATATTTGAAGTACAAGATCATATCATAAGCAAAGAGCCAGAGTTCAACCACCTTTGTCCACATTTGGATACCTTTGATCTCTTTCTCTTGTGTGATTGTGTTTACCAGGACTTCTACCACTATGCTGAGAAGCAGTGGTGACGGTGGGCAGCCTTGTCTGGTTCCAGTTCCAAGCAAAAGTGCTTTCAGTTTTTCTCCATTCAGTATGATGTTGTCTGTGGGTCTATTGTAGATGCTCCAATCAGTTTTAAAACTGATCCATCTATGCCTATTTTCTTAAGTATTCTTATCGGAAAAGGATGCTATATTTATCAAACACTTTTTTCTACATCTATTGAGAGGATCATAGATCTTTGTTATTACTTCTGTTTATGTGATAAATTACATTTATGTATTTGTGTATGTTGACCCAGCCTTGCATCCCTGGGATGAAGCCCCCTCGTCATGATGTATTATTTTTATGATGTGTAGCTGAGTTCTGTTTGGTATAATTTTATTGAGTATTTTTGCATCAGTATTCATTAATGATATTGGTCTGTAGTTTTCTTTTTTTGTTGAGACCTTTCCTGATTTTGGGGTCAGGGTGATATTTGCATTATAGAAGGAGTTGGGGAAGGTCCCTTCCTTCCCAGTGTTTTAGGTTAGGTTCCACAGTATAGGTACAAGCTCTTCTTTAAAGGTTGGTGGAACTCTGATCTGAAACCATCTGGTCCAGGACTTTATTTTTTGGAAGGATTTTTATTGTTGTTTCAATTTCGGTACTTGATATTGGTCTGGCCAAGAGTTTTCCTAGTTGAATCTAAGGAGGAAGTTTGATTCCAGGAGTTGGTCTGTTTCCTCCATGTTTTCTTTTTTGTTGTTTGCATGATTCATTTATTGTTTTATTCAACAAATATTTTACAGTTATTTACTAGTCACAGAGAAGTGAACAAACATGAAAAAAGATCCTTGTCCACAGGAAGCTCATATTTAAAAGGGGTGATAATGACAGTAAACCAAATAAATAAAATATATAGAATGTTGGTGCCATGGAGAAAAAATAACACAGGGAAGAATGATAGTGAGTGCTGGAGGCAGGCTTGCAACTTTATTATTATTTTATTTTATTTTATGTTTACCATTATTCTATTATTTTGTTAAGTTCAGTATACAAATATGCATTGTATACCATTAACAATTACAGAATTAAAGTTAACTTGACAACACAAAGCATGAAATACATAGAAATAATTCTTCAGAAATAAATAGTATTTCTACATGGAAAACATCTATTATTGAAAATATAAAAAGACACATGTCTGTATATATTGTAAAATTTTTATTAATGATTTTTTAAATTTGTTTAGGTATTCCTTCTGTTATAACTTGGGTTATTGTCTTTCTAGGGATATCAGTATACTACATAGCAAATTCAGTTTGCTCTGGGGGTTCAGAAGGATTGTAGCAAACAGCTGGCCCACTAGGGGGCACACATATCTGATATTGGGTGTTATTATATATGCAAGTTCCTTCAGGCTTTCCTGTACATTCGTAATAAGAGTAAACCCATAACACAATTTTGAAAGTTTGTCTAGTTTGGGTTACCTTTTGGATACATTTCAAAATCTTCTTCATGTCTTACACCTAAGATTAAAGAAGGAAGATGAAAAAGTCCAAAGCAAAGACTCAGTAATCAGTCCCACGCTGTTGCTGCTCATCCTCAAGCTTCTGCAGTGTGTAGCCCAGTCAGCTCCTGGGATGTGACTGGGGAAGGGGTGTAGTCTGTTTCTTCAGGGTAAGATGGTGCAGATATTCTGGGTGTTGTTGGACCATCCACTCCCCATCGCTGGCTGGTTTCACATGTGAGTGATGTATCCAGGTAGGAATGCCATTCACCTTCACTGCTGTTGGGGTGGACGGGATCATTAAACAGGGGCCTTTCCACGGTGGTTCAGTGGGCTCAGGCTCCAATCTTTAATACATACCTGGTTACCTGGAGAGTGGGGATAGATTGGGGGTGATAAACTAACAGGATATCTATCATTCAGCCATTCTGAAATCTTTTTTTTTTTTTTTGGTTATTTTTCCTAGTGACGTTAGTTGGTTAATAAGTTAGTAAATTTTGTTTCTTCCAGTTCTCTCAGGGACACTGGTAAATTTCTTAGAATAGGAGGGGTCCTGTGATGTAATTTATAGGGTTAGTAACCTATTCTTTTTTTTTTTCTTAGTTTTTTGAACCAGGTTCATTGATTGCATTTGTTAGGTAAAGTCTCTCTTATAATTGTATCCTGCCTCCAAATGGTATGTCACATACTGTGTATTTCCTCCATGTTTTCAAATTTCTAGGCATAGAATTTTTTATAGCATTCAGTGATAATCTTTTGTATCTCTGTGGTATCTGTTATATCCCCTTTTTTGTTTCTGATTGAGCTTATTAGAGATCTTATTTTTCTGTTTCTAATTAATCTGGCCAGAGGTTTATCAATATCTTTTCAAAGAACCAACTTTTTGTTTTGTTAACCTTATGTTTCTTTTGTTCTCAATTTCATTTAGTTCTGATCTAATTTTGATTCTTTCTTCTTTTTTTTTTTGCAGTTTTTGGCTGGGGCTGGGTTTGAACCTGCCACCTCCAGCATATGGGGCCGGCACCCACTCCTTTGAGCCATAGGTGCCACCCACTTTCTTTTCTTTCTTTCTTTCTTTTTTTTTAAATAGAGTTGGGATTGGATTGCTCTTCCTTTTCCAGTATCTTGATACGATTTATTAGATTGTTGATTTGCACTCTTTCAGATTTTTGGATCTGGACACTTAATGTGATACATTTTCTCCTTAGAACTGCTTTTATAGTATCCCATGAGTTTTGATAGCTTGTGGCTGCACTGTTGTTTTGTTTGAGGAATCTAATGACTTCCTTTTTTATTTCCTCTTTGACCCCACTGTCATTCAGGAAAAGGTTGTCTAGTTTCCACAATTTCATGTGGGGTTGTATGTTTCTGTTAGAATTGAGTTCTACTTTTATTCTGTGTAGTCTGTGAATATACAAGGTATAATTTCTGTTCTTTTAAATTTTTTGAGGATTGATTTGTGTCATAGGTTATCAATCTTGGAGAATCATCCATTAGCTGGTGAGAAGAACATATATTCGGTAGTATTGTAGTGAAATGTTCTGTATATGTCTGTTAAGCTCATTTGTTCTACAATTGTGTTTAAATTCAGTGTTTCTTTGTTTAGTTTCTGCTTGGAAGATCTGTCCAGTTCTGTCAGTGGGATGTTAAAGTCCCTGACTATTATGATATTGTCCAAATCAAGTAGGGTTTGTTTTATAAATCTGAGGCATTAATGCTGGGTGCATAAATATTTAGGATTGAAATGTATTCTTGTATTTTTCCTTTGATGGGTACACAGTGACCATCTTTGTCTTTCTTTGCTTTTGTTGATTTACAGTCAATTGTATCTGCAAAAAAGATAGTGAGTCCTGATTTCTTTTGGTTTCTGTTTGACTGAAATATTGTTTTCCAACTCTTCACCCTGAGTAGTGATCTGTCTCTGTGAGTTAGATGACTTGGCTTGTACCTTTATATCCAGTCTGCCAGCCTGTGCCTCTTCAGGGGAAGATTCAAGCTGTTCACACTTATTGAAAGAATTGATAAGTATGATGGAATTCTCTTTGGCTTATTTTGTGGAAATCTGTTGCCTAGTTCTATCACTTGGGCCATTGCGAAAGCTAGGCTTTTTCCTTTAGTTTCTGGGTGTCTTTACTTTGCCAGTGGTCCATTGTATGGTCTGTGGATTATATGGGTCTCAGTACCTCCCAAAGAGCTGGTCTTATTGTGGCAAATTTCCTCAATGCTTGCTTGTCAGTAAAATATTTGATTTCTCCATTGAATATAGAACTGAAGTTAGCAGGATACGGAATCCCATGTTGGCAGTTGTTTTATTTGAGCTGTCTTTGGCTTATAAAGACTGAAAAGTTTGCTGTCACCAAAATGGATTTGCCTTTGTAGGTCAACTGCTACTTAGCCTGGCTGCTTGAGGAATTTTCTCATTCCTTTTGATTTTGGCTAGGTTAATAACTGTGTGTGTAGGAGATGCTTTGTTTGTATTGATTGGTCCTGGAGTTTGATAGCCATCTAGTGACTTTCTGTCTGGGTCTCTGGCCATGCTTGGGAAGTTTTCATCTATAATGTCTTCAACTAGAGCTTTCATGCCTCGGGGGTCTCTTCCCCATCAGGGATGCCTGTGATTCCCATCTTTGTACTCTTTTCTCACATCTCTCCGAGAGGCTGCTCTGCTTTTGCTCTCCTCTTCTCCTCCTCTTTAAATGACTGGGTTAGTTTGAAAGTCTTACCTTGGAGTTCTGAGATTCTTTCTTCTCTGTGGTCTGATCTGTTGCTGAGACTCTGCTGAGTTTTGGAACTCCCCAAATGTCTCTTTCAATTCTTTAATCTCCCTTATATCCTTCTTATGTCCAGATCCTTCGTGACTTTCTCTTTAATTTCACTGATTTCTTTCTTCCTTTCTTTTTTTTTTTTTTTTTGAGACAGAGCCTCAGGCTGTCACCCTGGGTAGAGTGCCATGGTGTCACAGCTCACAGCAACCTCCAACTCCTGAGCTCAAGAGATTCTCCTGCCTCTGCGTCCCTAGTAGCTGGGATTACAGGCACCTGCCACAACACCCGGCTATTTTTTGGTTGCAGCGGTCATTGTTGTTTGGTGGCCCCCGGCTGTATTTGAACCCACCTTCTCAGGTGTATGTGGCTGGTGGCTTAGCCACTTGAGTCAGGGGGGCCGAGCCTTCACTGATTTCTTGAGACAGTTTTTGGACTTCTTTTCTCACTTTCTCTTCAATTCCATTCATCTTATTTGTCATCCATATCCTGAATTCCGTTTCTGTCATTTCAATAGTTTCTTTGTGGTTGGAATTTTTAGCCGTGGCTCCATTGTAATCCCTTGGGGCAGTTGATCTGCTCAGAATTTTCATGTTGCAAGCATTCTTTTGTTGATTCCACCTCATGTGTATTTTCTGTTTATTTCTTTAAATCTAAGCTAAAAGGTTAGGGTGTCCCTGAATTGTAGTTGAGAGATATTCTGGTTGGGTTTGATTAGCCATTGACACGAACCAGTTATTTCCTAGAGGGTGAAGCCTGGGCCTACTGAGCGGCACACCTTCCTGCCAGCTTTAGTGCTATTCAGAAGGCTCTAGGCTATTAGGACACCCATTCAGGTGGGCTGATGACAACACTGGCTGCCCTGGGTGGCAGAGCTGTCCACACCCCTTCTGGGACTTGCCAGGTGAGGTGGCAGCTCCTTGGTCTGCCCACGACTTAGCATGTTTTAGGGCTGCTTAGCAGCCTGATCTGGCGGGCTCATGTCAGTTTCAGAGGCCCCGGGGGCAGAACTTACCACGTCTCTTCCAAGACTTGCCAAAGCAAAGTGGAAGCTTGCTATTCTGCTGCCCTCTCAGCTAGTTTTGGGGATATTTGGATGCTCAAATCTGAGGGGCTGTTGTCAGTTTCAGAGGCCTGGGGTTGTACAGCTCACCACACTTTTTCCAGAATCTGCCAAAGCAAGGCGGCAGCTTGGTGATCCACTATCCCTCTCGGCAGGGTTTTAGGGCTGCTTGGATACTAAAACTGGCAGAGTGATGTCAGTTTCAAAGGCCCTGGGATGTGAAGCTCACCACAACCCTTCCGGATCCTGCCAAGTGGAGGCGCAGCTTGCTGTCCCAGTGGCCTGCTCAGCAGGGTTTCAGGACTGCTGTATATTTAAACTAGCAGGCCATGTCACTTTCAGAGGCTACAGGGACAGGAGCTCATCAGGCCCCTTCCCAGACCTGCCTAAAGCTAACTGGCAGTTTGCCCTTCCTCTGCCTGCTCAGTAAGGCCCCAGGCCCAGTGGGATGTTAAATCCAGCTGGCCGTTGTCAGTCTCAGTGGCCCTGGGTCTTGAAGCATGCCACACCCCTAACGGGACCTGCTGGTAGTGAAGCTGAGCATGGTCTAGCTGCCTCTCAGCTCAGAGCCTGCTCTGCCCTGGCCTGGCCTGTTCCCTGTGTTCAGCATGCTGTATGGGGGGAAAAACTTGGTTTCAAGTTACCACATGGAGGCCTCAAGTTCAATCCCTTCTGACTGCATTGGAGGCCTGTGGTGGTTCACCCACGATTTCAGGCTGCTTTAGCCTCCACTGGATCCCTGCTGTGCCTGCTGACCTGTGTTATGGCTCTGCAGGGATTCCAGGGGGACCAGGGAGGCCGGCAGCAGTCTGAACCCAGCTGGCTGGGGCTGAGAGAGCAGTCAGTGCTCCAGCAGGCTACTGCTCCTGCATGGACCTCAGACGTGTGGTACGTGTCCCTGTCACCTGCTTCCTAGAAGTTTCTTCTTCTTTCCTTTTTTTTTTTTTTTTTTGCTCTGAGCGTCACACTTGCCTGCCTGTGTCTGTAGAGAGATGAGCAGTTCCGAGGGAGGCAGCTGCCAGCACCTCTCCCAGTTCCCTGGGAGCAGCGACGATGGTGCTGCCTCCAGGTCATCCCTTCTTCTCTTCCTATTTTTAACTCAGCTGCTCGCTAGCTGATTTGGGCAAGTCATTTAAAGTCTCCGGTGCTTGGTAGTGTAATCTTCCTTGGAACTACTCTACTAACCTGGGATTATTTCAAAGCAAGTGGGATGTGTGCCGGTCCTTCTGAGAAACATCCCAGAACGGTCTGTGTATCAACCACTAGACAGGCTTGGACGTGCCACTTGCCCATGCTTGTCGATGCCTGCAGTCCGGCCCTCCCTTACGGTGTCTGTCTGTCCATCCCACAGCCTCGAAGGGAGAGTGAGAGGGGCATCCGTGGGGCTGAGGCCGGCCCCCTGCCAGGTGATGAAAAGGACTCAAAGAGGAGCTGAGGTCTCAGTGATGGCTGGTGCTGAGAATGCCACCAATTCCCTGGTTGGAACGTGTCCTCAAGGTTGTGTCTGTGGGATTGGGCGTCTGGGGTGCAGGCCGAGCACTGGGACAAGGCAGGCTGGTGGGAGAAGGTGAGTCTCTGGGGTTTCTGTTTAGCTAGATGAGTTCTGGAGATGAGTGGTAGAAATGGTTGCACAATATTATGAATGTACTTACTGTCACTGGACTGCACACTCAAAATTGGTTAAGAAGATAAATTTTATGTTATGTGTATTATGCCAACATTAAAAATAAAACTATGAGCCTGCCTTAGTTCATCTGAAGCCAAATTGAATGGTGTGTCTGGTATCTTCAGTTGCCGAATCAGCCACAAGCTCCAGGCATGTCCCTCTGGAGAGACGTGGTGCCTCTTCAGGGGCCAGACTAAGCTGATGCTAGTTGTGATCTGTGGCCGCCAGGAGGTCAGCCAGGTCCCCAAGTGCCATGTGGGCTCTGCACAGGACCTCTGGAGAGGGTGGGGGTAGTTGTGGTCAGAATTCACGGTGCAGATGGCAGAGGATTCCTGGAGACACTGAGTTAGCCCGGAATAGGAGAGGAAGAGCTGCCTGTGCTCTGCATGTGGGTGGGAGATGCCCATGCCCTGCGGATGCCCCTGAGAACACGTTGGGTGAGTGGGACTATGTTCCTCCATGCTGGGTGTGTGTGCAGGAGAGCTGGGGTGGGAGTGTTGGGTGAGTGGGGCGGTGTCCCCCCATGCTGGGTGTGTGCAGGAGAGCTGGGGTGGGAGTGTTGGGTGAGTGGGGCGGTGTCCCCCCATGCTGGGTGTGTGTGCAGGAGACCTGGGGGTGGGAGGCTGCTGGGCCTGGAGGAGCCTCGTGCTGCCTTCTCGTAGGCCTGGGCCATGGGGTCTTTGACTCACCACTGCAGTCATGTTTGAGGTGCCCCCCTGGGGAAGCTGCGCCCTGATGCTGGCACCTAAGCCATTGGAGACTGTGTCAGTGAGAAGTGTGCAGAGTCAGACATGCTGCCTGCAGCGTGCTGGTTCTTGTCCCTTGAAAGTCAGAAGGACAAGAAAGGCCAAAGGCTGAGAGTGTAAGAGGCAGACGATAGACAAAGCTCCCTATAGGACGTCGTCCAAAGCCCAGGTGGGGATGTGCATGCAGGGTATGGGGTCATAGTGGGGAGGCTCGGGATTGTCCCAGCCAGAGGGACAGTCCTGTGGCGGATGGAAGGCTAATGTTCAGCTTCACTGACGGATGAAGATCCTGCAATGAGACAAGAATGGGGAAACCAGAAGAATATATTCCTAATTCTTTTACCTCACTTCTGTGTCATGTACCAGGAGGCTCCTGAGGTGCCTGTCCTGAGCCCCCAGGGGAGGAGCCCCACAGTGGGGGTAGGATTCTGGGGAGGCGGTGGGTGGTGGGGAGGCCAGGAGGAGTGGGTTGGGGTGTCCCTGCCCCGCTGCCTGCTGGGGGCATAGGGAGAGGTATTGCTTAGAATAGCCGGAGCCGAGGGGGTCTGGGCTCTGGAGGATAGATCCAGAGGGACCCACCCTTCCCAAGATGGGGGCAGAATATGGTAGGCTGGCCAGGAGCTAACATATGGGCTTTACTCAGCAGGAGAGGGGGGCCCATGGCCAAGTCACAGCCCGACCTCAGGGTGCCAAGCGGGATCTGCAGGCCAGTACTGCTGGCTGGTCTGAGAGTGCAGATGTAGGCCAGCAGTGGGGGCCATGGGTGTGGAGGTGCCAACTTTGCCCACAGGTGCAAGCCTTTGTGAGGCATGGCACTCCTTCTCAACCCTTCCCCACCCCTTGAGTTTCTTCTAGAAGATGGAGCAACAGTGACTGAGAACCTCAGGGGGCAGCTCACAGCACCACCCATTAAAATGGTACTGTGGTCCAGCCCACCACACATGGTCCAGCCTACCACATGTGTTTCAACCCTCTCAGGAGGGTTAGCTGGCGTGACTGTGAGCATAAACGGCTCAGGCTGTCACCTGCATGTGATCCTGGTTAGGCCCTGAAACAACACACCCAGGGAAGGTAGATGGCCGTGTTGCCTGGTGGCCACGATGTAGGGTCCCAGCACTGTCTTCTCAGTCTAATGGTTATTTAAAGGTTCTATTACATTTTGGCTTTCTTGTTACATGAAAATAGGTGGAAAATGAAAATGTAAGCGTTCCTGTGAGAGATAAGATGTATAAGTCTTCAAAAATGTTTTTTCTTTTTTTTTGAGATAGGGTCTCACTCTGTGTCCTTGCTAGAGTGCCATGGTATCATCATAGCTCACAGCAACCTCACACAGCAGGCTCAAGTGATCCTCCTGCCTCAGCCTCCAGAGCATCTGAGACTATAATAGTTTTTCTATTTTTAGTAGAGACGGGGGTCTCGCTCTTGCTCAGGCTGGTCTTAAACTCCTGAGCTCAAGCTATCCTCCTGCCTTGACCTCCCAGAGAGGTGGGATTATGGGTGTGAGCTACCACATCCAGCCCACATGTACAGATCTTTTAATCCTAGGATAGGTGAGGCAAGGTGGGAGTGACAGGTATGCACACCTGTTAGTCTCAGTGAATTCAGACTAATCTTCCACAGGTTCAGCTATGAAGAGAGCAAACAAAACTAAGATCACTGCGAGATGCTGCAAATAGATGGCTTCAGGCTGTGTTGAAAAGGGAATTTGGGGTTTGGTGATAATTTTTAGCTCTCTGAGAACAGTTCCCTTGCAACCTGTGCACCCGCTGTTGGATTTTGTGCAAGAGAGAAGCAGGCAGACCTTGGGGTCTGTTGTGTCTCCTTGTCCTTTGGCTCTTAGGGGGTCCAGGAGGGATTTCTTGGATACGTTACATCACCTGTGCACAAACTAATAAGTGTATTCTTGAAATTGTGAAAATCTTTGTGAAACAAGATAGGATATAGAAACATAGAAAGCAGGAAGGTTGTATTTGCTATTATTGCCATGTAACAAATTGCTCTAAAACTTAGCTTATAACAGAGTGCACATTTATTTTGTGTGGTGGGGCTAGAATTTGGGCATGGCCAGCTGGGGCCTCTGTTCAGGATGTCCCGCGGCCCACAAAGGAGCTGTTAACTGAAGCCACAGCATCTCAGGGCTCACCTGGGGGACTGCCCACTCCCAGACTTGGTTTTTGGGTGTTGGCCAGATTTGTTTACTGCTGGCTGCTGGACTGAGAGAATCAGGTCCTCGGTCGCTGTTGGCTGAGCCTGTCCTCAGCTCCTGTCCAGGAGGCCCCCTCTGTCAGGGCAGGTGCCAGAGATAGTCTTTTGTGATCTCATCACAGAAGTGGCACCATCACTTTTGCTGCTTTCTGTTTGTTAGAAGCACAATACTAGGGTCAGCCTGCCTTTGAGGGAACTGGATTCCACAAGGATATGAGCCCCAGGGGGCAGACTGCTGACCACAGAGATGAAGAGCAGTAGAGGGGAAAATGGTGGAAGACTTTGAAATGGACCAGAAAGACAACTCTTGTCTTCTGGAGGAAGTGAAGTGGTATCTGGGGCCCTTCTATATTACCTGCCTTTTTCATTGTTTACAACTGATCAGAAAACTGGCAACAATGCAAATGATTCTTGTAGCTAGAAATGAAATTGTGTTTGCGGAAGGCACTGTCCAGTTTTGCGCTGATCTGTCAATTTGGTTCAGCATTCCTGATTGCCCAAATAGCGAGACATTCGTTTGCAAACAGGATGGGTGACATGCGTTCATTTTATGTTGGTATGAAAATCAAAGATGTAAGGAGAAATCAGAGCTCCCTCTAGTGGCGCCTGAACCTCGTCTTGGAGGCCCTGGGCCTGCTCCCTCTCCAGCTGCAGACTCTGCCGGGTGCCCCTGGAGCTCTTCTCCACCCATCTGTCCCACCTGAGGCCTCCCATGTTAGAAGAATACATTCCATCCCCACAATTGTAAAGGCAAGGAACAAACAAAACTGCTGAGTTAAAGATGAATGATTTTTTTGTTGTTGAACATGCTAATTTTTTCCATAAACAATGTGAGCACAGGGTCACACACAGTCTCCCCATTCTGTTTCACTCTCTTTTTTATTCCACTGGCCTGATTAAATACAGCATAATCATGGATCTCAAATTTCTGAAAATTTTGAAGCAATGTCCTTTTTTTTTTTATCTTAAAATAACATATAAGAATTAACAGGTGTGCTTACGTATGACTGGGTGTCAGAACAACAAACTTAAATTACATGTTTATTCTGAGGCAAGATTGTGTGGGAAGATTTATTTCAAACCAATGGAAATATAATTGTTATTTTTCTAATTGTTTCTACAAATCAAGAATTAATTGGCCTTAAAATTTGCCCTTTCAAAATTAGCTAATTACCTTCCAGTTTTCCACTCAGCAGAAATATATTTGATGGAGAGTTGGATGGGGAAGCAAACTTGAGAGAATATATTAAAAATAATAAAGATAAATTGTTGTAAGACAACGCTTACATCCATCATGAATTTGTTACTGTATTTCATTGTTACCTAATGAAAATTAATACATTGCTGAAAATTTGGAAATTGAAGGGGAAAAAATGACCCTAACATAATTGTTACCGTCTGCATCCCCTCTGGTCTTTCTCGTTATATAGAATGAGTTTTTACATAGTTGTGCTCATAGCATCTGTCTTATTTTATAGTTCGTTTTGTTAATAATGTGTTGTAAACACTATCAGTGTTGCTGCATATTGCACCAAACTAACATTTTACATATTTTTACTGAGGTATAATTTCACCAAAAATGGGTTGTAGATCTAAGAGTTTTGACAAATGCATGTGACTGTGTAACCATCAGCACAATTATGATACAGAGCATTTCTATCCTTACTTTAGCCCCTCCTTTTGCCCACCAGCATCTGCTAACCACTGATCTGTTTTCTGTTCCTATACTTTTGCCTTTTCACGAATGCTGGGTCTTTCACTTAGCATATTACAGGGGAGATTCATCCAAGTTGTGTCTCTTATTATTACGAGTGGAGTTGGATAGACACAGCACATTTTTTTAATTCATTTTCCTGTTGAAGTGCATTTGGGTTGTTTTCAAGTTTGGGCAGTTATAAATAAAATCATTATAAGCATTTGCATACAGGTTTGTGTGTGAACATTAATTTTAATTTCTCTTGTATAGATGCCTAGGAATGCAATCGCTAAATTATTTGATAAGTCTATGTTTGAATATGGGAAATGGTCACACTGTTTCCCAAAGAAGCACTACCATCTTCCATTTCCTCCAGCAAAGTGTAAGATTTCCCATCCTCAGCATCATTGCCAGCTCTTACTATTGTCTTTCTTTTTAATTTTAGCTTTTCCGATAGATGTGTGGGTGTGTCTCCTCATGGTTTTGTATATTTAGAGGGTAAAGTTTGCTTGTTTTGTTATTATTAAGCTTGTGATTCATTAAATACTCTCCATATGAGTCTCTATGAAAGGCATGTTCTCAAATATTGCTGGCAGTTTGTGCTTGTCTTTGTATTCTTACAGTAGTATCTTTACAAGGGCAGAAGTTTTTAATCTTAATGCTGTCCAATTTATCAACTTTTCGTTTATGATTATACTTTTGGGGTTGTATTTGAGCAATCCTTGCCTAAACCAAGGTCACAAAAGTTTTCTCCTGTTTTTTGTTTTGGACGTTATTTTGGTTTCAAGTTTCCCACTTAGGCTTATGATCCATTTTGAGTTAGTTTGTGCATATGCTGCAGGATTTGTATTTTGCTTCTGCATGTCCACTTGTTCCAGAGCCATTTGTTGAAAAGATTATCCTTTCTTCATTAAATTGTCTCTGTCAGAAATAAATTGACCATGTGTCTGTTGGTCTATTTCTAACCTCTCCTTTCTGTTCCATCGATCTATGTGATTACCATGTCATTGACATCATGCTGGCTTATTTACCATAGTTTTACATCAAGTTCTGAAATCAAATGAGGCGAGTCCTCCAACTTGGTCCTTTCTGAAGATTGTTTTGGCTTTCCTATGTCCTTTGCCTTTCCATATAAATTTTACCATGAGTTTGTCAATTTTTATAACATTTCTGATGGTATTTTTATTGGAATTGGATTGAGTTTATAAAATGAGTTTAGGGAGAATTGATAATACTATTGAGTTAAGGCCAGATGCGGTAAACTATAGATGCCTGGGGCAGAAGCTTACTGATTCAGACAAGCCAAGAGCAAAAGCTAGGGGAGATTCTTCGGAAAATTAGGTTATTCAAAACTCGTATGGGAATTTAGAAAGCCCATCAGGGCAAGATTGATCCTCACAAAAGACCACAGACAACCCTAAACTTTCACTTCAAGTTTAGCCCTAGTTTCAGTGGAAACTTTTTTAAGTGCTAATAGAGTGCACCTGCACAGAGCCAATTTGCAAAGACTGGGAGAAGTGTTTCCTTCCTTCCTTCCTTTCTCTGTGTTTTAAGCTCTGGGTATTGAAAGAAATATCATTCAAAACATTAACTGAATATGAGCTAAAGGAACAGAGACTTCAATGGTCACACATGAAAAAAATATAGTCTTTAGAAAAATAGTATGGAAAAGTACCTAAACAAATGGACTGCTACATTCTTCAACAACAAGAACAAACTGCATCCACAACCACAAAAAGTCACATAAAAGAACCAAGCCTGGCTCGGCGCCTGTGGCTCAAGTGGCTAAGGCTCCAGCCACATACACCTAAGGTGGAAGGTTCAAATCCAGCCAGGGCCTGCCAAACAACAATGAGGGCTGCAACCAAAAAAAAAAAAAAAATAGCTGGGTGTTGTGGCAGGCGCCTGTGGTCCCAGCTACTTGGGAGGCTGAGGCAGGAGACTCGCTTGAGCCCAGGAGTTGGAGGTTGCTGTGAGCGATGATGCCATAGCACTCTACCCAGGGGGCCAGCATGAGGCTCTGTCTCAAAAAATAACCCAAGCCTGTCAGGGTCCCGCCCTGGAATCAGGGTCTGCTAAGACCTGTGGAAACTGGTGGCGACCGACTGAAGAAATATAGAGTTAGAAATGACAGTAAAGGAAGATACATGAGACATAGAATAGAATTAAAAGTGGGAGCTCAGGAGTCCATTACCCATTTGTGGGCTTCTGGCAATGGCCCAGAGTGTTTGCTCCACTCTGATTTTATTGAAGTCTATTTGCCCAGAGGGTCAGATGAGGGAGGCAACAAAGATGCCAGTAGTTTCTCTGATTGAGCATACCAGCTCCTATTGTTATTATTATTAACCTTAAGGATAGCCTTCAGAAATCTGAATTCTGAGCCTTGTATTGGGAGAGCCTCCTTGCAACACACAGATTTCTAGGGAGGTGTTAAACTTGGCTAGTTCTCTGTGGAATAAAATGCCACCAGCGTTAATCTCCTCTGAGAAATTTGTGGGAGGGAGGAATTTTCCTCCTATCACTACCACAGAGGATCTTCCTCTGAAATAAGGGATATGAGCTCTTCTGCCCATATCTCAGGGCTCAAGCTACTCCCTTGATCTCTGCCCCAGGCAAATGCAAATCTCCATAATGGGTATCTGCTTTGCTTGTTTAATGGGCAGGAAATGCCCTAGAAGATGTATCTTTTTTTTTTTTTTATTAAATCATAGCTGTGTACATTAATGCAATCATGAGTTTTGATGTGCTGACTTTATATGTAATTTGAAATATTTTCATCAAACTGGTTAATATAGCCTTTACAGCATTTTCTATGCCATGTAAAGACATTTGTATTCTACACCTAGTAAATTTCACATGTACCCTTGTAAGATGCACTGTAGATGTGGTAGCACCAATTACTCTCCCTCCCTCCATCCTCTCCAGAAAATGTATCTTTTTGCTAGGACTCGCCACAGTCTCTTCTATGGCCATTATTCTCCTCAGAGTGCTGACAGACCCAGCAGGGTGTTTGTAAGCTGTATCACCAACAGGTTAGGATTTCAGAAAAGGCAAGAAGTTTGCTAGCAATGGCTAGCTTAAATATAAACTAGCTGACTTTTCTTTGTTTTGACTTGTTCAGCTTACTTTTTAGTTTTTTTGGGAGTGCTTTCCTTTGCTAAGAATGGGGTCTTTTGTCCCCATTCTACCAGCACAAGCCTATTAAAAAGAATAAAATAATTTGATAGAAACTATCCCTGAGGCTATGTCAAGGTGGATGCTTGGATATAATAGAAAGTCATAGGTCTCTCACTCAGAGCCTTACATAACAGTCCTCACTGACCCTTCTCAGTATTATCTCTCTGAGTTTCCCCCAGGGTAGGTTTTTGCTGTAGTTGATATTGACCGTCTTCCTGAGTTCTAACCCAGCTTCTCAGTATCATGGAATTATTCCATTTTCAGTTCTTCTCACTCACAGCTATATTCCTCACAAGCTGGGCAGCAGAAGATGGGCAAAAATAAATAAATAAATAACCCCCTGGACACCTCCAATCAGAGATGCCCTTCTCAGGTAACCCCAGTGTACCTATATTTCTTCTTCCTTGAGACATGAATTTCACATTCTATTGTAGGTAATAGTTCTCAAACTATTTATTACTGTAAATGTAGCAATGCACAATAAACTATGTCATCCATTGTTAAAAAAAAAAATCTCTGAGGAAGACCAGACATACCCTATTAGACAAAGTCTTTAAAATAATGATCTTAAATGTGCTCAAATAGCTAAGAAAAAAATGGGCAAATAACTAAAGGAAGTAAGGAAAATATCATGTGAACAAAACAAGAATATCAACAACGGGGTAGAAATTATACAAGATATCAAACAGAAATCTTCACTAGGAAGAAAATGAAAAACTCACTAGAGGGGTTTCAACAGCAGATTATGGAAGGCAGAAGAAAGAATCAGCAAACATGAAGATCAGACAGTCGAAATTTTCCAGTCTGAGGAGTGGAGAGAAAAGAAAATAAAGAAATGGGAATAGATCCTAACCAACATATGGGGAAACTATCAATTAGAACCACATACACATTATGGGAGTTACAGATGAAGAAGAGAGAGAAATAAAGAGCCAGAACAAATATTTAAAGAATTAATGGCTAAAAACTTCCCAAATTTGAGTAAATGCATGAATCTACAAATCCAAAAAACTTCATGAACTTTAAGTAAGGTGTAGGGGGCCAAGGGAAAACTTCCTTTTGCCATCTGAAAGTTTGCTGAAAATTTAACTCACAAAATGATATTAATAAAAGAAAAGACATATAAACTTGTTAATACATACGTGAAGTAGAACACAGTCGCAGAAGCTTGAGGTACCATCTTGAGGTTATAGAAAAATAGGGAGCTCAGAGCATGGCCCCATACAGGTTATCATGAGAAGAAGATTTATAGTGGCAAGACAAGTTATGGAGGGAAGGAAGAGGAGGCCTGGCTATGGAAGGTGGTGTTGTTATGTAAATAGCAGCCCTCAAAGAGAATAGATGGTAATGTTTCTTTCAGACCTTTAAAGGTGTCAGACTCTCAGATAATCCTAGATCTGGACAAGAGAAGGCCTGGCTGCATCAATGCAAATCCTCTACAGATTCAAATCTCCCCCATGAAAGATGGCTTTGTATAGCTACTTCTGTTTGTTTCAAAATATGTCAAAGAAATATATCTTGGGGTGAAAGATTTTAATTTTTTTCAGAGGTAAATTTAAAAAACTAATAACAAGACATATAATCTAACAGTTAAAAATTGAAAACAAAGAGAATCTTCAAAGGGGCAATGGAGAAGTGACTCATTGCATACAAAGGAGAAGAGGTTGTTTTATACAAGGGATTTTGAGTTAGATTTACAGCTGATTTCTCATCAGAAATCATGGAGGCCAGAAGGCAGTGAGATAATATATAAAGTGTTAAAAGAAAAATGCTGCCAACCAGGAATTCTATATTCAGCAAAACTCTTTTCAAAAATAAAGGAGAAATGAGGACATTCCCAGATAAACAAAAGTTGAGGGAGTTAATTACCACTAGACCTTTTCTACAAGAAATGTTCAAGGGAGTCTTTTGTTGAAATTAGACAGTATCTTGAATCCACATGAAGAAATAAAGAGTACCACAAAAAGAATCTACATTGGAAGGTATAAAATAGTATAAATGTATTCTTCATATGTAACTCTTTTATTCTCCCATCTTTTAAAAATTACAGTTGAATAAAATAATAATTATGAATCTATGTTAAAAGATATACAATATATAAAAATATAACTTAGGAGCAAAGTTTTGTATATAAGTGAGACTAAGTTAACACTAACTCATAACTGGACTCTCATTAGAGTATTTTAAGATGATGATTGCAATCCCCTCAAAACTACTAAAAAAGAAAATAAAATATATAAATAAGACATATGTTATATTATATAAAATCTGTAATAAGAGAAATAAGGGAACAAAAACGGCACCCTAGAAAAGATCTATTTGACTCCAAAGAGACAGTATTGGAGGAATTGAGGAACAAAAAGACATGAGACATGTAGGAAAAAAAAATATCAAAGTAACAGATAAATCCTACCTTAAAATAGTAATTACATTAATGTAAATGGATTAAACATTCTAGTCAAAAGACAGAAATTGGCAGAATGAATAAAATAAATGATCCAACTATATATACTGTCCACAAGAGACATACTAAAAAATCCAAATAGGCTGAAAGTCTAAAACTAAAAAGATGTAAAAAATATACCGTGAAATCACTAATCAAAAGTGGAGGGGATGTCTTAATATTGGACAAAAATAGACTTTAAGAAAACCTTGTTATTAGAAGACAAAGAAGATTTTATAAATGGCATTACTACCCAAATCCATCTATTATACATATTCAACCAACTGTTCTGAAATTTATAGAGGGATGCAAGGAACCCAAGATAGTCACAACAATCTTGAAAAAGAATAATGCTCAGAGGACTCATGCTTCCTGATTTCAAAACTTACTACAAAGCTACAGTGATTAAGACTGTGTGTTACTGGCATAAGGATAGATATATAGATTAATGGAAGAAAATTGAAAGTCCAGAAATAAACCCTTATATTTATGGTTAATTTATTTTCACCAAGAATATTAAATGGAGGAACAATAATTTCTTTCACCAAATTTACTGAAATAATCTGATATCCACAAGCAAAAGAATGAAATTGGACCCGTACTTCATATTATATGCCAAAATTAACTCGAAAGGGACAATAAACCTAAGTCCTAAAACTATAAAACTTCTAGGACAAAAAAATTTATACATCTTTGTGACCTTGAATTATGTGATGACATCTTAGAAATGATGCCAAACACACAAGCAACAAAAAGGAAAATGCATACATTTAACTTGATCAAAAAGATTGACTGTTGTGCATCAGGGGAGACCATCAAGGCAGTGAAAAGACAAATGGTAGAAAATAGTGGCTAATCATATAGCTGATAAGGGGCTAGTAAATAACTCAGTAATAAAAGGACTTCTCCCATCCACAGGCAAAGGATTCAAATAGGTATTTCTACAAAGAAAATATTTAAATGGCCTGCAAAGAAATGAAAAGATACTTAGTAATCAAAGGAAATGAAAATAATTAAAAACTCAGTGACACACCAGGGGACACACAGTAGAAAGGCTATCATAGACCAGATGGGAAATAACAAATGTTAAGGATTATGTGGAGAAACCGGAACCTTCATACACTGCTGGTGAGAATGTAAAATGTTGCTGCCACTGTGGAAAACAGTCTGGCGTTTCCTCAAGAAGTTTAACATAGAGTTACCATGTGATCCAGCATTTCTATCCTCAGGTGTGTACACAAGAGAATTGAGAAGATGTGCCCACACAAAACTTATACACATGTGCCCAAAGCAGCATTATTCCTACACCAAAAAAAGTAGAAACGACCCCTTGGGCATCAACTGATAAATGGATAAACAAAATGTGGCATATCTGTAACAATGGAGTGAAGTTTAGTCATAAAAATAGATGCAGGTCTGGGAGGTGCCTGTGGCTCAAAGGAGTAGGGCGCCAGCCCCATATGCCAGAGATGGCAGGTTCAAACCCAGCCCTGGCCAAAAACTGCAAAAAAAAGAAAAAAAAATAGATGCAGGTCTGATACACACCATGACTTGGATAAATCTTAAGACATTACATGATGTTACATGAAGTGAAAGAAGCCAGGCACAAAAGAAAATAAATTGTATGATTCCATTTATATCAAATGTCAGAGCTGATATATTAATATTAGTCCATTCAAGCTACTATATAAAAAGTATCACAAGCTGGGTAGCTTATAGACAACAAGTATTTATTTCTCATAGTTTCAGAGGCTGGGAAGTCCAAGGTCAAGGTGCCAGTGGATTTGGTGTCCAGCAAAGGCCTCTTTCTCATTTTGTTCTCACATAGTGAAGGGGTAAGGTAACTCTCTCGGCCTCTTTTATATGGGCACTGACGTCCTATTTACTTTTTTTTTCTGTGTGTGAACCATACACGTCTTTTCATGTCTCATATGTTTTTGATGAATTAGATATATAAAGTAATATATTGTGGAAACTGGAAATTGGATTCTTCCCTTCCCAGGGTTTTTCGTGTGCTGTTTGTTTAGGGACTTTCCTGAACTAATTCTGTAAAGTCTGTATTCTTTGCTGTGTGTGGCCATGGGGTACTTTGTTCCCTCAGTGATCTGATTCCCTCAGATATTCTTAGATGGCAGGATCCAGTAAGTCACATAGTGCCACGGGGTTATGTGTGTGCACATCGAGCTAGCCCTGGACTTTCAGCCAGGCCTTCTGCCTTATTTTTCTTCCTCCTTGTGCAGAGGCTCAAGCAAAAGTGAGAGTTTAGGCCCCTTCAGGTCTGTCTTGGGCCCACACAAAGTCCTGGGCACATGTGTGGCTTTCCAGGATCCCAGGAGTTGGAGCTCCTCAAAGCCCCAGAGGACATCTCATTCCTCAGGTTTTCCTTTTATGTTATATTGGTAGGCTTCTCATCAGCCCCCACTGACATTGCTGCCTCAGGAAGCCTAGTTAACTGTTGTTATATGAAACAATTACTGCTGACTGTTGGTGGCTGATGCCCTGGGGATGAGGGGAGCTCTGAAGCAGATCAAATACAGGCAGTAGCTGGGAGTGGGGTTTTCCCGGGGACTGCCAGATTCGTAAGAAACCCAGCCCAATACCATGTCCCCCAGTAGCTGCTAGGCTGGCTATTTTCTTCATCATCACAGGTTGGTTTTCAAGCCCAGCAGAGAACTGGGTAAAGGGATGTGGAAATAGGGCAAGTTAAAATTGAATGTTCTTGGGGAGCATCTGTGGCTCAGTGAGTAAGGCGCTGGCCCCATATAGTGAGGGTGGAGGGTTTAAACCCGGCCCCAGCCAAACTGCAACAAAAAAATAGCTGGGTGTTGTGGTGGGCACCTGTAGTCCCAGCTACTAGGGAGGCTGAGGCAAGAGAATCGCCTAAGCACAAGAGCTAGAGGTTGCTGTGAGCTATGATGCCACAGCACTCTATCAAGGGTGACAAAGTTAAGATACTGTCTCTAAAATAAATAAATAAATAAATAAAATGTTCTTCTTGGATTATTGTAGATCTTGTTTAATTTCCAAAGTTCTGAAACATTGATTTCCACAGTCTTTGTGTTTTTGTTGCCTTTATGGAGGAGAGAATGTCCACAGGTTCTTACTGTGCCATTGTCTTGCTTCTTTTTTTTTTTTGAGACAGAGTCTCATTATGTCACCCTTGGTAGATTGTTTTGACGTCACAGCTCACAGCAACCTCAAACTCTTGGGCTTTAGCGATTCTCTTGCCTCAGCCTCCCAAGTAGCTGGAACTACAGGTGCCCACCACGTTGCCCAGCTATTTTTGTGTTGCAGTTGTTGTTGTTTAGCTGGTCGGGGCCAGGCTTGAACTTGCCAGCCTCAGTGCATGTGGCTGGCACCATAACCATTGTGCTATGGGTGCCAAGCTCCTGCTTGCTTTTATTTGAAAAAAAAAAAAAATCTCATCTTATAAAAATAATGATGCTGAGTTACTAAGTGGAAGTGCTTGTCTATTCCACCAAGGGAGTAGGAAGATGGATCTGGCCTAGAAGAAACAAATCATTGCTCAATTTTGTGACTGACTAGGATTTAAAAAAATCATATCCTGAGCAAGAGCAAGACCCTGTCTCTAAAAATAGTGGGGCGTAGTGGGCCTGTAGTCCCAGCTAATTGGGAGGCTGAGGCAAGAGAATCACTTCAACACAAGAGTTTGAGGTTGCTGTGAGCTATGATGCCAGAGCACTCTACAAAGTGAGACTCTGTCTCAAAAAAAAAAAAGCCATAGTAGCAGTATGATAGTTTTGCAAGGCTGAAAGGGAAGTGCTGGCCTGGGGCATCCCAGTCTGGGGTGCCCACCTATCAGCATTGCTGGAGCAGGTATCCACATGGAGGGGAACTGTACCTCTTACCTGAGGAGCCTGGCGGGGACCAGGAAGGTGAAATGTGAGTGTTTGCTACATGGATACTGACCCCCACAGTGGAAGGGAGCTGACACAGTGTCCTGGGGGTTGGTGGAAGAGCAGGGTGTGTGAGGGTGAATGAGTTTGTGCTGCCCCTATGACCTGCCCTCGCATGGTGCCCCAGGGTGTCCTCACTCCCTGAGAGGGGAGAAATCATCCTCATTGGAAGTCTGGACTTTACTTGAGTGAATGCATACATAAACAGCCTGTTCCAAACAGGAGACTGATTGGCTTCACGCTTGCCTCTTCATTGTGGGGGGCTACAGGCCCAGTTATAGAAACCAGCTAATTAATTACTTACACATATGAGGTTGGACAATTAAGTTTGTGAACTCATCCTAGAAAAAGGGCACCTACAGTCACCTCTGAGGCACTCCTCTTGGGAAATTGTGCACTGATGCCAGCACCTAGTCCACACTGAAGAGCAACTTTGGAACTCCTTCTGGAATGACCATCAGAGCTGTAAGAGGCCTGACAATTAAGTTAATGAACTCATTGTAGGAAAAGTGCAGCGTACCTCATTTCTGAATATGACTGCACTCACCAGATGGCCACGGGGTGTATGCGAAGGTGCTCATAGTGATATCCAGCAATGAGGCCCATGGGGCTTTTTCTAGCATGAGCTCAGAAACTGGATTTTCTGACCTCGTGCAGTGGGCACTCCAGTTCTGCTCACACATTCTCCTTGCTAGCACCGGGTGGCAGTCTATTCTTGGTTCTTGGTGTGTTCTTAGCCAAAGAATGAACAGGCACACTAAAAGCAAAGCAAGTACGAAACAAAGTTTATTAAAGAGCAGCAAGATAAGTGTATAGACCAGTGTTTTTCAACCCTTTTTATCTCATGGAACACTTGAACCTATAGTTAAACTTCTGGGCTGCACTTAAATATGTTGATTTTAAAAAAAGAGTAAAAAAGAGAATATACTTACTGTGCTTTGAACTTCTTTTGAAAATAATTTAATTAATGATCTTTAAAATTTTTTGTAGCTCCTACAATCCTGTCACAGCACACCAGTGTGTTCTGGTCTCTCTGGGGGCCGCTACCTTTAAATTTTGTTATATAACAAGACCTCTCTGGCTACCCACCCTCTCCCTCTCTCCCTCTCAGCCTGCTTTTCTGCTTCCAAACCCCCATTCTCAGTACCTCACTCTCTGTACATCACTGAAGACTTAAATATTCATTCTAAGAGTTTCCAGTGTACACGTATAAACATCAAAAGAAATTTGCATGACTTTTCTCTTGTAGTTCTGTTTTGTTGTGAGTTGATTTTGTAGCCAAACTTCTGAAGCAAAAGGGAAGTTTATCCTTCACTCGGCACAGATTCTCCCAGTAATGTTCTTCCTCTGCTGCAGAAGACCTGACTCGACCACAGGCTGCGTTTGCTTGAGCGTTTCCTTACTCTCTGTTAGCCTGGAACATCTTTTCAGTCTCTTCTCACCTTGTCTGACATTGAAGACTAGAGGGCAGGTATTTAACAGAAGGCACCCAACTCTACTATGATTGAAGAGCCTGGCGAAGGACTCAGAGCTGCAGAGCTCTCCCCCCAGACCTTGTGTCTATTTGCCCCGTCGCTGCTCATCTCCCCTCAGACCCTGTGTCTATTTGCCCCGTCCCTGCTCATCTCCCCTCAGACCC
>NW_003852565.1:646170-648334 GCF_000181295.1 Otolemur garnettii
TCGCTGCTCATCTCCTGTCAGACCCTGTGTCTATTTGCCCCGTCGCTGCTCATCTCCTGTCAGACCCTGTGTCTATTTGCCCCGTCCTTGCTCATCTTCACTGTGATCATGAATGAGCTGTCGTCCCCCATAGTTCCCAGTGTGAGGTTGCTGGTTTCCCCTCTTTGACTGTGTCTGTATCTCTTTCCTCCTCCAACTTTTTCAGGCATTTGTTTTAGCATGACTTGATGTTTCTTGTCTGAATTCTGGTTTTGAGTGCTGCCTAGTGACGTCCTAGCTGCTCACTGACCCTCTTTGCTGTTGTCACTGGTATGATGGCCCCTCTCTGCATCCCTGTGTGGGCTTAGCACCGGACTCCATCCCCCTTTGCCTCTGGTTCTGGTCATTGTCATAAGCCATTCTATCATCAGAGTGAGGATAATCCAGCTTCTAAGTCCCGGACCTCCTGGCCTCTGGCAGCTTCTCTCCATGTGCTCATAGATGGCCATACCCGTCTCCAGTCACTCAGAGCTACCCCTGAGTGTCCAGGTCCAGACCTCACCACACATGCCCGTCCAGCCTCTTGTCCTCTTGACCCCACCTCCTCCTCCCGGGAACATCTCCCTTTTCCCTTCTTCCTTGTCCAGCCTGTCCTCAGGGCTGCATCACTGGGCCATTCCTGTCGCCTGTGGTCCCTCCTGACACACAGTCTGCTCCCCAGCTCCGCCTCTGCTGTGGGTCCCCCGTTCCTGCACACTCCAGCTCTGCAGGGTCCCAGTGGCTGCCTTTTTCCTGAGCTTGTCCAGTGTTCTCCCAGCTCTTGGGACCCATGGGCATATTCCCGCCTCCCCCATTTCCCCGTTAATCCATCTTCTAGCAAATGTCTTGTCCCCTACCTTAGAGAGGTTTGGGTAACCCACCTTAAATGCTGTGACTTTCTTTCTCTGTCGGACACTGGCTGCCCTTCTGACCTCAGGGAGGGGCTGGACTCAGGAGAGTTCAGGACTCCCACTCTGATTCTCAGCTCATCACCAGCTCAAACCTTCCACACGGCTGGCCCCTAGGGGTTGCCAGGACTGAATCTGCCTTTCCTGGGCTACCAATTCCACCTCTTAGGGTCATGATGTGTGCCCAGGGGTAACTCTGACAGCAGCGAGCACAGTGAGACAGCTGCTGCCCGGCCGTCATGTGCCAGGGTGGGAGGCTTCCGACTAGGGCAGTGTCAAGCCTGCCCCATCCATGGGCTGGTTCGACTGTACTTAGTTGCAGCAAATCAAGGCACTGTGAACTGTGGCAATTTGACGTGCACTTTTCTGTCATCTCAAGGGGTCAAGTCACAATTTGGTTTCAGCATCACCTCTGAAGGAGGATGAGCAGGAAACAGCTCCAGGGCCGAGGGGTCCTGCCTGGCTCCTGGCATCTGCAGCTGACTCCTTGCCCCCCATGGCTGCCCAGATGTTCCCAAATGCAGATTTGCTTCATCCCACACTCTGAGCTCACGTGGACAGTGCAGGCTCACAGACGTCTTCAGAAAGGGCAGTTTTGTCTCTGCTGACCGGGAGGGGGGGGCATTTCGTGTGATCTAATGTCCCAGTGGCCTCCTCCTCTGGGGAGAACATGGAGTGGTCCAGCCCCACAGGAATGTATCCCTTCTTCAAGCACCAGAGCTATCCCCAGCCTCCCCTCAGGGCCTCCCCTCCACCTGAGACTTGTGGGAGCAGTGGGAAGACCCGGGCCTGGGACCGCAGCCTCCCACAGCCACACAGCCCCTTCACTGCACTCTCTTCCCTCTGGGCTGGGCTCTGGGGTGTCACATTCTTTACCTCTTCTGTGCCACTCACCTTGCAAGGGCAGTGATATGGGTTGTCATTTTTCAAGCTCAAAACAGTGACAATTCTCTGGTAAGTATTTTGGTCACCTTGATTATTACTATTTATCCAGCAGAGCAGCATACTCATAAAATCACTGACACTGACCTCTAAGAGGCAGGGAGTGACATAGTGTTATGTGGGCAGGGTGCCACCCCCATGCTCCTGGAGTATCTGTGTTTGTCACCTAAGGAGAATCAGGAGGTGACAAAGCCTGAGTCTATGCAGCCCAATTCATAATTGCCAGGTCATGGAAGAAGCCCAAGTGCCCATCGATCCACGAATGGATCAACAAACTGTGGTATATGTACACCATG
>NW_003852565.1:648828-654525 GCF_000181295.1 Otolemur garnettii
TCGCAGGTCTTCCAGGAATCACCTCAGCACTTGGAGTCCTTCAACAAGTTTAAAGTTGTTGTTCGTCTCTTAGTTTTCTTCTGAAACCAGTATTCATTTTTAAAATATTTTATATGTTTTTAATAAAGTTATATGTTACATAAAAAAACAAACAAACAAACAAAAAAAAAAACAAAGCCTGAGTCTAGAACCAGAGCAGAGCAGAGGCAGGTGGCCAAGGGAACTATGTGTGGTGGTGGCTGGTGGCCTCTCCAGGACCTCCTGCGCCTTGGCAAGTGTGGCCCCCAGAGCTGCAGAGGAAGCCTCCGGGCAGAAGGTAAATGAAGGAGGAGCTCAGAACAGAGTGGGTAATGGCCCAGCCATACAGCAAGGACAGTTCTCAGAGGGGATCTGAGTGCAGAAGAGGTCAGGGAGGTACAGCCAGGTGTGAGCCCTCGGGGATGATCCTGAGCTGGCCGTCACCCGTGGATGAGGTGGGACAAGTTTGCCTTCAGCATATCCCACAGTCTCTCTATGCCATTGTTGGGTGTTTTAACAAGAGCTGAGCGTTTGTCCATAGGCCACATCAGAAGAATGAGGACAAGGGGTTGGAGGAAAAAAGGAGAAATTTATTAATTTTGTGGCAAGGAAGGAACATGTCTTATTCTTACCTCGAAGTACCAAATGTCTCCCCCATAAACAAAAATACAGAGCTGTTATGGGGAGGTTCTGAGGTTCAGGGCGTCATTGCTCAAGCACAGCTGATGGTTTGATCATTTCATCTCAGGGAAGGTAATCCCGTGATCTCCTGCCAGCCGGACCTTCACTAGGACCTCCTGCGACCTCCCCCCACACCAGACCTCTGCCAGGATGGTTCCCCTGAGCCATCTCCTGCAGTCTAAAAGTAAAAGGCACTCTTCTGCCGAGCAGCAGTGGAGGCAGGGGTGTCAGTTTTAGTGAGGGGGTTTTAAAGAAACAGAAAATGTTTTTTTTTCCCTTTTTTCAGGCCATTCTCTCTGTTCCAGGTGGACCCTCAAGATTAAGGGTCAGTCCCTTAGGGCCTGTGGAAGTAGGAGGCACTCTCATGGGTCAGGACCCAGCCTGTGGGTCCTCGAGCCTCACTCCCTGCCACGTGGGATCCTGCAGGCTGCCTCTCAGCACGTGGCAGGTTCTGGTGTCAGGGCCCACCCTGGAGGTTTTGTTTGGTTTGTCTGGGGAGGGGTCAGTCTTGCTGGAAAGTCTCCCTTCCTACTTTGCCTCCAGGTTTTCTGAGAACAAATCCTGTCTAGGTGAGAACAGTTGCTGCTCCCACCTATGTCCAGGTGGTGGCAGACACTCACCTGTCTTATTCTCAGACAGCTGATCATGGAGGGGGTTCTGCTCTCTGAGAACAGTGAGCAGGGGACATGCCTTATTCGTGTCTGCCCATGGCCGAGTGGGCACTCAATACACATTTGAATGCAGTTGTAGCTTCTATGTATTTTGAGGCCAATAATTTTTGGGTGTGTGTGTGTGTGTAACAGGACCATTTCCCTATGGGCAGCAGGTGCTCTGAGAGTGCGGGAGGTTACCCATGGGGCTCTGTCTTTCTGAGAGCAGACTGCAGTGGTGACAGCAGCTGAGCGGGCAAAGGGGCCACTGTCCGTCGTCCCTAAAACATCTCAGAAAGCACAGCTCTCCTGACAAGGATGCGGGTAGCTCCTGGAGGGTCAGGCTCCATAGAGAGGGATTGCTGTTATGTTGAGGGCCCTGGTAGCAATGCAAGGCAATGTCCTGCATTTTCAAGGAGTTGAATAATTTTTTTCAAGAGCTTTGGATTCTAGCCCTGCAGGTTGCTGGATGATCTTGTGGATTAAAAATGAGAGAAGGCTGGGTGTGGTGGCTCACGCCTGTAATCCCAGCACTTTTGAGAAGTTGAGGCAGGAGAATCTCTTCAGGACAGGAGTTTGACATCAGCCTGGGCACCACAGCAAGACTCTATCTCCAAAAAAGTAAAAATAAAAAACTCAGCATGGTGGAGTCACCTGTAGTCCCAGCCACTCAGGAGGCTGATGCAGGACAATTCCTTAAGCCCAGGAGTTGGAGGCTGCAGTGAGCTGTGATGACATCACCCTCTAGCCTGGGTGAGAGAGCAAGACCCTGTCTCAAAAACAAACAAACCAACCAAAAAAAAAAAAAAAATAGCCCACGAGGACTGAAGAATTGGGTAGTTTCAAGAAGACAATTTCTTCACAGTGTTGGTAAAATGTGAAGTCTAAACACATTCTCTGTTTGAAACTCTTAGAAATCAGACTTTTTGTGCCAAAATCTTATCTTTCTAAAATCTGTGTTCCATTTTGTACTATCAGTCATTCAGATTTTGCCACAAAAGAAGCATGTTTGGAAAAGCGAATAAAACCTAGAGCACATGCTCCCACCGGCTCTTCCGTTCAAGAAATGCAGCCACTGCCTTGTCTGTGGCAATTACTTCTCAGGTGAGGAGGGGGCCGGAGAGGGTGCCCAAGGCCACACATGCAGCAGAGGCAGACGGCAGGTGGCTGGGGCAGGGGCGGCCTGGCTGGCCCGTGTCCTCATATCCTTTCCTGGCTCTGAGAGGGACATCCAATGTCTTGGTGTCTATAAGGGTCCAGTGCCTGAGTCTCCATGCAGTGATAAGCTGGTGGTCCCTCTGGCCTGTGGGGAAGGGAAACAAGTCTGAACTGGTCACTCCAAATCAGTACAGTGGGGTGCCCGACCCCAGGCCCCCGAGGCTCAGAATGGCCCCCAAGGTGCAGGTGACCGGGGACAGTGTCCTCTGGACAAACCCACTCTGAGTGTGCGCTCTGCCTTCCTGTCTCTTCGTTCCTTCCTCTTTGGCCCTTTTCTGCTCCCCTGGTCAGACGCTGGGTGAATTCTGGAGTCGCAGGCAGCCAACAGATCCTTGGGGACAGTTTGCTGTCTCCTTTGGAGCTGGGTGCAGGCAGAGATTAACTCAAGGCCCGGTGCCAACATGCTGCTTCACCCTGAGTAGGGCCAGGTGCCTGGAGGTGGAGGATGGAGAAGCAGAGAGGCTGCAGGGCTGGCAGCTGGGCCACCACATGGCTGGGCTGTCACCGGGCTACATCCATTCACCTGAGGTGGCCCTGGCTGCAGGGGAGAGGCTCCTGGGATCCCACATGCGGCTTTCCTGTGTCCCCAAAATGCACATTTGGAAAGTATGTAGGAAAGTGCTGACAGAGGGTACCACCCAAGACAGGGCCAGCCCTTCTAGGAGGGCTCAGGACCTACTCGAACCCTGGATCTGGAGCTGGTACAGGCAGGGATTAGCTACAGGTCCTAGGGACCACCTGTAGTGGCCTTGAATCTGTTTTTTAGGGTCCCCTCTACTGCTGAGTGTGCCTGCTCTCCAGGGACAGGGTTGGGAAGCAAGTGCTTGGTGAGCATCACTTAGTCACTTCTCCCTGGACCTCAGGCCAGGGAGCTTGGTGGCACCTGTGGAAGAAGCTCGGTGCATTGGGTCTCCCTCACAGCCTCAGCCCCCTCCTTTGCACCCTTGGGGTGACAGCAGTGTCCCTCCAGCAAGGCAGGAGGATGGGACACAGTGACACACACAGGCCTTACTCAGTTAGTGACCAGAGGACTCAGCACTCAGCTGTGTGGAGTCCTCAGCACTCAGCAGTGTGGAGTCCTCCAGGCCCCTGCATGGGACAGCTAGGGGCGTGTCATTGGCAGGAGTGAGGTGCCTGGGAAGAGGCATCTGTGACCTTAGTTCCCCCAGCTGAGGGTGGGTCCCTGGAGTAGGGGCTCCTTCCAGCTTATGGGCACATCTGAGTGGGAGTCACTCAGTCACACTCAGTCACATTCTGGGCAGGCTCCACAGGTGTGTCCCCAGAGCTTTGGGAGGTGCTGTCCCAGGGGAAGGGGACAGACGGTGTGTGCTCACTGAGTGTGCTGCCCAAGCTGCTGGCTGCTTTCTGAACCCAAGGTGGATGGACCTAGGGAGTTGGAGCCACTCTCCTCCATCTTTTCCTCAAGAGAGGAGTAGCATGAACACCACTTGGTCTCTGGCAGTGGTCAGGGCTGTGTTCACACCCCTCTAGGCACAATGGGAGCCAAGAATTGGGGTGAGAGGGTGTTCCCCAGGACAGACAGCCTGGCTGAGGTAGGCCACCCCCTTCATCCTTCTCCTGTGTATATTTTCAGTACCCACAGGCTCCTGCAGAAAGGTGGTATGGGATAGTCCTGGAGGCCTCAGCAAGCAGAGGACCCTGCAGGTGCAGTTGGGCCCCAGCACAGCCTCACTCCTGGGAGTGTTTTCACATGGGGTGCCCATGGAGGCCAGCTGGTGTCCCTCCTCTGTAACACTCCAGCCAGGCTGCTCTCTACTGATTCTGCTCAGGGGTCAGGTCAGCTTTGTGTGAGAGATGTTTTCACATCTTTCGTTGGTTGCAGAAGCCATCCTTGTCATAGGAAGATGCTATGATGGGTGACAGCTACACATGCTGGGCCAGCTCGCCCACATTGAGCATGCCTGGGTGTGTAGGTGACTCTGGTGATTTTGGGTTGGTCACACATGTGCAGGGATAGGGCTTCCCAGAAACAAGCCACTCACGCTCACCCCCTCCGTGTCCCTCCACAGGCAGCCCTGGGGCCAGACGCAGGGCCAGGGGTCCCTCAGAGGCACCAGGGCTGGCTGTGTGGCAGAATTTGTGACCATCGATGGTGAAGAGCAGGATGTGGGTAGGAAGCTGCCTTGAGGGTTAGCACACATCCTAGCGGTGTCTTGGGGGGATGCTCAGGCCAGGGCCATTCAAGGCAGGTATTAGAGGTGTTGCCAGGATCTGAAAACTCCTGACAGCAGCCATTTGACTTCCTCTGGAGGGCCAGGACACACACGTGTGTGTCTATGTACACATGTGTACGTGCACTCATACAGATACACATGCACGATTGTGAGCATCTACACAGAAACGTGCATACTAGCCCCCCCACATCTGCACGGACATGTGTAGACCCACACACACCCACATCTGCACAGGCATGTGCACACCCACACACATGCACATCTGCCCAGACATGTGCACACCCACATACATATCTGCACGAACATGTGCACACCCACACACACATCTGCACGAATATGTACACACCCCCACACACATCTGCATGAACATGTACACACCCACTTACCCACACACATCTGCATGGACATGTGCACACACATATATCTGCACGGACATTTGCACAGCCACCTACCCACACACACACATCTGCATGGACACATGCACACACACATATCTGCACAGACATGTGCATATCCACACACACACATCTGCATGGACATGTATACACCCCCACACACATCTTCACAGACATGTGCAGACCCCCTCGCACATCCGCACAGACATGTGCACAATCACACACACATCTGCACAGACATGTACACACCCACACACATTTGCACAGACACATGCACACACATACATCTGCATGGACACATGTGTGCACTAACACACATCTTCATGGACATGTGCACAATCACACACACATTTGCATGGACATGTGCACACCTACACACACATCTGCACAGACACATGCATAGCCACACCCATCTGCATGGACATGTGTACACCCACACCCCCCCACATCTGCATGGATACATGCACACCCCCCCACATCTGCATGGACATGTGCACACTTACACACACATCTGCACAGACACATGCACACCCACACCCG
>NW_003852565.1:655563-660559 GCF_000181295.1 Otolemur garnettii
GCCAGGGCTGGGTTTGAACCTGCCACCTCTGGCATATGGAGCCGGCGCCCTCCTCCTTTGAGCCACAGGCGCCGCCCCTGTTTGCTCTTTTTTTGATTAATTAGAGTTCTCTGTAGGTTCTAGTTGTCAGATTCATACCGTGCAAACATCTTTACCCATTCTGAAGGTTGTCTATTTGCTTTAATTGTTGTGCCCTTAGCTGTGCAGAAGCTTTTTAGCTGAATTAAGTCCCATTTATTATTAATTTTTGTTGTTGTGATTGCCAGGGGAGTCTTCTTGATAAACTCTTTCCCCAGGCTGACATTCTCAAGAGTTTTCCCCATGCTTTCTTCTAGGATTTTTATGGTTTAGTGTCTAAGATTTAAATCTTTTATCCATTGTGAGTCAATTTTTGTGTGTCAATATATTTTCGCACACATTTCTAATGTAGGCTGTGTCAGAATTGCCTTCGGGTTTCACTTTTGCAAGTGGAATCCCATTTCGTATTTTCATTCCTACCTACTTACTAAAGACCCACGTCCAGCTCCTTCTGTGAAGGTTCACCCAGCAGCACCCCCTCTGTCCCTCCCCCCTTCCACTCTCAGTTTGTGTGGAGCTTCTCTATGGTCCAGCCTCGCTTGCCCGTCAGCCCTCCCTACAACAGCTCCTGCCTTAATACCCACTGGGGGGCTGCAGGCAATGTGCTCTTATGAAATACAGATTTGCAAAATTTCACATTTCTTAGTTTGTAATTTCGTCTGTGCTGAGGGTGGGGGGTCTCCTAACACAGGGCCTTTGTGAAAAATGCAGGAATAGTAACACGGTATTACTACGATGTTGCTATTTGCTTTGTGTCTTTTCACAGTTTATAGAGTGGAATTATTTTGGGGGGTTATGGATTTGTTTTCACATTTCCCAGTCAACTTTTTCTTGGCCTCCCGTTAAAGCCTGCAGATCCTCTTTAGGGTTGATTAGCTCTGACCCTAACATCGCTCATAGTTAGGCTGAAGTTGCTGGACGCTGGATTCCAGGTTTACAAGAGTCGTGACTAGCCTCTCAGTGAAGGCATGATTATTTTTATCTGTCACTGTTTTGTAATTAGAACACAGCTGTGAGAGTGGGTGATTTGCAAGTTTTTAAAGAGCTATTTCCTTCCCCAGTCACATTAGTCGGGGAGTTAATTGAGTCCATCTGGTGCATAATTCATAGTATCTCTAATATCTCTGATTTTATAAGCCTGCAGCAAACTTGGACTCTTGATTCACAAGGCGGAATTTCTGTGTCAGGACTGAAAGAGGTAGTGAGAGGGGGTTGCGAGGCTTAGCTGAGCGGGGCTTTGCAGGAAGCGGCTCTGGAATGCAGAATGGCAGGATTCCAGCCATGGGGTCAGGGCCTCTTCCTGGGGCCACTCCCCACCCAACCAGCCTCCAGGTCTGGTGTCCAAGAGAGGCTGCCTGGCCAGGCCCAGCATCCGGTAAGAGGGTCCTTCCACTTGGGGAAGCAGAGAAGGGTGAGGTGGCTACAAAATGCTGGCTTGCTTCTCAGTGTGTCTGTGTCCTATGCAGAACAGTGTTTTAGAGGGCCCACAACAGACACCTGGTCAGGGGAGGCCCAAAGCCAGTTTGCCCCCGGCAGGCCCCAGCGCGCCCACCCTTCTGAGCCTACTCCAGGGGGCTGGTACCTCTACCTCTGGGGTGCCAAATTAGAAACACCTCATCCAAATTAAAAACGGGGTTCGGAGCTGGCTGCAGCAGTGCACAACTGTTATCCTGGGATCACTTGAGGCCAGGAGGTCAAGGCTGTAGTGCACAGTGTCACCACCTGTGGAATGCTGCTGTGCTCCAGTCTGGGCAACTTAGAGAGACCTGTCTCTATTAAAGACAATGAGAAGAAAAGGATCCAGGTGGAAACGTCTTCATCCGCCATTTACATTTTTAAATACTATATGGCAAATGTTTGCAGATATTCCAAGTGCACTTACTTGCACAGAAAGTGTGGCAGATGGGACAGCATGATGGTGCTGGAGGGTAGGACGCCCTGTGCTGGTTAGCACCCACCATGAGATTCTCTACACGAGAGACAACTTGGTCCCCCCTCAACATGTCCCTCGTGGGAGGCCTCGTGTGAGTGTGCAGACTTCTCGCTGTCCTAAGAGGCGGGCCCCAACATGAGCCAGAGTCCCGCTTACTTCTAGGGACGGCTCCCAACCACACTGTGTGTTTCTCTGCCTGTCAACAGACACATCTCTGTTGTAGGTGTGGATCTTGGTCCTGGGCTCAGAAACACCACATGGCTTTATTTTCCAATCCTCCTCCTTTCGGTTACTCAGTCTTTGAAAGCTACTTCCCCTTGATGTCCTCTGTCTGCTCATCTAGGAAATGAGAATAAAAATGTCAGCTCCTAAGTGGCAGTGCTGAGACAGTGTTTAATTATAGAAAAAATATTAATATATATCATAAAATTTGCCATTTTAATCACTTTTTGAAAATTTTTAAATTTCTTATAGCATAACTGTGTACATTAATGCATCATGGGGTACAGTGTGCTGTTTTCATATACATTTTGAAATACTCTCATCAAACTGGTTAATATAACCTTCATGTCATTTTCTTAGTTATTGAGTTAAAACGTTCATACTCTGCTTTTAGAAAGATTCACTTGTGCCCTTGTAAGATAAACCATAGAGGTGACCCCATCAATCTCCCTCCCACCTCCCCCTCCCACCCCCTTCCCATATTCTAAGGCTATAATTAGGTTATGACATACCTATAAAAGCTAAGAATTAGTTTCAAAATAGGGCTGTGTACATTGGATACTTTTTCTTCCATTCTTGAGATGCTTTGCTAAGAAGAACATTTTCCAATTCCTTCCATATAAACATGAAGGAGGTAAAGTCTCCATCCTTCTTTAGGGCTGCATAGTATTCCATGGTGTACATGTACCACAGTTAATCACTTTTAAGTGTACAATTTGGTGGCATCAGTTTCAGCCAAATATACATAATCTAAAACATTTCTTTTCTTTCTTTCTTTTTTTTTTTTTTGCTTCAGTTTGGCCACAGCCAGGTTTGAACCTGCCATCCTCTGTATATAGGGAAAGTGCCCTACTCACTGAGCCACAGGTGCCGCCCTGATCTAAAACATTTCTGTCACTTCAAACAGGAACTCTGCATTCATTTAGCAGTAACCCCTGACTCCCCTTGCCCGCAGCCCCTTGACAACCTCTAACACTGTTTTACTTCTTTCTACCTTGTCTGGTGTATTATAGATATTTCATATAAGTGATGTCATGCAGTGTTTGTGCTTTGGTTCCTGGCTTATTTATTGAGGACCTGCCAAATGTTTTTCTCAGAGTTTTCCACACATTATTTAACCACTTGTAAAGCCTGAGCATTCCAATTTCTCTCCGTACTTGCCAACATTTGTATTCTTTATATTTTTTTGTTCTGGCCATCCCAATGTGTATGAAGTGATATCTCACAGTAGTTTTGATTTGCATTTCTCTAATGAGTAATGATTCTGAGCATCTTTTCAGGTGCTACTAGCCACTCGTATGTCCTCTTGGGAGAACCGTCCCTGTAAGTCTTCAGCTCATTTTTATATCGAGTTCCCTTTTTGTTGAGTTGGACATTCCCTGACTGCCGTGCTCAGCTCATGGGAGCTGCTATGCCAGGTCAGCTCCCTGCTGCCTCCTCTCACAGCTGTGGGACTGATGGCCTCTTCTGACCTCTGTCACCTGAGGTGGTGTTTTATCTCATCCTTACATTGTAACCTGGCTGTTGGCACTGTCTGCCCCTCCCCTGACGTTCATGTGTAGCTGTCCCAATGCTGGACTCAAAATGCATCTGTTAAATTGCTGAAGGGATGTTTGTGGAATGCTTCCCTGGAGCCAGAGGTAGGTCCTGTGAAGTGCTATGGATCATGGTGAGAGGAATAACTTGAAACCCAGCATGTGAGTGGGGGTTATTCAGCACTCAGGATGATCCTGGTCCTCTTGTTGTAAACACACTGTAGTTTGCCTGCCTTATCCCCCTGCCCTCTGGTGTGGGAGACTCACCTGGATGTACTTCTCAGAACTCTTTAATCTGGCTTCTGGTTGTGCTCAGCCCATGGGAATATGGCAGGAACATGCAGGTGGGATAGGGTCAGAATGTCCAGGTGATGTAGGGTTGGAGTATGCAGGTGGTGTAGGGGTGGAATTTCCAGGTGGTGTAGGGTTGGAGTGTGCAGGTGGAGTAGGGTTGGACTGTGCAGGTGGTAGGCAGGGTAGGGTTGGAATGTCCAGGTGGTGTAGGATTGGAGTGTACAGGTGGGGTAGGGTCAGAGTGTCCAGGGGGTATAGGGTTGGAGTGTCCAGGGGGTATAGGGTTGGAATGTGTGGGTGGTGTAGGGGTGAAATTTCCAGGTGGTGTAGGGTTGGAGTGCGCAAGTGGTAGGTGGGGTAGGGTTGGAACGTCCAGGTGGTGTAGGGTTGGAGTGTGTGCAGGTGGTGTAGGGTCAGAATGTCCAGATGGGGTAGGGTTGAAACATCCAGGTGGTGTAGGGTTGGAGTGTGCAGGTGGTGTAGGGTTGGAGTGTCCAGGTGGTGTAGGGTCAGAATGTCCAGGTGGTGTAGGGGTGGAACGTCCAGATGGTGTAGGGTTGGAGTGTCCAGGTGGTGTAGGGTTGGAGTGTCCAGGTGGGGTAGGGTAGGAATGTCCAGGTGGTGTAGGGTTGGACTGTCCAGTGGTGTAGGGGCAGAACGTCCAGGTGGCGTAGGGTTGGAGTGTCCAGGTGGAACGTCTAGGTGGTGTAGGGTTGGAGTGTGTGGGTGGTGTAGGGTTGGAGTGTCCAGGTGGGGTAGGGTCAGAATGTCCAGGTGGTGTAGGGTTGAAGTGTCCAGGTGGTGTAGAGTTGGAGTGTTCAGTGGTGTAGGGGCAGAACGTCCAGGTGGTGTAGGGTTGGAATGTCCAGGTCGTGTAGGCTTGGAATGTCCTAGTGGTGTAGGGTTCGAGTGTCCAGGTGGTGCAGGGGTGGAA
>NW_003852565.1:660702-663658 GCF_000181295.1 Otolemur garnettii
GAATGTCCAGGTGGTGTAGGGTTGGAGTGTCCAGGTGGTGTAGAGGTGGAACGTCCAGGTGGTGTAGGGGAAGAATGTCCAGGTGGTGTAGAGGTGGAACATCCAGGTGGTGTAGGGTTGGAGTGTCCACGTGGTGTAGGGGTGGGGTGTCCAGGTGGTGTAGAGTTGGAGTGTCCAGGTGGTATAGGGTTGGAGTGTGCAGGTGGTGTAGGGTTGGAGTGTCCAGGTGGGATAGGGGTGGAGTGTCCAGGTGATGTAGGGTTGGAGTGTCCAGGTGATGTAAGGTTGGAGTGTCCAGGTGGTGTAGAGTTGGAGTGTGCAGGTGGTGTGGGGTTGGAACGTCCAGGTGGTGTAGGGTTGGAGTGTCCAGGTCATGTAGGCTTGGAATGTCCCAGTGGTGTAGGGTTGGAGTGTCCAGGTGGTGTAGGGGTGGAATGTCCTGGTGGTGTAGGGACAGAATGTCCTGGTGGTGTAGGGACAGAATGTCCTGGTGGTGTAGGGGTGGAACGTCCAGATGGTGTAGGGTTGGAGTGTCCAGGTGGTGTAGGGGTGGAATGTCCTGGTGGTGTAGGGGCAGAATGTCCTGGTGGTGTAGAGGCAGAATGTCCAGGTGGTGTAGGGTTGGAGTGTCCAGGTGGTGTAGGGGTGGAATGTCCTGGTGGTGTAGGGGCAGAAGGTCCTGGTGGTATAGGGTTGGAGTGTCCAGGTGGTGTAGGGTTGAGGTGTCCAGGTGGTATAGAGTTGGAGTGTCCAAGTGGTGTAGGGGTGGAATGTCCAAGTGGTGTAGGAGTGGAATGTCCAGGTGGTGTAGGGTTGGGGTGTCCAGGTGGTGTAGGGTTGGAGTGTGCAGGTGGTGTAGGGATGGAATGTCCAGGTGGTGTACGGTGAAATGTCTGGGTGGGTAGGGGAGAAGAGAGAGGCTGGGCAATGCCTGGGAAGGCAGTGCCTGGGATGTGGCACAACGAATCCTCCCAGACCACTCCTGGACTTGGTCCTGGTCCCCTTGAAGTGGAAGGGGTGGGGAGCGTGGCAGTGGCCCCACCCCGAGCAGCTGCCCTGCATTTGTCAGGACTAGCAGGTCTTGGTTTGAATCAGGAGTCCTTAAACTATGGCCCTCGGGCCACATGCAACTTGCTTAGCACATTTATCTGGCCCACCCGGTGTTTTTGATACCACTGCCTGTCCTGCTTAGCAGCCAACTCGTCCAGGGGCCTGCAGTCCGTCCCTCCAATGGTCTGAGGGACAGTGAACGGGCCCCCTGTTTAAAAAGTTTGAGGACCCCTGGTTTGAATATTTAGCATTGCTCACATTGCCACCACCTGGAAGTTTCAGGGCTCCTGAGGGTGCTTGCAGACTGACACAGGAGACTGGGACTAACCCTGGAAGGTGTTTGCGGCGGAGAGATTCTGGAAGCCTGTATTCAGGTGTTGTAGGATTTCTGCACTATGTGCCAGATGCTGTGCAGGGCATGGCTCATTGCCAAGTTGAAGAGGAGGCAAGTGTGGGAACAAGTAGTCCCCAGGAGCCGAGTTAAAAGTGACAATGAGGGAGGTTCAAGATATAGTGGGCAGAAGGAGACAGAGGTCAGTCCCCAGCACAAAGGAACAAAGAGCACTAGAAACTCTACTGGTTTCCTGAATATCAGTGTTTCTTCTCCTCTTGTGAAAATATAAGTGACCATTTAAAGAAGAATAATAACAATGTATTATGGGTGTTACATCACACAAGAAAGCAGGACAGCAGTAGCACTAAGGCTGGGAGGGCAGAGATGGAAGGGTGTGTGTGTGTGTGATCATCACCCATGATTAGAATCTGTGTGTGTGTGTGTGTGTGATCATCACCCATGACTAGAGTCTGTGTGTGTGTGATCATCACCCATGATTAGAGTCTCTCTGTGTGTGATCATCACCATGATTAGAGTCTGTATGTGTGTGATCATCACCCATGATTAGAATCTGTGTGTGTGTGTGTGATCATCACCCATGACTAGAGTCTGTGTGTGTGTGATCATCACCCATGATTAGAGTCTGTATGTATGTGATCATCACCCGTGATTAGAGCCTGTGTGTGTGTGATCATCACCCATGATTAGAGTCTGTGTATGTGTGATCATCACCCGTGATTAGAGCCTGTGTGTGTGTGATCATCACCCATGACTAGAGTCTGTATGTGTGTGATCATCACCCATGAGTAGAGTCTGTGTGTGTGTGATCATCAGCCATGATTAGAGTCTCTCTGTGTGTGATCATCACCATGATTAGAGTCTGTATGTGTGTGATCATCACCCATGATTAGAGCCTGTGTGTGTGTGATCATCACCCATGAGTAGAGTCTGTGTGTGTGTGATCATCACCCATGATTAGAGCCTGTGTGTGTGTGATCATCACCCATGAGTAGAGTCTGTGTGTGTGTGATCATCAGCCATGAGTAGAGTCTGTGTGTGTGTGATCATCAGCCATGAGTAGAGTCTGTGTGTGCGTGATCATTTCCCATGATTAGAGTCTGTGTGTGTGTGATCATCAGCCACGATTAGAGTCTGTGTGTGTGTGTGTGATCATCACCCATGATTAGAATCTGTGTGAGTGTGTGATCATCACCCGTGATTAGAGTCTGTGTGTGTGTGTGATCATCACCCGTGATTAGAGTCTGTGTGTGTGTGTGATCATCACCCGTGATTAGAGTCTGTGTGTGTGTGATCATCAGCCATGATTAGAGCCTGTGTGTGTGTGATCATCAGCCATGATTAGAGCCTGTGTGTGTGTGATCATCACCCATGAGTAGAGTCTGTGTGTGTGTGATCATCAGCCATGATTAGAATCTGTGTGTGTGTGATCATCAGCCATGATTAGAATCTGTGTGTATGTGTGATCATCAGCCATGAGTAGAGTCTGTGTGTGTGTGATCATCAGCCATGAGTAGAGTCTGTGTGTGTGTGATCATCAGCCATGAGTAGAGT
>NW_003852565.1:663678-663881 GCF_000181295.1 Otolemur garnettii
GTGTGTGTGTGATCATCACCCGTGATTAGAGTCTGTGTGTGTGTGTGTGATCATCACCCATGATTAGAGCCTGTGTGTGTGTGTGATCATCACCCATGAGTAGAGTCTGTGTGTGTGTGATCATCACCCATGATTAGAGTCTGTGTGTGTGTGTGATCATCACCCGTGATTAGAGTCTGTGTGTGTGTGATCATCAGCCATGA
>NW_003852565.1:665661-689458 GCF_000181295.1 Otolemur garnettii
TGTGTGTGTGATCATCACCCATGAGTAGAGTCTGTGTATGTGCACCAATGTATGATAAATATTGCATGTTATTAGAGACTGTGTGTGCATGTCTGTTGTTCTTACACGCTATAAAGGAAGGGGTATAACATGATTTTAAGTTAGACTGTGAGAGGTTAAAGATGTGCACTGTAAGCCCTCAATCAACTACTAAAATAACAGAAAAGAATTGTAGCTAATAAGCCAACAAAAGGTTAAAATGGAATCATATAACATACTCAGTTAAAACAAAATAAAGCAGAAAAAGGGGACACAGGGGACAATGAACAGATAGACAAAACAAGGAGCGAGATGTCAGATTTAAACCTGAATACGTCAATGATCACATTATATGTGAATGGATTAAATACCCTGATTAAAAAGTAGACATTGTCATATCATATTGGGAATAAAAGCAAAATGGAACTATTTGCTATGTATAAAGAAACCCACTTTACATATAAAAGCACAGTTAGGTTAAAAATAAAAAGATGAAAACAGACATAAGATAGTAAAACTGATGCTGTGTAAAGAAAAATGGAGTGGCTATATTAATGTCAGAAAAAGTAGGTTACAGAGCAAAGAATATTACTACGATAAAGAAGCCCTGTCACAGCAATGAAGGGACAATTTATCAAAAGGACACAACTCTCAGGGTTTATTGACTTAACTTCAGGGCTTCAAAATATGTAAAAGAAAAACTGAGAGAAATCATAGTTGGGGATTTCAGTGCCCTCTCTTACTCCCTGATAGGCGAGTAGACAGAAAATCCCTTCAGCTGTGGCTTGTTCTAATGCCCCTGGCACATGGTGGAGAGAACCATGATCTGCAGAGACATTGGTGTTTCTGACTTTCTCTGTGGTGAGTCCCAACTCCACGTGTGTGTCAGGGCCACAGCAGGCCCCTGGAAGATGCATGTCCTCCTTCAGTAAGAGCTTAGGAAATACAGCAAAGTTTGTCTCTGCCATGGTCTATGAGGAGTCCAATGGTGTTGTGACTAGATCTGCCATCAGCTCCGGGCACCCTGAGTCATTATTGTTATCCTCTTTCAGAGAATGTCCTTGAATGCTTTGTTAATTCCAAATCAGTGATTGGCTGGAATATTTTTTTTGAAAATATACTTCCTTATTTATTTATTTGTTTATTTTTTCTACAGTCTCACTCTGTCGCCCTGGATGAGTGCTGCGGCATCATCATAGCTCACAGCAACCTCAGACTCTTGGGCTCAAGCGATCCTCCTGTCTCAGCCTCCTGGGTAGCTGGGACTACAGGTGCCCACCACCATGCCCAGCTAGACTTCTCTTTTTAAATATGGGTATTGCTGCCGAGCAAGTAGTTTGCATGCACACATATAATATGAAAAGTGTTAATAAAAGTTGTAAAATGGCTTCCAGAGAGCTACCTCCTCTGCAGAGTATAATGACCCTGGGTCCAGGCAGAATGGGCACTGAAGACCCCATTCTTGGCAAGGGAAAACACTCCTAGAAAAAGGGAAAAACTAAAAAGTAAGCTCAGTGAGTTGGAACAAAGGAAAGTCAGTTTACCTTTAAACCAGCTTTAAAGGAAGCTAGTTTACCTTTAAACCAGCTTCTGCTAAATTTCTTACCTGAGCAAGTTTCCTTCTTTTCCTAGAGCGCTGGGCTATTGGGCATCCAGCTTCCTAACACCCTTGCTGAGTCTGTGAACGCTCTTAAGAAATAACGGCCACAGAAGATGCTGTGGCAATGCCTGGAAAGACACATTAACTAGGCTGTTTCCTGCCCAGTAAACAGTCAAAGCCAATACCCATTGTGGAGCTTTGTATCTGTTTGGGGCGGAGATCGAGAGAATAGCTCTAGCCCTGAAATATGGGTAGGAGGGCTTGTATCCCTTGTAGCAGAGGAAGATCCTCTGTGGTGGTGATGAGAGGTAAATACTTCTTTCCCACCAATTTTTCAGAGGAGATTGACAACAGTGTTTTACTCCACGGTGGACTAGTGGAGTTTAACACCTCCCTAGGAATCGGTTTGTGTGACCACAGACAGGAGGCTGCCCCCGACCTGCTCAGGTTCTGGATTTCTCAGGATTGCTCAGGCCCTTAAAGTTAGTATTGTATAAACAATAGGAGCTGATATTCTCACTCAGAGAAACTGCTGTTGTCTTTGTTCCCTTCCTCCACTTACCCTCTGGACTAATGAGCAAATAGTCTTCAATAAAAGCTGAGTGGAACCAACGCTAGGGACCACCGTTAGAACCCCATAAGCTGCAGTGGCCCCCTGAGTTTCCACCTTTGAAAATTCTATTCTCTGTGTCTTGTCACTTTCTTTTTCTTTGTTTCTAACTTTATATTTCTTCAGTCTGCTGCAGACAGATCCACAGGTCTTAACGGACCCTGCCCCAAGGGCAGGACACCAGCACCTGGGCTTCATACTATAACACAATGAGGGACCCTCAGTCTCATGTGTGTTCTGATCTATAGGGCTGAGTGCTGTCCATCCTGGAGCTCAATCATCCATCAGTCCCTCTGGGAAAAGATGGACATTAGGAAAAGATACAGCTTCTTACTCAAGGCCTGCATGCCATTCATTAACACAAAGGATCTTATATTATCTTCATTGAAAACACATAGCCCATTGGGAGGCTGAGGTAAAAGAGTTTGAGCCCAAGAGTTTGAGGTTGCTGTGAGCTGTGATGCCATAGCACGTTACCAAGGGTGACATAGTGAGACTCTGTCTCAAAAAAAAAAAAAAGAAAGAAAGAAAAAACACAGGCCATCTGATTTGTTTTGGGAAGAATACATTTTCGTATTTTGTGCAATTAAAAGAATTTATTGAAGAGATAAATCATTTTAAGTGTACAAAATTATGAACCCATCTAATATTAATGATGATGAATTTGGGGGGCTTTCCAGCTAACTGGAGTGAATGTTCATCTGATTTCTTCCCTCAGGTTTTTTCTGACTGAAAACAACCTTTGCAACACAAGTTTTGGTTTGAAAACTTATTTATTACATTGCAGTCATCCTCCAAACTGGAGTCTTTGCTGTTACATCCATTTGCTTTGAAAAGGAAGGATTCTGTCATTACATCTGAGGAAAAAGCCTAAGGATGGCCTTTTCTGTCTTACTACCTGTGTGTAAGCCTTGGAAAAAGTGGCCACCAATCTTTTTTATTGTGATTTCTGGACATTTAATGAGTAGCAATCACTAGCACCCAGGGCAAGCACAGCCAGGCATGCCCAGCTCTGTTACCAATATATCTACTTCTCCAGTCCCACAGGCTCATCACTTTCCGACTGCCCCAAACCATCCTTTCCCCGCTCTGTTGACTTAAAAACTTCAAAAATCATATCACTAGATAACTAGACATTCAAGTATTTTCCTTAAGGGAAAGAAGAATTCAAATCAGGCTCTAAATACACTTGATGTTCTTACATTCGAATCATCTCTAAAATCGCTCCAATAAATACTTCTTAGTAAAGGCCTGCCCATGCTTTGGGGTATATAATTACACCTTTGGGTATATGATTACACCTTTTGGGTATATGATTACACCTTTGGGGTATATGATTATCCCATTAGGGTATATGATTATCCCTTTGGGGTGTATGATTATCCCATTTGGGTATATGATTATCCCTTTGGGGTATATGATTATACCTTTTGGGTATATGATTACACCTTTGGGGTATATGATTATCCCTTTGGGGTATATGATTATACCTTTTGGGTATATGATTACACCTTTGGGGTATATGATTATCCCTTTGGGGTATATAATTATATCTTCAGACTAGTAACATACATTCATGTTCAACAAATCCTGTGTTAACTGTATTTACAAATCCTCTTGGGGCATTTTTAAGTCTCTAGACATTCTTTTAAATATATAAATTTGCATTATCTGTAACAAAACTGAGTCTTTAAGCAAAGGTTAACATCAGCCCCAACATATTTTCAATTAAGATACACTTCTAAGATTAGTGGATTGTAAATGAGTAAGATTCTATCATATTCTCAAATAAAAAATGTGAAAAGATTATTTATAGGAACACGTTCTTTTATTTTCTTTCTACTTTAATATAATGCACAAGGCATCTAGCTTTAGCAATTCATTCAGTATTCTTGTTAATACCCACTTTTCTCTCCTGATCCCTTAAATTTTAGGAGGCTTTTACAAAATAAGTGTTTCTTTACCCTCTGAACTAGAAATGGCTGTGTCCATGATGTCTACATGGCACATGGCTTGGGAAAGATTGAGAGCAAACCTCTTCCTCTACCTCTGGTACCCAAAACAAACCTCCCCAGACTCTCATTTGTGCTAACCATTGTCTTGTTGCTGGTCTTTAAAAATGTAAATTCTCATGGAGGTGTTAATATATGAGGTACCTTATTTTTGACATCCCCTTTTCTCTCCATGTGATAACATGAGCATCATGAGACTGTCAATTGTTTGGATCTAGAAAGAACTAGAGGATCTGGAGATGAGGAAATTGTTGAAGACAGGGGCAGAGGAGGCAAAAGTGTGGGCACCAAAGTGCATCTACCTCATATCTGGCATGATTCTGTGTTGCTGATGATCATGGCAGCAAGACCTGGCTCAGGCCCACCAATTCTGGCTATTTAAAACTTACTGCTTGAGCATTTAAAACATGCTGAACACCCAGGACTGGTGAGAACAGAGACTTATTCCCGTCCATAACTACAAGGCACAGTGATGGGGACAGGCTTTCTTCCAGCAAGGAACTTCCAGGAATCATCCTCAGGGGAATCAGAGGCATGTACAAAGATGTATCTCCCTGTACCCTCTGGGTGTTTCTTTCTTAGTAAAAACTCAGAAATCCCCTAAATTTTTGTCAACAGATGGATGGTCAAGCTTAATGTGGTGATTTGTGTATGGAATATAGTGGCTGATGTTAAAACCACCTGGCAGAGGATATTTAATCACTTGGGGGATGCTGAGATGGCTGAGTTGAGCAATGAAGGGACAAGGCAATTTATGTGTAAATGTGTGTCTGTACACACAGACATTTGAACTGAACTTAAAAAATACTCACTTATATAGGAAATAAAAACTGAAAGAAAGTTCTCTAAGTGTGTTGACATTGAATTATAGAATTATTTTCAATTGTTTTATTTTTTATTTTCTGTAATTTCCAAGTTATTCAAATTAAGTATTGCCTGCTTATAAATTTATAGACATCTATGCTTTGCAAATGTGTCTACAGACTTTATTGGGATAAGGGGGAAATGAGATAATGGTGAATTGATGAAATTAGACAGTTCCTAGGCTTAGAAGTGAAGTCAGGAAAATGTCAGTGGGATTTAATTTTTCAGAAGAGAAAAGGTCAGGAATAATATAGACCTTACCCACATTTTCTACCTTAATTAAGTCAGAAGGAAAAAAGCCAGGCTTTCGGTTCTGTGGATTGCTACTTTTATTTCTAGCTTCTGGAAAATGTGCTTTCTGATGGATCCTGAATCTTGCCTATGAGTGGCCTGTGAGTTCTCTGGATACAGGCCAGTGATCCTGTCAAGTGATAGGGCCCAGAGGCCTCTTCTATGCTTCTGTCTCCACAGACAAGAAAGGATTTGGAACAGTGGAAAATAGTATCTGGATGGTGTTGAATGAAGTTCAAACTGGAAAGGCCTGTAGTCTTTTTGGGAAGTTTCCTGGCAAAACTCATTTATTTTTGGCTTTTTAGAAATGTAGCTATATAAGAAAGCTGAGAGGTGATTCCCTGTATGCTTAACTACAACTTTGAAACAGTCAGCCAGATGTGGCCACCACAGAGCAGATCAAATGGACTTCTGACTTTTCCTCGTTTGTGATTTTCCTTCTAGATGTGCAACGTGGTGCTGCGGGGGCTGTTCTGAGAGCCTCCTGGCCGTCCTTCCCAGGGAGCAGCAGTGCCTAGACTCTCTTGAACTCTGTCTGCTCTTTTTACGGCAATGATTCTAAGGACATGATTGGTTTGATGATACAGAAATCTCTGAGTAAAAATCCAAACTCATGCAAATAAGCTGTGATTACTTGGGTTTAAGCCATTCGTAATTAAGTATTTATTAATAACCTACATTGCACTGAATACCTCTGACAAGACGAAAACACCATGGCAGCCACTCCTAAGGTGCTCACAATCTAATCAACAAATGGACTCAGAGCCAAACTCTGTGCTTCTGTTTACATCTTGTTAATGCAACAAAACCAAAGGTTTTTGTTTTTTAAATCTATATTATATGGCTGAGAAAATGAAAGCTCAAGGTGGCTAAATGATGTGAGGGAGGTCACTGTAACGGGCCAGAGCCCCAGTAATACTGTGCATGTTAATGGAAAAAACCCCAAAGTCTGTAAAATTATTTGAGGAGGTTTATTCTGAGCCACATATGTGGCTGGGAAGCCACGCCCAAGAAGTCTTGAGCAAGTGGTCCCAAGGTTACAGTTTGGTTTTATAGTATACGTTTTGGGGAGACAGGAATTGTGAGCAAAATCATAAGTCAATACATGGAAGGGCTACCTTGGTTTGCCCAAAAAGGCAGGACATCTCAAAGCAAGGAGTTTACAGGTTATAAGTGGGCTTGAAGATCCTTTGATTTGGGATTGTTTACAGAAACGAAGTTTTGTCTAAAGGCTGGGAATATTTTAAGATAAAGAAGTCTGTTAATCAGAGTCAAGTTGCAGTATTCCAGCATGTAACTCAAGTGATCTAGAAAGCACATTGACAGCCTGCAGATGATTTAATTTTTGTTTTTCATGGCTTTAGGTCCTGTTAATAATTTAGTATCTTACTGTCACAAAATAGTCTGTTTTTCCAGTCCTATTTATTTATTTACTTATTTATTTCAGAGAAGGGGTTCATGGCCAGGAACTTGGTTTTAAGGTTTTCCTGGGATCCTCTTGGCCAAGAGGGTTTCTGTTCACTGGGCCGTGGGGAGGGGCTTATGATTTTATCTCTCTTCTCTCCATGGAGCAAGAGAAAACATTTAGATATTTTTGGACTCATTGAGACATTTATCTAAATGTACCTGAGGATTTATAGTTCAGGATTTAGTTATGAGAGATGGGCAGAAGGGGAGAACCTTAACTAATTGATTAAGCCAGTTTGAGAAGCCAGAAGCACTCCAATTGTTAAATCCCTTGGACAGAATTCATCTTCCACTTTCTACCTTCATCTGCCAAAGTCAACGCACCTACTCTATACCACTGTCTCCTGCCATGCTCTCCTCCACTGGCTGTTAATTCTCCTGAGGAGAATCCTTGGTCATCAGTGTTCTCCACAAGAAGTAACCCAGGGCTGCCCAGAGTGGTGCCTTGTGGAAACTCACTGGCTCAGATAGACTCCTTTTCTGTCTTCCCTGAGATGTGATGGGTATTGTTAGCACATCACTGTGTTAGCACATCACAGCTTAGGGATCCAGGTTTTACTCATTCACAACACCCAGGTCGTATTGTTTATGCCACAGGTGTAAAAGGAAAATAAAAGTCTCAGGACCAAACCCCACTTCCCCCAATTCCTTATGCAAAAGGGAAGCTAAAGGCCTCAGATACCTGGGAAGAACTGACCCCATAGATCATTCATTAAGGAAATTCCTTGCTCACCTCACACAAGCAAGGCCATATCAATTTGTAACTTTAGGTTCAAAAGCTCTACCTCCTAAAACTAAAGTCTGTTACAAGTTCCTTCACAGGTGCAGAATGGAGACAAGACAGGATCAAACATTCTTTCACCTACCTAGAGACATTCAGGCATCCTCAAACTATGGCCCATGGGCCACATGCGGCCGGCAGAGGACATTTATCCGGCCCACTGGGTGTTTTTGCCACCGCTGCCTGTCCTGCTTAGCAGCTGACTTGTCCCAGGGCCCGCAGTCTGGCCCTCCAACGGTCTGAGGGACAGTGAACTGGCCCCCTGTTTAAAAAGTTTGAGGACCCTGCATAATTGATGCTTCCTTCATGCCCTTCTTCTCTTCTAACATTTGTTTTGTCTTATGTAAAATGGACATTTTCCTGGGTTTCACAAGAATGTAACTATTATGCCTCACTACCCCTATACCCTGACTTTTTTTTTTTTTAATCTGTATGACTTTAAATGCTGAAACTTCCAAATATCCCTTTGGAAAAACACAAGCTACAGCCAAAGCATGCCCTCAACTTTGGCTTAATAAACCTCTATTGACTGAGATTTTTGCCTCAGTCACTTATTTTGGGTTGACGCTGGTGAACGCTTGAGTGAGGAGAAGCAAGTAGAAATATTTTTCTTAAAATTCATTCCTTGTGTGCATCTGCATCAGAGAGTTGCTGTTATTTTACCAGGTGAGTGATTCATGGCATCACAGCCTCTCTACATGTCCTCTTTTAAGGACAGCAATGTACCAGTGCATAAAATGACATATTCCCAATGGTGAGGATTAAAAATTATTTCTGCAACTTCTCATGAGAAACTGGATGCTTTTAAACATCATGTGTGCTTTAATGAGGGCAATTGTGTATGGTGGGGGACCTTGCTGTGCCTGTGTGCGTACTGCCCTCTACAAAGCTCCTAGTTTGGGTCCTATGTTTATGGTGGCCCTTTCTTCAATGGACAGGCCAGTGTAGCAAGATGCCCAGTGTGCATCTTCACTTTGCTGCACTGCGGCTGGTGTCCTCTGGAGAGGCCCCTCCTTGCATTCTGGTTATCATTTCGTTTAGATCCTTTGTCCCTCATTTCTGCAGCATAGTCTCCCATTAGCATGTTTTACATGTAAATATCTTCTGATCTTAGGAGGTAGAATTTTCTGCATATAAAGGGGCTTATAAGACTCTGAATGCTTTTAATGATGGGAAGCTCTGTGGGGAATAACAAAGGTGGTCTGAATCTCCTATTTAATACCAAAGTGAGCCTAACAGTATCATCCTACATGTGAGTTTCTGCTTTGCATTTTCAGTCCAGTTGGGGAGAAGAATTGTTTCTAATGGTCTTTCTTAAAACTCTGGCTTTTTACAGTTCACATAGAACTTTAGTCTAATTTCCAAGTAAAATTTATCACTGAATCTCAAGCACATTCTTGAATCTAGTGCCCAACTGTTGGGAACACATTCGTCAGGTTTTATGTTGGTGATTCCATTTCCTCCTCTGTCGTTTACAGGTCTCACTCTCCTTTGCCCCAGATCTTCAGCTCCGGGTCTAAAGACCCCTGCTTTACAGAAAACACTCCTTTGCTAAGGAACTCCTCACAGGAAAAAGGGTGAGTTTTTTTTTTTTTCTTCCTTTCTTATGAAACTAAGAAATTTCTGAGCATTGTCCTACTTATGCTAGGGAATTTATTCCTGAGAATGAATTTTTGCCAGACATCTGCTGGATCCTTGACAATTCATTGTGGTAGATGTCCATGATTCTAGGGGTTATACATCTGTTCTGTGACTTATGAATTTCCAGACAGCCTTGAGCATAACCTTGTAATGATTACATAGCACAGCAGGCTCAGCCAGGCATGCCTGCGGCTCTGGAAGGCTATCTCATCTGGCCAGGGTTGAGGCTGGTACTGTCTGGAGACAGTTTTGGTTGTTACATTGGGAACTGGGGTGCTGCTGCCATCTAAGATTGGAGGCCAGGGATGATGCTAAAGATTCTGCAATGCACAGGAGCTCCCATGGCAAAGAATTATCCAGCCAAATGTCAATGTTGATGCAGGTGAGAAACCCTTTATGTATGCTGCACAAGAAAACTTCACTTCCTATGAGGTGGAAGGTCGTTTTGGGCACAAATCTGAGTGGTTTTGTAATTGCCTGAGCAGGGATGAACTGGAAGATAACTTATGAATGCTTCTTTCCCAGGACGGGGCTGTGACCTAGGCCTTTAGCCTCTTGTCCTCTTCTTTCTGCAAGTGTCCAGAAGCCAGAGCCACCTGCTTAGTATCTCCCCACTCCCTGAACATCACACACATTGTTACCAGACCCCAAAGGGGTCTAGTCTTGGTTCAGTTGCTTACCACAGAATAAAGACCATTACTGAGACAAGTATTGCCAGAGAAGAAATGGTTTTTATTGTAACTGATGCCATCCAGGACACTGGAGATAGTTCTCAAATCTGCCATCCCAACCAAATAAGGACAAAGACTTTTATAGTAGGTTGTGGAGTGCAAGTCAAATTGAAGCTTTAAGTCATGTGGTGTGCATGTGTCTGACTCGAGAGTCAGCTGTTGGCAATGGATGGTGAATTGTCAGAAGTCCTGTGGAGAAGTTAATTAAGCAAGAGTATGACATTCTGCTTGTTAGGCTTGACTGGTCTGAAAGTCTGGGGTATTGGGGAAAGAACAAAATATAACCTAGGGAGGGGGTCATCTTACAAGGCCAGTTATGACATGGGACATCATCACAGGGCCTCCTTTTCCTATGACCCTGTGTACTGCATCGACAGGTGACTACTGTGTCTCTGCTTGCCTGGGTGTTGCCCACCCTCTTTCCAGCCCCCTCTGCAGCTAGGACAAGGGGTGGGGCTTCACACTTTAGCAGTACTTGCATGCCAGGTGGGTTCCTGGTTTCACCCTCTGAACAGTCAGATTCTCAGGATTTGGAGCTAGAATCTGGATTTATCACCACAGTGCAGGGATGATCACAGAAGGACACCCATATACCGACACACTGCAGCCTGTTATTGAGAGACATCCATGCACTCTCACCCTGCAGCCCTGTTACAGACAGACACCCGTACACTCCCTCCTCTTGCAGCCCCATTACAAAAGACACCCGCATACCTCCCCCCCTGCAGCCAGTTATAGAAAGACACCCATACACCGTTACACCCCTGCCGCCCCATTACAGAAAGATGCCTGCCCTTACACTGGAGGAAAGCTGGCATCGCCAACTCGGAGAAGTGTAACAGGTCTCGGCAATGACTGACAACCCTCCTAGCACGTTTTAAGAGAAAGCAAATACAGAGATGAGTGGGAACTGGCCAGAAACAGCCTTACTGGGAGGCCCAAACTCAGAAAAGGCTGATGTTTCTTGATAGGCTCGCAGTTTATTCCTAGGCCTCGAGAGACCCCAGAAGGGTTCCTTGAGTCAAGTGTTCTGGGGTGTAGCCGTTGTGAGGAAGCGGGACGCACATGCCCGGATCAGCGGCACTCTTGCTTTGCAGATGTTACTGTTTCGGGAAAGATAACCACAGCCTCGCTCTGCAGGTCCCTGTGCGTGCCCGGCTTCCAGCCTGAGCGCGTCTCTGCCGAGGATTCCTGGGACAGCAGCTCGGCGGAGTGGGAGCGCAGGTGGCCGCTGGGCGGGGAGGCGGCCGTGGCCTGCTCGGAGAAGGCCGAGCTTCTGGACAGCAGCCAAGGCTACGGCCACAGGCGGCTTCCGAGGCTGAGGTAAGTGCTCGAGACCCGCCCCTCCTCCCCCCACGCCCACAAGGAGAAGGCGGGAGAGGGCGGTTCATATTGGCAAAGGCTGCACATCTTCTTCAAGGCGGACGCGGCCATGACGGCAGCTGGGCAACTCCGGGCGGAGCCTGCGAGGCTGAGGGAACCAGCTGCAGACACAGTGGCTGTCTTCCTCTCCCTCCAGCTGTGTGGTTGGGGGCATTCATGGCAGTAGGTTTGCAAATAGCATCGGTTGGACTGAGAAATCCCCTCTGATGCTATCTTTGTGGTTCCTGATAAGCTGAGTCCCTCGCGTCGCGCAGACGAAGGGACACAGCACTCTTCCGCCATGGGACCAGGAAGCCGGGGGTTGCGCGTGCGTTGGGAAGGCGGGGTGGGGGAGGGGCGGAGGGCGCGCATGCGTCGCAGAGCTGAGCGCGCTTTGCTGGGCAGGGCAGGAGCGCTCTGATTTTACTGACTTTGTCCGCTGGGCTTTCTTTCTTGTACCGACTTGTTTGAAGGAAGGTTTTTTTTTTTTTTGAGAGCAATGTACTTGAAAGCAGCACTTCCAGGAACAGAACAAGTGCTGGGAACCAGGACAAGGCTGTCTCCAATCTGGACCGCCCTGAGGTAGCAGGGCAGCTGGGAGAGCCTGGTGCAGACGTGCAGCCGTCTCTGGCCGTGTCCCCTTGCCCCGGGGCTCCCATGGACTCACACTAAGGGCATGTGTGCAGATGCTGTAGGTGTGGCGGTATCATATAACTGCGTTTGGGGCCAGTCTTTTCCGAAGATACTTGAAGGCTGGATTGCAAGTGTACCCGTCTGTGTGCCACAGCTGTTCTAACCTATTCCCTAAAGGGCCTGCGGTGTGCTAGGACCATCGCCCAGTTGCCCTGTTGGTCTTGCCAACAGTACAGGGTAGTGGGTGGAGAGTGCCTCAAGGAAAGTAAGGGTTGTGCCCGGTGTCACAGCTTGTGAGCCGGAGATCAGAGATTTGACCCCAGCGCTCCCCACTGCTGCTTTCTTGACCACGGCTCTGTCTCCTCCCGCTCAGACTCCCAACCATCTACAGCTTATTCACAATGACTGGTCTCAGCCCCCTGGTATGTACAACAAATAATTTGGCTGATGAATCCTCTATGAACCTACGTGAATGCGAACCTTAGGCCACGGGTCACCAGGATGGCGGACCCTGACACCGTTCACGTCTTTCCTCAGGGGATGCTGTGTCCTTAACTGTCCCACAACACAGAAAAATAAAATCAAGTACATTTCTGACTTTACAGTCATGGTTTTATCTTCTGTGATTCATGGAATATTTTCCTTGAGCTTACCACTGAACTAAAGGCCTTTAGTACCATTGTTTATGACAGAAAGTACTGTGAATAATTAGTGAAGAAACTTGTAAAATAATTTTTTTAAAAAATTCTTTTATTTTAGATTGCCAGTTCTGCTGCAAATGTCAGTTATATAGAATGAAGTTTGAATTTAGAATAGCTCAATTAATGCTTCACGCTTTAAAAAGAAATGCCATTTTGATTCCTATTTAAGTAGGAGCTGTTAAATCGTAATTTAAAAGCATGAAATGATTATTCGTCAAATTCATTAAATCTAAGAGAATGTAAAACAAGATTTCACCATTTTCAAAGGATCAGAAAGAAGGCTTTCAAAGACTAATGGAACTTTAGTAGGTGAGGAGAGTATTAAATAGATGTCCCAACATAAGAGTTTCTTGCTTTATTGTACAGACATTTATCAAACACAGTCTGGGTACCAGCATCCTTCTGTGTGTGAGGACAGAGCAAAATGCAGCTACTTTTTAAATGATTTCTGGGGTTTTTTTTTTTTTTTTTTTGTATTTGATGATCAAACCTGTATTCCCACCTTCCAGAAAAATTAGGAAAAAATAATTGATAAATGTGAATTGGAGACCCAAGATAAGGTATTAAATTCACTTTTTTTCCTTAGGAAACTGGAGCTTTATAAAGCAAGCGCCCCCCCCCCAAATAAATAAATAAAAGTGAGTGCCCCATATCTTGAACTCTAGTTTTCTTAGCAAGAAGCTGTGTCTAAATGCGGTTAATTTTGTTTGTCTCTGTAACCTCCACCAAACTCCTTTGGATGGGGCAATATGATTACTTGTCAATGGTGTCCTGTTTCATATCACGTTTTGGAAAGAATTGAAAAGATGTGCTTTCAGATGGTGTTTGTGTAAGGCTTCAGAAAGCTGTCTGAGGCTGGCAAGGTCAGGCATGTGCAAATGGGACGGCTGCCCCTTGTGGCTAAGGACTGACTTTTTCTTTTGCAGACAGTGTGTGCGGTGGCTGAAAGTCTCTGGCCTGTTTATCTTTGTAGTGTTGTGTTCCGTGAGTACCGGGTTGGTGGAAGCCCTGGGGGCTTTGGTGGGCAGCTATAGCATGTGGGTGCCTTGGGCTGGACAGCGGAGACACTGAGTATGGGGCTTACTGTTTGGACCTCCTATGCCTTGTTCTGGGACTTTTCTTTGGAGGAGATGCTGAGGTGGGTGGGTGGGTGGTGGGATGAGGTGGGTGGAGGGTACCTGGCCTCTTTGGCTGTGCTCCCAGCCACACAGGAGCAGGTTGGACGACCTGGCATTGCTCTGCAGAAGGCAGGTTAGATTGCCCTGGGCTCTCTTCCCCCCTCAAGGGGCTTACCAAATTCTGTTTTCAACCACATACAGCCACATTGACGGTAACATTCCTCCTTGGTTTTAGGACATATCTAATGACTATGGGTGACCCCGCAACTATCTCAGTGCCCCTTAGAGATGGTGTCCTGGGTCCCCACCCAGCTGGGCCACCCTGTGGGGAGGGAGTGAAGCTCTCCCTGTTTACCCTACCATGGAGGCAGCCCTGATTTTTATTTGTCCCTACATCCCTATCCTTTCAAACACATTAACATTCACAGTAGACTCATCCTGGAGCCACATCAAGATGTACTATGAGGAAGAGGGTGTGGAAAAAAGGGGAAGGCGGGGCCACCCTAGTGACCCCAGGCAGGGAGTGCGCTATCTGTTCTTCATTGAGGACACTGGTGGGTATGGGACTGGCAGATGGGTCCTGGCCAGGCAAGGAAGAGCTGTAGACGGCTGGAACCTGGGAGGGAGGCCAGGGCAGCCAGGGAGGCCAGGGAAGCCAGGGCTGTGGAGGCTCCGGAATGTATCCTCGGAGGTGATGGGCACGTGTCTCAGTGCTAGCGTTTGTGTGCTCTATGGCTTAGTGTAGCCAGAGCCACAGTCCCAGTTGCCCAATATGTGGATGAGTGGTCCTGTGTCTGGCTGGTATAGTGTGTGCGTCCTTGTGAGATCTGTGGGTCACTTGTGATCTGTGACCGTGATGGGGTTGTGTCTGTACTTGGGGAGTAATTTTGGATGAGTACAACTTTTTAGTGTTAGCGTAAGGTGGTGAGATAGTGTGTAGTTGGGAGACCCTAGTGGGTAGGGGTCACTGCCGCCATGGCAAGGTGTGGGATGTGAGCAAGGCGGGTGAGGGTGGTGTTCTGGGTGTGGGTCAGCCATGGTGACAGACACTGTGTGCATGACTTTGCACGACTCCTGTTGTCTGCACAGGTGGACACGTGGATTTGGGCTCTGCATGTGAGCAGGATCGTGTGTGACCATGACACTGCTCTTCTCAGCTGTGATGTGAAGACAGCAGGGCAGTGTGTGAAGTTAGCACCTACTAACCTGAGTATAGTCAACTCTTAGAACCCAAAGGGGAGGAGAGTAGTGGCCAGAGATATGGAACCTGGGCTTGAAACAGAAAACCAGTTCTCTCAAACTGAAAAATTCATGATTTTATACTTTTTGGTTGCCAATTTGCCTGTCCACTTCCTACTCACAGGAATGTATGGTTCTGAAGCCCCTCTGCTCAATAGGGCCTAGTGGATGCTCTGGGATTCCATGGAGGGTGTCAGGGTGGGTCAGGGGTCCCTTGGTTCCTGAGAGGTGACTTGAGCTCTGTGTCTAGTCCTCAGCCTTCTTCTGGGAGATGGAGTTTCCGTGATTTGTGGACACATCCAAACTAGAACTTGAGGAATTTAATGTGAACATCAGTAATCTGTCATTAGTCACCACTTTAATTTACTTCTCAATGGTGTATAAGGTGCTTTGCAAGTTCCACACCTTGTGCTGACCATCACTGCTGTATTCTTTACTTCCCTACGTGGGAAAACCACACTTAACTACCTTTGACAATTTAATCCTTAAAACTGGCAGATACTAGTAACCAAGGCTACTGTAGCTAAACATAGTGTAACAAATCAGAATGTTTTCACATCCAAGGAAAAGCTGATCAGGGTAAGCTGGTGAGGTTTGGAGACTTAACCCAGAACCACAGTATGTCCCTATTTTCAACTATTATCAAAAATAATTCAAATCCTATTGCTCTTGTACCAAAAATATATTATGAAATGTTTCTGATTGTTACAGATTTTATTCAGCCTGTATCCAGATCAAGGAAAGTTCTGGCAGCTGTTGGCTTTGTCACCGCTGGAAAACTACTGTATCCAAAATACACAGGAATGAGATTCAAAAGCAGAGGGGCCCTTGGGAACTATTGCCCTGTTCTGAAGTTCCCAGCACAGGCTCACACCACTCCTCTTCCTCCAGGATGGAGAGCAGGGAGCTCCTAGGAGTCAGGAAAGGGTGGTTGGTGGTGCTGCCCTCTAGGAGGGTGACAGCAGTGGTGTGCCATTGGGGCCTGGCCTTCCTGTGGCTCTGAGGTGCTCTGTTCCTCCCCACTGCCTTCTGCTTGCAGCTTGGGTGGTTCCTACCGCCTACCTTCAAATTCATGGGCACGTGCCCTGGCTGGGTCTGCTCGGTCTGATGGATGCTCTGCATCTCTAATCCTGGCCTTTTCCTGTGTCTCACGCATTTTTGTTAAAGCCACACACATCCTATAGGCTCAAGGTCAGTTTTTATAAGTTGGGAGATGAGCAGGGTTTGATGTTTGCGGGTGTCGGTTGGGATTGTCCTGGAGAGAAGTGGATTGTGTTGTATTTGCAGTTGCCATGGCAACCTCAGGTGCAACCCTGGCTCTGCCCTGCCCTCTGCTGGGTGAAAGCTGCTCTTCCCTCAGCTGCAGGTTGTACCTGCTCCCTGTGGCCAGGTTTGATGACCTTCCCTCTCAAGTCTAGGCCTTTGCTCCTTAGGGGAGATGGAGGCGGTGGGAGTGGTTGCAGGGTGGCACCACTGAGGGACCTTTTCCCAGTACCTTCCCTGGCCTCCCTGCCTTCCTGGGGAGTGCCTGCTGGGGTCTCTGGAGGAGGAGCCTGCAGGAAGATGGCTGCACCCCTGCCGGTGGCTCCCAAGTCTCCCACTCTCACACATGCCCACGCTGAGCCTGAGCAAGTTTGACACTTCCTGCCTGAAGCTCACCTGCATCTAAAGTGTGGTGGTGGCTGCTGTTCCAGGGCAGCTCTTTCCCCTGCTGGCCTCTGTCTCACTCTGGGTGTCAGGTGGGTTGTTTGCCTACATCCTCATTCTGGAATAAGGGCTAAGTCACTGACTTATGTTTATTTCAGACTTTCCTGGTTGAAAAAGTGGGCATGGTGCCTTCCCAGCTCTCCATGGATCCCAGCTGAGATTGGGAGTCCAGAACTCTGTCAGGATTAATTCTGAGCATGGGAGGCCCCGACGTGCCCAGTGATGTCCAGGGTAGCAGATGCCAGTGGAGGGTCCTGGGAGAGGTGAGTGGGGAGGCAAGGGGAGGCAGCTCTGTCCAGTCAGACACTTCTGATGACGCTCTTTTAAAAAGGAATTAATTCATTTAGATAGCTACAAGGCAGTGTTTCTTTTTTTCCTTTAATATCTTTAGCTGGCAATCTTGGTGAGTTCACATTTTAGGAAATTGGGTCATTGTCCTTGCAGTCACCGGTAATTGGTGGCATAGTCCTACTTCCCTGAGGCCTTCTGGGAGTCCCCCACATCTTCCTGGGACACCCCCCCCATGCAGGGCACCTTCTGGAAAGGCCTGGTGCACCTGGGGTCTTGTGTGTGCCTGGGAGGTGCCCTTGTCTGGGTCCGTGTGCCTCTCTCTGCCTCAGTGGACAGTGGTGCTCATCACGCTGCCCTCAGGTCAGGGTAGCTTTGATGTGAGTAAGTGCTTGGGCAAGTCTTTGTGTTTTCTCACCCCTTTAACTCTGTGTTAAAGAGAATTGAAGAGCTGTGTGATTTTACAAACTTTGCTTCTCATGCTGTGACTTGTCTTGTGTCACTTCCATGGATTGAAGAAAGCTCAGACATCCCCCTGCTCCCCTGCCTCCCCTGAGCTGCTCAGAGCACTGGCTTCACGACGGTCCCCAGACATGGGTGCTGCCATCTCCTTGCACAGGTGGTTGTGACCTGCTGCCCAGGCCGACCCACAAGCCTGAAGGAGGGGCTGGACCCCATCCAGAAGCATCTTCAGGGAGACTCAGATAGGGAGGGGAGTCATTGGATGGGGCTGGTGACTGACACTCACTGCTTTGCCGGCCAGGGTGGACACCAGCACCCCGAGACATCAGGAGAAATTCCAGGTGAGTAGTAGGTTAGGACACCTTGGTCTCTGTTCATCCACTGAGGACCCTGTATGTGCTTTTAATCTGAAGCATTTTGCAAAATTCTTTCCTGGCAGCAGGGATGGCAGGAAGCTCTCTCTCCTGCTCTCAGTGAGTTTGGACAGAACGAGTGTGAGCTTGGGGGAGGTGAAAGAGCCAGGGGCAGGGGCTGGTATGCTGCAGTGTGGTTCCTCCAGCTCTGTGGATCCCTGGCCTCTATGAGGGTTGCTTTGAGTATCCCATGAGCTCTTCGGAAAAGTGCAGTGTTCTCAGAGATTTCTAGAAGCTCAGGGTCTTCTTCTAAGATCCTGGGCTAAGAATCTACTGTGGGGGTTTATGAAAGCTGCAGGCCTGGGGCCAAGGTTGGAGGCTGGAGAGGGTGGGGCCATCCTGGCCTGTCCCAGGGCTCAGGTGCTACAGGAGACCTGCCCCATCCAGAGAGAAAAGTGCTATGTAGATCCATGTCACTGGGATGGAAGAAAGGGGATGGGGCCTTTCGGGGCTGCTCAGAGAAAAGGTGTTGGTGCAGGCCCAGCCAGGAGGGTTCTAGGCTGGTTTCAAGGCCTACAGAAGCTCCCTGAGCAAAGACTCCCTCCCACTCTCCCTGGCTGGCCCTGTGGGTGAGGCTGGAGAAGGGACACCAGGGCCACTTGCTGTGATAGGAATGGCATGTGGTGAAAGCACCTCTCTCCTTTAGCTGGGGAATGACAAACCTGCCCTTCTCCTGTGAACTACCATGTCTTCTTGCAGCAGGGGGCCATGCCAGCTCAGTAATGGCAGGGTTTGTTTTAGAAACCTGTAATTGCAGTCACCTGAAGTTCCTTGTCCCTGAGTTGTCTCTGCCTGGCTCCCAGGTCATTGGGCCAGGGAGCAGAGGCAGCAAAGCTTTACCTGCAGGTCAGTTAGGCTAACCTGCCTCTCTCCTCCTCTCCTTTACCCTTCCCCAGCTCCCTTACTCCCTTTCCTTGTTTTCTGCCTTCTCTCTCTCTTCCTCCTTTTTGCTCTTCCTTCTCTCTCTTTATTGTCCATTTTCCATCCCAAAGAAAACACTGTGCAAAGTGTTAAGAAGGGACCCTCTCCCCCACCGACTTTCCAACTGGGGCCTTATAAATTACACTCACAAAAGACCAACTAACAAGAGAAAAACATTTTACCTGACATGGGAGACTTCATAAGAAAATGAAAGCCCAAAGAAATAGGTGGGCTTGACTATTACTATATAGCTTGATGGCACCTTGTGGAAAATGTCATAGGCCCAAAGGCTGTGAGCTGAGGGCAGTGAGTGGGATGTTGCTGGGCTGAGTGTTTGGGTCCCTCCCTGCTTCTCTGCACCTGCAGAGATAATAGCACATCTTTCCTTGGGGCAGAGGGGCACCTCCCCCATGAGGGTCTTGTGCCTGGCTTTGAGTGAGTCAGGTCTTGAAGGATGGCTTGGCCTGGGGTAATGAATGGGAAAGATAGGAAGACCCTGGATGATGCAGCCAGAGAAAGGAGGGACATCTCTGCTCCATACCTCTGTCAATCTAGTCTATGCTTGGAGGGCTGCAAGATGGTGCTAGAACAAATATCTAGTAGTGGAACCCATATTTAGTAGGGGCATCTAACTTGGGGAGAGCAACACTAGACTCCAGAGAAGTAGAAAAATGACTTAAGACCTGGCTCCTTCCCTGTAGGAGCTGGACCAGATGGGGGAAAATCTAAGGTAAACTTTCTCCAAGAGGTACCAATGACCTTTAGTGGCAGAGTCCACACAGTCCACGGCAGAATGCGTGGGGGTCAGGTGGAATGGGGACAGTTGCAGAGTGCAAGGACAGGCCTGCAGAGCAGGTGCTGGTGAGATCTCAGAGAGCCACACCCGGGCTTTTCTGCTGTGGGGTGGGCAGGGAAGTGTGGCCTGGAGCACAGCTAGCATGGGGTGGGCGTGTCCTGAGGCTCCTGTTGACTGAAGTCTGGAGGTCACTGCTGACTCCAGAACATCAGGGTGGGCTTGGAACCCTAAGTATGTGGTGGACAACTGGAAGAATGAATGAAAGGTGGATGGCAGTGTGTATGGCCCTGGGTCCCTTGGGTTTGTGGTGTACTCTGTTTGGATAGCTGACCATAGAGTGTTCTGTTACCTAGTGACCTCCCTCTAGGGTGTGAGACTAGGACATGGGGACAAGAGCCCTTGGTCTGTGACAGGGGCTCCACCAACTCAGCTAATTCTGGGGGAGAATCCTGCTGCCCTTCTGATGCGTGGCTCGGGATGGTGCTGCCTGCCCTGGTGTGTGCAACTCTGTGCTGAAATATTTCTCTCCACCCTGTGTTACCTGAGTCTGTCCTGGGGAGAGACCAGCAGTGGAATCGGTTCAGGTGAGGCAGCAGCAGCAGTGTCTCCTCAGGCCTTTTCTCAGTGTGATCTGCCTCATGTGTCCTGTCAAGACCTGAGCAGCAGCACTGGTGTGTGGAGGTGGGGTCCAGCTCTGTGCCAGGGGCTGCCCACGCTGGTCTGTCTGGGAGACAGGTGTTGATTAAACACTGTCTTCAGCGCAACATTGTGTACTTTTTAATCTTTTATTCACCAGTCCATTTTGCCAGAAGAAAAAAAGAAACAGTGAAAATGAAGTGACCATCCATTAACACTCCTTGGGACTTGGGCAAATTCTACGGATACTCTGGCAACTGTGAGTTCTGCCCCCCACTAGGTCTGCTCCATGAGCCACCTGCTGCTTCTAGGGGTTTAAGGAAGAAGAAAGGAATTGGTTACAGAATAACCCAAAAACCAGTGGCTACCGCTAAAAGACTTTTGAGACCTGGTATCAAGGATCTCACCATTGTGAAATTGACTATTCCACCTTCAACCATTTTCTCTTCAGGATAAAAATGACTGGGCCAGCTGCTGTGTAGATCCACATCACTGTAGACAGCAGTGGTACGTAGGGTCTCGCAGGCACATTGGAAGGTGGCCCAGAGCAGAGCAGGGTAAGTCAGAAGCCCACACAGATGGGATGTAAGAACAGAGAGGAATGGCTGCCAGGGGCTCAGTACTGTGAGGGTGTGGTGGCACTCTGAGATGGGAGGAGCCACTCTAAGGTGGGAGGAACCTCTCTGAGGATGGGGTGGCACTCTGAGGTGGGAGGAGCCACTCTAAGGTGGGAGGAACCTCTCTGAGGATGGGGTGGCACTCTGAGGTGGGAGGAGCCTGAGGTGCTGACAGCTCTTCCCTGATTAAGAACCCTTTAATATGCTCTGTTGGAGTTTCTGTTCTCTGACTGAAGTGGATGGTACCGATTTAGCTAACTTCAAATTTTTGTTGTTTTTTCTTTTATAAGACAGAATCTCTTGCTTTGTTGCCCCAAGCTGCAGTGCCATGACATCACAGCTCATAGCAACCTCAAACTCTTGGGCTCAAGCGATCTCCTGCCTCAGCCTCCCAAGTAGCTGGAACTACAGGCACCTGCCACAATGCCCAGCTATGTTTTCTCTATTTTAGTAGAGAGGGGGTCTCGCTCTTTCTCAGGGTGGCCTCGAACTCCTGAGCTCAAGTGATCTCCCTGCTTTGGCCTTCTGGAACGCTAGGATCATAGATGTTCAGAATAATTATTGCCAATTCTTTCCCTGATTTCTTACTTTACAAGCAGGCACCTGGTATCTTAGGTTTGTTCCTGTAGGTTTCCTGCCTGCTGCTCACTGTGGGCTCAGGAACTTGGAAAGGAGTTTTATGAGGGCTGTAAAAAGTACAAGTAGAGATGGTAATTAGTAGGACTGGGAGATGCCACTTAGGTCCTAAACCAGAGGGTGCCAAACACAATTAAACAATGCAAAACCAACTGAGTGCATGCTGGGCTAGGGGATAAAGCTATAAGAATGGCCAAGGGTATTGGGCAGTTGGTGGAAATGCTCAGATGTGCATTTCGTAGTGCACTGAGGAGGGAGTGCATCCTGCAGACTGCTGGGACATCGGGTACCTCCTTGCCTGGGGTTCACCTTGACATATCCCCAGCTGTGAACCTCAGCAGCCACGCAGACTCCACACGGCTGCAGGTGGACCTGGCGGGTGCGCTGCTGGCCAGCAGGCCGAGTCGTCCTGGGAGAGAAGAGCACATTGTGGTGGAGGTGACCCAGGCAGATGCTCCAGGCTCCAGGCGTCGGAGGCCACAGCAGGTTACACTTATAATTTATTTGAAGGGAATTGTGAAATCTCACTTCATTTTGTTGTAAATTAAGTTTACTCTTGAATAGGTTTGATGGCAGCCGTAGGTGAGGGCACCAGTATTAGTCCAGTCATTAGCTCCTATCTCTAGCTTTGTCTTTGAAACATTCTTTTCTCCTTTTCTCTAAATCAGTTGTAAGACTCTTGCCATTTCAGTAAAATCATGCTTGCGAGTTCTTTATTCAGAACTATTTTACAGGGCCGCTCAAGGAGAGATCATATTTTTGAGAGCAAGTTTTTCTTTCTATTGTTAACATGTAATTAACTCCAGGCGTCACCTCATGGTGTGGAAGGTGTTCCCACACCACCTTGTTTTGGTGGTCGCTTGCTGAGACTGTGCCTGGATTCTCCCAGATTCTGCATTTAGGCCCACAGGCCCCTGTGCTCAGCCTCGTCTCAGAACCGAAGCCTCTAGGTCACATCCTGCAAAGGCAACCCACAGGTGGCTGCTTGAAGCCATGTCCCTCGTTCATGGACTTCCCTGCTGCAGCCGGGACAAGAAAACCCTGCTTATGTGCAAGGCTCTGTCCTCCACAGTGAGAATTCTATGGATCAATGCACCACTCACATTTTCCTCCCTTACAGAGCATGGCCCACGCAGCCAGGGTCTTATCATGAATGAGGATGCAGCATCCTGGGCAGAGCCGATGCAACACCAGTGTTCTAAGCTGGTTGCCTTGGCTCTGGTCTCAGGGTGCAAGCTCATTGCTCTGTGAAGTGCACAGCAAGGGGCTCCTTGGTGATGAGCAAGGAGAGGGCACCGCACTCTGCCCAGTGTCCTGGGACCGCTGTCCGGAATGTGCATATTTACAGCCCAGATTAAATGGGCTACACTGAGCTTCCCTGCTTTCCAGGGAAGGCCCTTTGTGATAGGCTGGCACACCCGAGCTGCCTGCATGGAGGTCCAGCTTTAGAAAGGAAAGAACATGCGAGATCTTTATTAGAGGGCTTTCTCAGACTTGTCCTTTCCAGACAGCAAAGTGTTTTATGGGAACTGCTCTTCTTTCCTTACTGCGTCTCTCTGCTTTGGCCAGTTTCAGAGTCCCTGTTTGGAGTGTCTTTTGCGATTGATTTGTGAGTGAGCCTGGTGCCTTCCCACTAAAAGTCCCCTCTCAGGCTGCCAGCAGCTCCATCAGTGCCTCTCAGCTGCCACTCTTCACTTGGCTCAGGCAAGGACAAAGGCAGGTTTGCCTGGAATAAGTGGAGCTTTGTTTGGGGGCCTTCCTTGGCAGGGGCTCCTGGGAGTCTGGGTGTAATGAGTTTTCTGGGGGAGGGTCTGTTGCTGCAGCCTTGCAAGCAGGAAGCAGTTCTCAGGGCTCAGGGCACAGAGGACTCTCCCAGTCTCCAGTGACCTGTAGCAAATCATTATTTACTTCTGTATTTTTCATAACTTTTATACTCTTAATTCTGCATTTTTTTTTGAATTTTTCTTCTCAGTTTCTCCCCAAATTGTGCAAATTTTTGGCACCAGACAACCTGGACTAGCCCTTGATGCCAGGAATGTGGGACCCCAAATCAAACACACTGCTGCTCCCACCTTTGTCCCTCTCCCATTTCAAACCAGGAATGTGGGACCCCAAATCAAAGACACTGCTGCTCCCACCTTTGTCCCTCTCCCATTCCAAACCAGGAATGTGGGACCCCAAATCAAAGATACTGCTGCTCCCACCTTTGTCCCTCTCCCATTCCAAACCAGGAATGTGGGACCCCAAATCAAA
>NW_003852565.1:689721-705404 GCF_000181295.1 Otolemur garnettii
CTGCTGCTCCCACCTTTGTCCCTCTCCCATTCCAAACCAGGAATGTGGGACCCCAAATCAAACACCCTGCTGCTCCCACCTTTGTCCCTCTACCATTCCAAACTGACACTGAACTGAATAGCACCAGATCTCAGGTGGCGGCTCACCGGGGTGAAAGCCATACCACTGTTTCTGCTTCAGCTTTTGCAGGTCACTTACAACTGGACAATATTTTTAAATCCGAGAAGAAACGAACGTTCGGTGCTGAGTAGGACCTTTGAAGTTTTGAGCAGGTAGGTTTTCAGGTGAATGGGGCCTTGGGGTATAGTCTCTGGGACATTCTTGCCTAAAGAAATCTGGCCTGTAGGACACTGAGTTTTGGCACAGATAGTGCCAGGTCAGTTACAAGGCTTGGACAAAGCGCTCAAGCTGTGCAGACGGAGCTCAGAGAGTGGACCGGGTGCTCATGCTGTGCAGACGGAGCTCAGAGAGTGGACCAGGTGCTCAAGCTGTGCAGACGGAGCTCAGAGAGTGGACCGGGTGCTCATGCTGTGCAGACGGAGCTCGGAGGCCGTGGAAGGTGTCAGGGCTGTCCTGTCAGGACAGAGGGCTGCTTTCAGGATCTACCTTAAAGCAAATAGTATTTTTTAGTCTGTGTTCTAACTTCATGAATATCATGAAGCTGTATCATGGGGCATTCTAGGAAGTTTAAAGATTCTTTTCCTTTAACGCCTCCTCACGTTCCATCTGTGCTCCTGGTGACTGTGCTAGTCAGCTCTGGTCCCAGCACAGAGCATCGCCCACTGGCGGCTGAAACATCACACATGGATCTTCTTACAGTTCGGGAGCTGGAGGGCCCAGGTTGTGAGGTTGGCAGGATCTGTTCTCTGGAGGCCTCCCCCCAGCTCACCAGTGGTCTTCCCTCCGTGTGGCTGTGTCCTGATCTATCACAGGGACACTAGCCCTGTGGGTTTAGGAGTCACCCGGTGACCTCATTTAACTTTTATTACCTCTGTGAAGACCTTCTGCTAAGTATAGTCATATTCTGAGGAATCGGGGCTTAGGACTTGAACATGTGATTTTTTTTTTTTTTTTTTTGTGGTGATGGGAACACAATTCAGCCCATAAAAATTGCTGACTGAACTTTAAAAAGTGCTTATGTTTCAGCCACAAAGTCTTGGTTGTTCACAGGCTTCTTATTTGTGGTGCTGTCCCTGCTACCAGGGACAGAAGTTTCAGGAGTCAGCTTTACTATTACCAGGCAAAGTAGTGTGTAGGTGAGGGGGAGAGAGGCGGTTAAACGGCGCCGCCCCTGGGGCGGACATGCCTGAGAGCATGGACTGGCCTGGCTACGGGGAGGCTGTGTCTTTGGTGTCTTGCTTCTGTGAGTGGTCAGGAGTCAGGCTTTGGGTATCACCCTGGCTGTCTCACTGTGAGGAGCCTCAGTTGCTGATCTGGGATTTATTTCCCTTGTTCACCATGGCCTTCTGCTTCCTCCTGCAGAGAGCCTGTGTCCATCAGCATTTGGGCCTCCCTCCAGCAGACCAAGGCCGTTCCTCTTCTGATGGCTCATCAGTACCTCCCTGCAAGTGTAGAAGCTCAAGTGACCATCGCTGCAGCCATCCTAGCAGGCGTCTATGTACTGATTATATTTGAGGTGACCTTCATGCCTCCTCCCCTTGACCTGTCTGTGCCCAGAGTTGGGATATTTCAGATACTCTGGATGGGCCCATTCTGTACTGGGCCATCCGGAGTGTCTAACATAAGTGGACTACTGTTGTCACTCCTAGAAACTCACAGGTCCCTCACCCTAGGTAGAAATGGTACTGGAATATTTGTTGAATCTGGGCCACTGATGTGAGGATGATGAGTTTTAGAGGGGCAGTGTGAGTGCACCCAAGGAAACGGAATATGTACACGATTTTTCTACCCTTTCTACTGTTCCTTTTAGGTATGACCTTGAAGGTAACTTTGAGGGGACAAGTTTTTTTGTTTTTTCATTTTTTTTTTTATTGAATGGTAACTATGTACATTAATGCACTTCTGGGGTACAGTGTGGGGTTTTCACATGCAATCCAAAATACTTCCATCAAACTGGTCAACACAGCCTTCATGTCATTTTCTCAGTTATTGTTTTAAAATGTTGACATTCTACTCTTAGAAAGATTCACTTGTACCCCTGTAAGATAAACCTCAGAAGTGATCCCTCCAATCACCCTCCCTCCACCCATTCCCCCCTCCCTTCTCCCTCCCTCCTCCCCATATTCTTAGGCTATTTGGTTATAGCTTTCATATAAAAGGTATAAATTAGTTTCATAATAGGGGTGTGTACATTGGATACTTTTTCCTCCATTCTTGTGATACTTTGCTCAGAAGAACATTCTTCAGCTCCATCCATGTGAACATAAAGGATGTAAAGTCTCCATCCTTCTTAATGGCTGCATAGTATTCCATGGTGTACATATACCACAGTTTGTTGATCCATTCGTGGATCGATGGGCACTTGGGCTTCTTCCATGACCTGGCAATTATGAATTGGGCTGCAATAGGGGACAAGTTTTAAGCCCCTCTGAGACTCTGGGTCTTCATCTGTATGAAGAATGCATTAATGTGCTCCTGTCTGCTCTGCACAGCAGCCTCTGTGCAGGGGCTGTGGGAGCCCTGGGCAGTGTGTGGAGAAGGAGTATTGTTTATTACATTTATCACCTTGGCTAATGGGCATTTCTGTGAATGATTTTAAGTCTCGTGATTTGGTGTTTCTGAGAAGTTATAAGCATGGTTGTAGCTTTAGTAGCATGAAGCAATGTGTAAACACCTTCTGGGCTGGGCAGGTCCAGTGCTGAAGTAAAACCAAGCTTCAAGGCAACACATAGGTAGGAATGTTGGCTGAGTAAGTGGAGCCCTGAGGGCAAGTGCTTGCTGTGGCTCTGCAGAGGGGCCTGTTAGTGATCTTAGGGTCAGTATGAGAAATACCTTAGACCTGCCTTCCCAGAAGCAAGAGGAATGGCTGGGAAAGTCTCAGAGTTATGCCTGATGAGGGATGTTGGCTCCAGTAGGTCAAGCCTCCCGATCGTGTAACCAAGGCCACTCACAGGTTTACTTGTTATATCTCTTGTCTCTTATTCTAGAATAGCATTGCTCCCTCCATACCTAATCTATTTAATCAATATCATTATTGTTTTTGGTTCCCACAACTACTCTCTGATTTGCTACCAGAACTTTCAGACTCAGAGGCAGCTGAACCCTGGGCTGTGGGTACATCCCTCTCTTCAGCAGCAAAAGACAGTGACTTATGGACAGGCTTTCCACCCAGGGCAGCCTGCTTGGGGTCTGTGTTGGGGCTGCTCAGAGAGTGTCATCAGTGTCATTAGCCCCCCACAGTCCAGAAGCCCAGAGGGAAAGCAGGTGTTCATCATAAATCTCATTTTTATACAGTCTAGGTATGTGGTATAGCTGCCTTATTAGTTGGTAGCATAAGGAATATTCCAACTGCTGAGTGCCCAGAAACTAGCTGAAGGCCAGCCTCAGAGCAGGCCCTTCTAAAAATGATGTCCTCTGGTCTTGTTAAGTCTTTTCTGCACCACCATCCAATTGAAAAACCCTTTTCTGTTCCATAGAATATTCTATGGTCCAGGTTGGGTTGATGGGTTCCTCAGGGCATTAGTTTCTTACCCCATTTCCTCTACTTCCTACTACTACAGTTTACAAGCTTTTGGGTTCAATTTTGGGGCCCTCATGCTCTACAGGTGTGCAGGGGTCTGAATTACAGCAGGAGGAGCGTGTGTCTGGATGTCCCACTTTCAGGCATGCTGAGACCTCAGTGAGTGTAGATGGTGACTGCTCTGCTTCTCTGTCACTTGTTCTCTTGAGGGCTTTAGTGTTCACTGGGGACCATTCCCTGATTCAGTTATTTCATCAGCATTTACAATGTACTTTCTAATTCTGTCATTCTGTCTGCGTTCATAAATGAGTCGTGCTGTAGTGAAGAACTTTCTTCCACCCAGTTTCATTAATGTGAAACAGTTCATGCCAGAAACAGGATACATTATTTTTCTTTAATTACCAGTTTTCATAGTAATGAGTTGTTGCCTTAGCAATTTGCAGTGGTAACCCCTGAGTTGATTTAGTTTCTCTTTTCTTGTTTTTGGAGTATCATTTTGAGCTTATGGATTTAATAAAATCAATGTGCTTTAATTAGTTATATCATTATTAATTAAATATAGCCCAATACCAATTTATTTTTTACAAGGCTTCTCTGTTATTCTGAAGTTTGTTCACTTTTTGTATAATTATATAACCTTTGAAAATTACATAATTTGTAAAGATTTATCAATCTTTCATTAATTAATGATCATTAATAACCATTCAGATATAACTTTTCCCTCTCTTGCAGCAACCACATTGAGCTTTTTTTTTTTTTTTTTGAGACAGAGTCTTACTACATCACCCTCAGTAGACTGCTGTGGCATCACAGCTCACAGCAACCTTAAACTCTTGGGCTTAAGCGATTCTCTTGTCTCAGCCTCTCAAGGAGCTGGGACTACAGGCGCCCACCACAATGCCCAGCTGTTTTTTGTTGTAGTTGTCATTGTTGTTTGGTAGGCCCGGGCCAGGTTCGAGCTGCCAGCCCTGGTGTACGTGGCCGGCGCCCTAACTGCTGAGGTACAGGCACTGAGCCCACATTGAGATTTTTAAGTCTTGTAAAGAGGCCAGTTCAACATGGCTTTTGCTCTTGCAGAAACAAGAAGCATAGAGGCAAGAATGAAAATTTATAACTGACCCCTTGAAAAGAAAGGCCCACTTTACAAAAGGGCCTCTCCTAGGAGGCAAAATGAGAATCAAGGGTTAGAGCCTAAAATTTCATGATCGGTTGACAATATAGGGGAGAGAGTTGGTTATTGTTGATCATATAGAAGTTTTATGTTGTCTGCCTGCAGCTCTAGATTATACAGATTTAGAATACTTCTGACAAAATCTAAACATACCGGTTTCATAAGATTAACAGTGGTAACATTTTAAGTTGAAAGCTGGCTTAGTGCCTGTAGCTCAGTGGCTAGGGCGCCAGCCACATACACTGAGGCTGGCGGGTTCCAACCCGGCCCAGGCCTGGCAAACAACAATGACAACTACAACAAAAATAGCTGGGCATTGTGGTGGGTGCCTGTAGTCCCAGCTACTTGGGAGGCTGAGGCAAGAGAATTGCTTAAGCCCAAGAGTTTGAGGTTGCTGTGAGCTGTGATATCATAATACTCTACTGAGGGCAACATAGTAAGACTCTGTCTCAAAAAAAAAAAAAAAAAAGAAAGAAATTGAAAGCTTAATACATCTAGAGATCTAGAGAGGTGTATTGAAATATGATAAAGATATTTCCCGTAGCTTTATTGGTCTCAAAGGATTATAGAAGTTTTCTTTTTTTTTCATACTTAATCTGAATTTTTAAGTGGAAATGATTTTTTATGATCTGAATAAAATAACAGTGCTATTTTGAGTCAAAAAACAAATGCCATCGTATCTTTGGAATAAGGCTTGTGGTTAATGGATTTTCATTGTTTAAAATATATACAATTTTATTAAAAAAAAATTACAGACACTAGCTCCACACAGAGGGTGTGCTGCAGTCTCAGGGCGGCATTGGTTGACCTGGGGCATGGTGGGCAGATCCTGCTGTATAAAGTGTGGCAGCCAGAGACCTCCCAGAGCTTTTTCTCCATACATTTTCTGGGCTGAGAAGGTTCCAATGTCGATTTACTTGTGAAACCAAATTTCCTGCTCTTCTTGCTCTATGCATCTGGTGGTTCAAGGCCCTCTGTCATAGCCATCCACATGTGCCTGCCTGTGACAGGGCTCTGGTCATTCTGCTGGTGTGTAGTGATGACTCACTGTGGTTTCAATTTACATTTCTCTAATGATGATAAATGTTGGACATCTTTTCATGTATTTGAAATCTGTTTATCTTCTTCAGTGAGATGTCTGTATATCCCTTTTTCTTATTTTCTAATTTAATTGTTTTTTTAATGTTGAGTTTTGAATGTTCTTTATATGTTTTAGATAGAAAGGCTATGTTGGATATGTGGTTTGCAAATATTTTCTGTCAGTCCAATTTATAATTTTTTCCTTGTATAGATAATGCTTTTGGTGTCAAGTCTAAGAATTTATAGTTTATTCCTAGGTCCCAAAGATTTTTTTCCCCCTGAAATTTTTTAGTTTCATTTTACATTTGAGCCCAGGATCCATTTTGAGTTAGATTTTATATTTATGTGAGTTTTTGGTGGCAGTTCATTTTTAAACCTATGGATGTCCAATTGCTCCAGTACCACTTTTTGAAAAAATTCTTGATTGCAAATCAAAACAACTCTAAGATATCACCTAACCCCAGAAGATTAGCCCACATCACAAAGTCCCCAAATACCAAATGCTGGCATGGATGTGGAGAGAAGGGAACACTTCTACACTTTTGGTGGGATTGCAAACTAATACAGCCCTTTTGGAAAGAAGTATGGAGAATTCTCAAAGATATAAATGTAGACCTTCCATTTGACCCTGCAATCCCATTAGTAGGCATCTACCCAGAAGAACATGAAACATTTTACCACAAGGACATTTGCATTTGAATGTTTATTATAGCTCAATTCATAATAGCCAAGTCATGGAAGCAACCTAAGTGCTCATCAACCCATGAATGGATCAATGAACTGTGGTATATGTATACCATAGAATATTATACAGCCATTAAAAAGATGGAGACTCTACATCTTTTACATTTACCTGGTTAGAGTTAAAATACATTCTTCTTAGTAAAGTATCACAAGAATGGAAAGATAAACACCCAGTGTACTCCATACTAATATGAAATCAATATATAAATAATTACATGTTCCTAAGAACAATAAAACACTATGATAGTCCAGTTCAGGGAAAGAGTGAAGCAGGAGGGTGGGTGGAGGGAGGACGTAAGGCAGAAGGAGGGAGGGTATGAGGCAAGATCTCACCAAATGTGCACATAGTAAGGGTGTATAACATGCCCTCTGGGTGAGGGGCTCACCTATAAACGGAACTTTACCCTGGAAGTGAGAAAAATGTAACCTAAATATTGTAACCTCATACTAATTTGAATAAAGTTTTTAAAAAAATAACCATTCTGGCTGGTATAAGATGAAAAAAAAAAAGAGAAAAAATTCTCAATTGAATTGATTTTAATTCTTTGTTAAAGATTAATTGGCATACTGTGGAATATGTTTCTGTGTTCTCTATTCTGTTCCACTGATTGTGTGTTTTTCCTTCACCAGTAGCATGCTGTCTTGATCACTGTAGGGTAGTATAACCCTTGACACTGGGAAGGTTGATTCCTCCCCTTTATTCAACCCCCAAATTGTCTTAGCTATGCTGTGGTTTTTCTCTTTCCATGTATGTTTTATGATAGAATGCCCTTCCCCTCCATGCACATAGTATATTGCTCCATTTATTTTGATCGTCTTTGATTTATCTTATAATTTTCATCATATTGATCCTGTACAATCTTTGGTTAAATTTATACCCAAGTATTTTCTTTTCTTTGGAGAAAATATAAGGGGTATTGAATTTTTATTTTGGTTTCCACTTGCTCATTGCCATTACACATAAATGCAATTGTTTTTCTTTTCTGTATGTCAGTCTTGCATCCTGGTATTTTATTGAACTTATTAGTTCTTGGAATTTCCTTTTTTATAGACTCCTTGAGATTTTCTATGTAGATAATCAGGGCATTTGTGATGAGGACAGTTTTATATCTTCCTTTCCAATCTGTACATCTTTAATTTCCTTTTTTTGTTTTATCGGAGTGGCTAGAATGAGAATGGTGAGAGTGGATGTCCTTTCCTTGTTCCCAATCTTAAAAAGAAAACATCTAGCTTTCACTGTTAAGTATAATGTTTCCTGTAAGGTTTTTGTAGATGCTTTTTATGAGATTGGGGAGATTCCTTTCTTATTCTGGTGTACTGAAAGGTTTTTGTTTTTAACCATACTTAGGCATTGAATTTCATCAATGCCTTTTCTTTCTGAATTGATGTGATCATATGATTTTTTTCATTGACTATTTGATATGGTGGATTGCATTCATTTGTTTTAGAATATTGGGACAGACTTACATATCTAACAAATCCCTCATTTCTTTTTTTTTACAGTATCATCGAAAATGCTTTATTTATTATTTTTTATTATTAAATGATAGCTGTGTACATTAATGCAATCATGGGGTACATTGTGGTGTTTTCATATACGATTTGAAATATTTCTAATGTAAGTATTTATTACTATAATTTTTCCTGCCAGTGCTGCTTAAGCTGTATCCTGCAGATTTTGATCTATTTTCAGTTTCATTTAATTCTATTTTTTATTTCCCTTGAGACTTTATATTTGATTCATAGATTACTTGGAAATATGCTGCTTAATTTCCAAATGTTCAATGTTTTCCTGTTTTTCCTTTATTGAATTAGTTTGATTAACTTAAGGTCAGAGAACTTACTGTATACGCAGTTCTTTGAATTTGTTGATTTTTTTTAATGGCCTAGGTTTATGGTCCATTTTGGTGAATATTCTGTGAGCTTAAGGTGATATAATTTTCCCTGTTTTATATAACACTAGTGTGATTTGCAAATAGAAATTTTATATAATTGGGCCAAGCAAAAACTTGTGAAACCCCAGCACTGTACTTTTGTTTTGTCTGTAATTTGATATAGAAGGTGGAGAAGGTTGCAGAGGTATTTGGAAAATAGTGCGTTCTACCTTGAGTTTCTATAACTTCTGTGCTTCCAGAGCTCTAGAGAGTTTCCCACATCCTGGAGGGTCTACATCACATTTTGAGGGGACAACTGGATGTAATCACTAGCCCTGTGGACTCTCCAGAAGTGAAGGCAGGATTGTAGTGTTTCTAAAATCTACTCTGGGGTAGAATGAACTTTGGGTGGGGACTCAGACATTGTCTTGTCTGGGGCAGAGCTGTTTTTCCAGCTCTCTTGAGGTCTGTAGACTCTGCAGTCAGGCACTCTGCTGTGACTCTGCCATCTGCACCCCATTCCACTCAGGGAAGTGTGTCTCGGGGCAGTCTGCAGACCTGCCTGCCCACCCCTTCATCCCCACCACCCAATCTGCTGCTGCCAGCTGCTTCCACCTCAGGCTGTGCCTCTTCTGTCATGCCTCCTCACTGTCTCGGTTCTGGTGCCGTCTCTCCTATTACATGTGGTGTATCCTGTGTTTGTTCAGTGTTGATTCCCGGTGCCCTCAACAGTGCCTGGCACAGAGCAAGAGCTCAATAAACATCAAAGAAAATGCTTCTAGAACATCTTCAAGTATTTGAGACAGGTGTTGTGGTCTAATGGGTCTGGTCTAACCTGGCTCCTGGATGGGGGTGACTCTGTCTATCCCTGACTTTGTGACCCAGGAGTGACTGAGCAGGAAGAAAAGATCAGCCTGGGTTCCCTTAGGTCTTTTAATAGTTTGATGGGATGAAATTATGTTAGGGAATACCTTGGATTATTTATACTTCTGGTCCTACAGATAATCCTGATTGGCACTTTCTTGCTTAAGTACTTGGGTTTGTGTTTCTCATCCTTATAAAGTAGCTCTTGTTGAAAGCCCCAAAGAACTAGGTTGGAGCAATCCTCCTAACTCCTGCACTTTGCAGCTATAATGGGACTGTAGGAGATGTCTCAGTGCAGCCTTCTAAAAATTCAATTATCACAGCTAAGGCTTCTATGCCCTTATTCCACTTAAAATCATATTAAAACCATTCTGACACAGTCATAATGAAAAATATTTCATAACATAAAGGAGATAATACTTTCCCCATGTGTCCTTCATCTAACCCCTCGAATTACGGTTTTAAGAAGGATATTCACCTCAGCTCCGTTCTGCTGGAAACATATAGGCTCTCCCTACTTTATCTAATTGAAGCAAAATGATGCAGGCTTTGTGTAAGATCGCGTTTCATTGCTCTGAGTCTTTTCATATCTAATTCAGGAGTTCACATAGTGTCTGCTTTAACAATTAGCTACGAACTTCAAGAAAGATGAATAGAAAGATGAATAGAGTCTTCTGGGGAGACTCCTCTGTAATTTAGAGAGAAAGGGGGGAGCTGCTGCATCTCAGAGTGCAGTATGCACCCCACAGTGCTGTTTTTCACAGGAAACCTCCAAGTTAAGTTTCTCTATCTGTTCTTATATTTTGTAAGGCTGAAATTTAATTACAGCTGTAGCCAGTGGCTCTGCACCCACCTGCCTTCCTCCTGCCTGAGAGCCTCGCCTTACTGCTGGTTCATGGAGCTCCTTTTCGGCAGATGTGCCTCATTACCTCTTTCTAGAGATACTGTTCATTTTCTTCCATGACAAGGACTAGTCTTTTAAAAGGATCCTTTCAGAACTGCAGGAAAACTAGTGAATTATGTAACATATCCCCTTTGCTTAACACATGTACATACTAAATTGCAAAGACACTTTTGCAATTGAAGGAGTTGAGATGGGACCCAGGTCTCTGGCTCCTGGGCAATGCTGCACACAGTTTCTTCTGATATGCTAGCAGTCTGGTGTTTCAAGGTTTCTCAAAGTGGGAGCCACATCATTCCTTAGCAGAATGGCACATATTTTGCAGACTGCTCTTGGAGGGAGGGGAACCTTTCCATGGTCAGGACGGTGGCTCTCTCTTATGCGTGTCCTTGGCTTTTCCTGCACATGTGGGCAGTGAGCTAGACTAGCCTATTGTTTGTAGCCAAGTCAAACAGAAGGTGGGAGGGTGAGGGGTGGGGGGCAAAGGAAGCCAGTGCGTGAATATGGGCCACTATGAGACTTGAGGGCTCTGATCTCAAAGACAGTGATGGCAGTGTTGACATCCAAAATTGCTGGTGTGCAGGGGGCCAGCCCTGTTGTGAGAATCCTGTGTTAGTAGGTTCCCCTTCCAAGCAGGGATGTCAGATCGCTAGCCCAGAGTTCCCAAGTGGGAAAAGCAGAACAAGGATTTGATTTGTGGTGATTGCCTTTGGAGCTGGGAAGGCCATGTGAGGTGAAAAGACCTTGGGTCTGGCTTTGTGCTTGCCTCTGCCATGTTATTTAATTCTGAAAAGGTATGGGGGCACTGAATAATTACACCCCTGCCCAAGATGTCTACAGCCTGATCCTTGCACTGTTTGCATATGTGACCTTATGTAGCAAAAGGGACTTTGTAGAGTGATTAGTGAAGGGCCTTGAGATGTAAGGGTTATCTGGGTGGGCCCAGGCCTTTTTCAAGCAGTGAGCCTTTCCCAGCTATAGTCAGAGGGAGATGTGACTATGGAATAGGGTCACAGAGGTGTGACGTAAGGACCTGATCTGCTATTGATTGCTTTGGAGATGGAAAAGAGGGGTCCTGGTCATGGAACTGGGTGGCCTCTATGGGACAGTGAGGATGCTGATTCTACCCTAGAGCCCGTAGAAAGAATGCTGCCCTGCCCACATCTTGACTGTAGCCCACCAAGACTCGGGCTGGATTTCTGACCTCCAGAGCTGCAGGAGGTAGGTCTGTGGCAGCTGTAAGAGCAGTTGTAGCAAACTAATGCAGCAGGCCCAGGAGGGAGGTATGAGGCACCTATTTACAGGTGGAGAAATAGGGGTCAGGAGAGTCACACCTTGGTGGGTGGGAGGGGCAGGATTGAACTCAGCCACATTCAAGCTCTTTCCGTGGCACTTCCCCCTCCTAGGGTGGGGAGTAAAGAGGCCTGTGACATGTGTGGCCTTAGCTGCGGGGCAGGCTGAGAGGAGGCGCCTGAGCTCACCAGCTTTCTCTACACCCTGATGGGCCATCGGTTCATGTGGGCAGTGCAGGGCAAGGTGTGTACGCAGTCTACCTTCACCACTGTGTTGCAGGCAGGGAGACTTCCCTTTCACACACAAGGAAGGGGGTGGGTGGGTTGGATAACTGGGCAGGACCTTGTTGGCTGTCTGAGCCTGAGGCATAACATGGAAGGCACTTGAGGTGCATGTGAGTGTGTAAGAGTCAGTGTGTGTCTATTTGGGACTCAGTGTGAGTTACAGTGGGGGATATGTGAGGCCGTGTGTGACGGTGTATTACTGAATGTGAGAACATTTGTGACTGTTGTCTGTATGATTGTGTGTGCACAAGTCAGTGCATGAGGGTATGAGATTTTATGCAAATGTATGTTAGTGTGAGCCTGTGAGGCCTGCGTGTGGCTGAGTATGTGTGTCCCTGTGTGTGTGCATGAGTGAGTGTGAGGTGGTGGGCACTCCCTGGAATCCATTCCCTGGTTTGCCCTCCATGCCTAGGCTGCTCAGAGGCGGCGTGTCTGGCTTGTCCCTCAAGAGTGTTGCAGAGTGGCACCCAGAGCACCCTTGCTGTCAGGATGAGGAGTGTCATACCTGTCCTTGTTGAGGGTCCAGGCTGTGCCCCATCCCCACTGACCTCCTCCAGGAGACAGGTGAGGGGCAGAGAGGACTCTGCAGCCCATGGGACCCCACTCAGGCAGACTTAGGGCTTAACGTGGTTGGGTCATATTGCACTGGGGCTGAGGCCTCCCAGGGCTTGGAGAGGTGGCACCTGGTAGGGAGTAGGTGTATGCGGGGACAGCGCAGCCCACCTGCCTCCTGTGGCAGCAGGCCCAGTGTCCAAACCAGGCAGCAACAGGAGCTGCAGGACACTGGCCTCACAGATGTGCCCTACTGGGGTGATCCTCTGCTCCCAGGATCTAGTTTGCACAAGTCTCTGGTGCCTAGGGTGCTTTTACACATGACAGTATTGACCGGTTTTCTTCCTGGATCTACTCTGGCCAGTGGAAGGGTCAGTGAAGGGCAGGGAGACCCATAAGAAGAAAGGCCAGTTGTCTACACCCTGTGGGGTTCTTGCTGTTGGATCCTGCCTCTGCTCTGCCTGCCTGGGTGATGTGGATGCCACCAGGCAAGGAGGAACAGCCTGAGATTGTGATTTTGAATCACCCCAAGTCAGCTCTCTGCTCAGGGAGTGGGCTGGAAGGGGCTAGGGTGGCTTGAGTGGAGTGGGGCTTGGTGTCTGGTGTTAGATGGTGGCGCCTGTGCCCTGGGAGCTCCAGTGGAAGGGGGAGCAGGAGAGAGGCCCAGGGTTCTGAGCCCCTGTGCTTCTGAAAGCCCTGAAGAGTGTGCATGGAATGCTGCAGGGCTGGCGACCTGTGCCCAGCACCCGCCTTCCAGTTACCTGTTGCTGCCCTGGTATGGCAGAGGGAATGCGGCTTTGCAACTCTAGCGAGCTGTGCTGTTGGCCAGTTTCGTTGCCCTTATGCACCATGCAGAGAAAGTGATGGACGTGTCTTCTGCTGTGAAAGCCCAGCAAGACAGAGAGCATGGGGCATGCACTGGGGAATGGGCCATCCTGACAGTGCCTGGCCAGCCCTCAGATGGGTCTCCTGTCTGACTTCTGCTTCTGCTAGGCACAGCACTCTCTTTAGACTGTGAGAAGCCTGCATATGAATTTGCTTCAAGGACTGCTGGTGTTAACGTGCTGCCTGCATCCTGGGTTCCCTCTCCTCTTTCTCTTAGGAAGGAGGTTACCTCCTACTTGCCCTCCATGCCCAGGCTGCTCAGAGGCGGCATGTCTGACTTGTCCTGCACACCCTGTGTTGCAGAGTGGCTCCCAGCAGACCTCACAGGCATGGATTCGGTCCCTCTGTCCCACAGGGCACTCTTGTCCTGGGGGTGCAGTGAGCCATACATGTCCCTTTAGGAGTTAGGCATGGTTGTGCAAAGGGGTTGCAAGGTGTGCAGGACAACTCTTTGAGATGCTTACTTCACGTCCTCTGGATATGAACCTACAAGTGCAACTGCTGGACCATATAGTAGTTCTTGGGGGATCACATGGTAGTTCTTGGTGGACCACAAGGTAGTTCTTGGGAGATCACATGGTAGTTCTTGGGGACCACTTGGTAGTTCTTGATGGACCACATAGTAGTTCTTGGGGGATCACATGATAGTTCTTGGGAGATCACATGGTAGTTCTTGGTGTACCACATTGTAGTTCTTGGTGTACCACATTGTAGTTCTTGGTGGACCACATGGAAGTTCTTGGGGGATCACATGGTAGTTCTTAGGGGATCACATGGTAGTTCTTGGGGGATCACATGGTAGTTCTTGGGGGACCACTTTGTAGTTCTTGATGGACCACATGGTAGTTCTTGGTGGACCACATCATAGTTCTTAGTGGACCACATGGTAGTTCTCGGCGATCACATGGTAGTTCTTGATGAAATAACATAGTAGTTCTTAGGGGATCACATTATAGTTCTTTTTTTTTTTTGAGACAGAGCCTCAACCTGTCCCCCTGGGTAGAGTGCCGTGGCATTACAGCTCACAGCAACCTCCAACTCCTGGGCTCAAGCGAGTCTCCTGCCTCTGCCTCCCAAGCAGCTGGGACCACAGGCGCCCACCACAATGCCTGGCTATTTTTTGGTTGCAGCCGTCATTGTCATTTGGTGGGCCCGGGCTGGATTCGAACCCGCCACCTTAGGTGTATATGGCTGGCACCTTAGCCACTTGAGCCACAGGCGCCGTGCCACTAGGTAGTTCTTGATGGACCACATTGTAGTTCTTGGTAGATCACATGGTAGTTCTTGGGGGATCACAAGGTAGTTCTTAGTGGACCACATGGTAGTTCTTGGGGGACCACATTGTAGTTCTTGATGGACCATATTGTAGTTCTTGGTGTACTACATTGTAGTTCTTGGTGGACCACATGGTAGTTCTTAGGAGATCACATGGTAGTTCTTGGGGGACCACATTGTAGTTCTTGATAGACCACATGGTAGTTCTTGATGGACCACATGGTAGTTCTTGGGGGATCACAAGGTAGTTCTTGGTGGACCACATGGTAGTTCTTTGGGGATCACATTGTAGTTCTTGGGGGATCACATGGCTGTTCTTGGGGGACCACATTGTAGTTTTTGGGGCTCACATGGTAGTTCTTAGGGGACCACTTTGTAGTTCTTGGGAGATCACATGGTAGTTCTTGGTGGACCACTTTGTAGTTCTTCATGGACCACATGGTAGTTCTTTGGGGGATCACATGGTAGTTCTTGGGGATCACAAAGTAGTTCTTGTTGGACCACATGGTAGTTCTTGGGGGATCACATGGTTGTTCTTGGGGGACCACATTGTAGTTTTGGGGGATCACATGGTAGTTCTTAGGGGACCACTTTGTAGTTCTTAATGGACTACATGGTAATTCTTGGGGGATCATAGGGTAGTTCTTGGTGGACAACTTGGTAGTTGTTGATGGACCACATGGTAGTTCTTGGGGGATCACGTGGTAATTCTTGGTGGACCACAAGGTAGTTCTTAGTGGACCACATCATAATTCTTGGGAGATCACATGGTAGTTCTTGGGGATCACATGGTAATTCTTGGGTGATCACATGGTTGTTCTTGGGGGACCACATTGTAGTTTTGGGGGACCACATGGTAGTTCTTGGGGGAATCACATAGTAGTTCTTGGGGATCACATGGTAGTTCTTGGGGGATCACATGGTAGTTCTTGGGGGATCACATGGTTGTTCTTGGGGGACCACATTGTAGTTTTGGGGGGATCACATGGTAGTTCTTAGGGGACCACTTTGTAGTCTTGATGGAGTACATGGTAGTTCTTGGGGGATCACATGGTAGTTCTTGGTGGACCACATGGTAGTTTGTGGGAGATCACATGGTAGTTCTTTTTTTTTTTTTTTT
>NW_003852565.1:705611-708049 GCF_000181295.1 Otolemur garnettii
GGGGATTCGAACCCGCCACCTTAGGTGTACGTGGCTGGCGCCTTAGCCGGTTGAGCTATAGGCGCTGAGCCCACATGGTAGTTCTTGATGATAGTTCTTATGGGATACATGGTAGTTTTGTTTCTAATTTTTTTGAGGAACCTCCTGTACTGTTTTCCATAATGGCTGTGACAGTTTGTATACTCACAGAGTACAAGGGTTCCTTTTTCTCCACATCTTTGCCAGCAGTTTCTATCTCTTATCTTTTTGATAATCGCCATTCTAACAGGTGTGAGGCAATATTTCAGTGTGCTTTTGATTTGCATTTCTCTGACGGTGATGTTTTAATACACTGTCTGACTCCCACTAGGCATAGTGCCCTCCCAGCCATGAGAAGCCTGGCTCTGAGTTTGCTTCAAGAACTGCTGGTGTTAATGCACAGCTTACACCCTGGGCTCCCTCAGCTCTTTCTCTTAGGAAGAAGGTTACCTTGGCCCCTCAGGGGTGGATGTGGTCCCTTTGTCCCACAGGGCACTCTTGTCCTGGGGGCGGGCAGTGAGCCACACATGTCCCCTTGAGAGTTAAAATATATGGTCATTCATATATCTTCTTTGGAAAAAATGTCTGTTTAGGTTTTTGTTCCTTTTATTTTGCTATTGAGCTGTATGCATCCTTACATATTTTGGATGTTACTCCATATCAGGTACATGGTTTGCATATATCTTATCCCATTCTGTAGGCTGTTGTTTTATTTTGTTGTTTGTTTCCTTTGCCATGCAGAAGATTTTCAGTTTGATAAGGTCCCACTTGTTTATTTTTGCTTTTGTGGCCTTTGCTTTTGGTGTCATATCCAAAAAAAAACATTGCTGAGGCTAACATCAAAGAACTTTCCCCCTGTGTTTTCTTCTAGAAGTTTCACAGTTTCAGGTCTTCAAATTTAAGTCTTTAATCAATTTCAAGTTAATTTTTATATGTGGTATAAGATAAGGGTTCAATTTCTTTCTTTTGCACATGGATGTCCAGTTTTTCCCAACACTATTTATTGAAGACACTATCCTTTCCCCCCTGTGTATTCTTGGGACCACTGTGAAATATGAGTTGTCCATAATATGCATCAGTTTATTTCTGGGCTCTTGAACCTGTTTTATTCTATTGGCTTATGTGTCTGTTTTTATGCCAGTCTTACTATTTTGATTGCTATAGATTTGTGTGCAGTTTGAAATAAAAAAGTGTGAGTATGATGTTGCCAGCTTTTTTCCTCTTACTCAAGATTACTTTGACTATTCAGCCTTTTGTGTACATTTTAGGATTGTGTTCTCTATTTCTAGAAAGAAATTGGAATTTTGGAGATTGCATTGAATTTGTGGATTGCTTTGAGTTATATGGACATTTTAACTATTATTTATTCTAATCAATCAACATGAAATATCTTCTCTTTCACATCTTCTATCTTCTATTTTGTGTCTTCTTTGATTTCTTTCATTAATGTCTTAGTTTCAGTGTTTTACTTCCTTGGTTAAATTTAATCCTAAGTGTTTTATTCTTTTTGATGCTATCAGATAGTTCATTGTTAGTGTACAGAAACATAACTGGTTTTCATATGTTGATTTTTTTATCCTGCAGATTTATTGAATTTGTTCATTACTTTTAACAGATTTTTGGTGGAGTCTTCAGTTTTTTCTATATAGAGGATCATGTCATCTGTAAACAGACTATTTAACAACTTCCTTTTCAATTTGTATGCCTTTTATTTCTTTTTCTTCTTTAATATTTCTGGCTAGGACTTCTATTAGCATGTTGAACAGAAGCAGTGAGAGTGGGTGTCCTTCCATTTTTCCTGATCTTAGAGGAAAAGCTTCCAGCTTTTCACTATTGCACATGATGTTAGCTGTGAGCTTGTTATGTATGGCCTTTAGTATGTTATAGTACATTTATTCTATACCTATTTATTAAGACTTTGTTTTTTTTTTTTTTTTTTAAGACTTTGTTTTAATCTCAGAAGGAGGTTCAATTTTGCCAGATGTTTATCCTTCATTCTGTTAATATGGTGTATCATGTTTATTGATTTAAATATGTTGAACTGCCCTTGTATCCAGAGATAAATCCCACTTCATCATGGTATATGATTCTTTTAATGGACTGTTAAATTCAGTTTTCTAACATTTTGTTGAAGATTTTTGTATCTAAAATAAGTTTGAAAGTGTTCCCTCCTCTTTATTTTTTTTTTTGGAAATGTGCAAGAAGGGTTGGCATTATTTGTTCTTTAAAAGTTTGATAGAATTCACCAGTGAAGCTATCTGGTCCTGGGATTCTTTTTTGTTGAAACATTTTTGATTACTGCTTCAATCTGTTTATTATTGGTTCACTCAAATTTTTCTCTTCTTGATTCAGTCTTAGTGGTTTATATGTTTCTAGTTTACCCATTTCTTCCAGGTTATCAATTTTTTTTTTTTTTTTTT
>NW_003852565.1:708222-724774 GCF_000181295.1 Otolemur garnettii
GTACGTGGCTGGCGCCTTAGCCGGTTGAGCTATAGGCGCCGAGCCCCAGGTTATCAATTTATGGGCATAGAATTATTAGTAGAGACCTCTTAAATCCTTTGTATGTCTATGGTATCAGTTGTAATATCTCCTTTTGCATTTATAATTTTAATTTTTTTTGAGTCTTTATTCTTTTCTGCTTGGTTAGTCTGATAAAGACTAATTTTGTTTATCTTTTTAAAAGGCCAACTCTTAGTTTTTTAAATCTTTTCGATTGTCTTTCTAGTCTCTGTTTCATTTATCTCTGCCCTAATCTTATTATTTCCTTCCTCGTGCTTACTTTGGGCTCAGTTCTTCATTTTCTAAATCCTTAAGGTGTAATGTTAGAGTGCTTATTTGAGAGCTTTCTTTTTTAAGTTTAAATTTTAATCAACAAATTATAATCGTATATGTTTATGGGGTACAATGTGCTATTTCAATCATATATATAGTGGAATGATCAAATCAAACTAATTGCTTGTAAACTTACCTCTTAAAACTGCTTTTGCTGCGTCCCATAACTTTTGGTATGTTGTATATCCATTTCTGTCTATTTCAGGATACCTTTTGATTTTCCCTTTAATTTTCCTTCTGATTTCTTTTTTGACCCATCATTAGTTGTTCAATAATGTGTTATTCAATTTTCACATATTTGCCAATTTTTCTGTTTTGGTCCTATTTTTGAGTCTAGTTTTATTTATATCATTGTGTTTGAAAAAGATAGTTGATATAATTTCTTTCTTCTAAGATTTATTAAGACTTGTTTTGTGACCTGACCTGTGATTATCCTAGAAGATGTTCTGTGTAGATGTGAGAAGAACATGAATTCTCCTGCAGGTGAAGGGCTGCCTGCATCTATTAGATCCACTTGATCTATAGCATTGTTCAAGTCTACTTCTTCCTTATTGTAAATGGGGTATTAAAGTCATCTATTATTACTGCATTGCTGTGAGTTTCTCTTGTTAGATCTATTAATATTCTTTTTTAAAAATCAATATTCTTTTATACACAGTATTTAAGAGCTCTGATTTGGGTGTCTGCATATGTATAAATGTTATATCTTCTGGCTGAATTGACCTTTTCATCAATTATGTAATGACCTTTGTCTCTAGAGACAGTTTTTTGGGGAGTGCAGTGGTGTCATCATAGTTCACTGCAACATCAAACTCCTGGGCTCATACCACCAAGCCCAACTAATCTTTTAACTTTTTATAGAGATAGGATATTGTTGTGTTGCCCAGGCTGGTCTTGAACTCCTGGCCTCAAGTGATCCTTCCATCTTGGCTTCCCAAAGTGCTAGGATTACAGGCATGAGCCATTGTGCCTGGCTAAAAACAAATACACCAACTCCTAAAAATGTAAAGTGTGAAAAAGAAAACACCTGGCATGAAATTACCTGAGAACTAACTTTGAATCCAGTAGTATAAATTATGAATAAAATGATTTTAATTAGAATTGATTTTCAGATAATTGCTGTTAAAGGCAGTTAGGTTTGTGAGGTGGAAGTCATAAAACATAACGATTGAACGAAAATATAATAACCACTTTAGGGTATCCAGAAATGAATCTGTCTGCTAGTGTTTAATTTTCAATTCAGTTCTACCATTCTTTTTTTTAATTCTTTAACAGCTTTGTTGAAGTACAATTCAAATACCATGATTTCACCCTTTGGAAGTGTGATTAAATTATTCTTACCAGATTTAAAGAGTTTTTCAGCCATCACTACAATCCAGTTTTAGGACATTCCATCACCCCAGAAAGAGCCCCAGGATCTATTTTTAGTCAATCCTTGTCGCTGCCCTAGCTTCAGGCAACCCTGATCTTCTGTTTCTCTAAATTTACTTTTTTTTGAAAATTCATGTAAATAGAATGATGCAATATACAGTCTTCTGTGTAACTTTTTTTCTTTTAGCGTTTGTCCATTACGCTGCACCTAACAGTTCCATGTAGTAGCACATATTTCATCTGTTAACCATGGATGGGTGTTTAGAATGTTTTCAGTTTTAACCTACTTTGAATGATATGTCTATGAACATTCATGTCTGTGTGGACAAATATTTTCATTTCTGTTGGGTAGATTCCTAGTAGAATTGCTGGGTCATATGGCAAATTTATGTTTAATTTCTTAAGAAACTGCCAAATTTTTTTCCACAGTGGCAACAGCATTTTAAATTCCTACCAGCAATGTACGAGGATTCCAGTTTCTTTACATCTTTGACTTTTCTCATATTTTGTTTTAGGAATTTCACTTCTATTTAACTATAATTAAATAGAAAAGATGCATTTATGGTAACATTGAAGTCTCAATTACATTAAGCATTTAACCGTGTACTTTTGGCTTGATAATAGTTTCAGTAATTGGGAAGAATTGATGTATGTTGTTGAACTAATGGTCCAGTTGCCTAGGGAGCATATGGCAAATATTAATGACAGCTTGCTGCAGGCTTCCTTGTACAACATAGCTTATCCAGCCTTCTACTGTCTAATTGGTATCATCTAATTACTCAGGAAATGAAGGCATCTTCTCTAGAAGGCTGATTGGTCGGGGGTTGTATATGTCTGTGGGGTGCCTGGACCCTGAAATATCAAGACCCATGACTGACTTATCATTTTCATAGACATGGTATACAATGGCAGATGTAGACAGATACCCAGAACAGCACAGACTTCTGAGTGTGTTAAATCCCTCGGGGGACTGGTGTAGTAATTTCCTGTGTTTCCTTCCAGATCGTTCACAGAACCCTGGCAGCCATGCTCGGCTCCCTTGCAGCACTGGCGGCACTGGCTGTCATTGGCGATGTGAGTTGTAAGGTTCCTGGTCCTTGGCTTGCCATTTGATTGGTGTCAGACTCAAAGAGTTTTCCAGATTTTTAGCTGGTGTTTTTCAAAATTTTAGATGCCACTTCTGTGTTTTTTGCTCAGGAGTCATGCTAGGTTCTGCTGAGACCCTGGCCCTGCTATTTGGCATGGTAATTACAGCCCTCATGCTAGAGGCATGAACTGACACATGCAGCAATGAGGGGCATCTTTCATTTCATTTAATCACACATATGTCCCAGCGGTGTCATTCTCCCTTTTGGCCAGGGAAGGATGTAACATGGTTACATATCTGCCCAGCTAATGGTGCTGGGCTGGATCTGGGTGTTGTCTTCCCTGGGGAGCAAGAGTGGCCTGTCCTAGCTGGAGCAGCAGTGGGGGATGGGAGTTAGGGTTCTGTCTTGCAGACACCAGGCAGTCCCTAGCGATGTGTGTATGGGGGTGATGTGTGTATGGGGGTGACAGTGCCCTGGCAGAACTAAGCATGGTCAATCTGATAGGGATGTGGAGAATAAATGTAGGGAAGCAAAAGGCTAAGTGATCTCTGCAGGTGGAGCCCACAGTTGTTTGAGAGGCAATTCTGGAACAAAGGGCCCAGTCAGAGGTGACCACACATAAAATTAGATTTGAAAACACCTCTGTGGAATTCAATGGAATTATTCTGAAAACTGCTACTAGAGACCATTTAATCAAGCAATGAATAATAACTAAAAACTGTGTGGTATGTATGCTGATTTAGCTATTTTTTTTAATTTAAATTTTGAATGTAGGCCAAGCCTGAAAGCAATAATAAGAATTTAAACTTTATCTTGGCTAGAGTTGGCATAAACAAATGGTGATCGTAAAGATAAAATGTCCTAGAACCCTAAAGCTAAGAAATAAAGCTGCTGTCACTATTACAAGTTAAGGAGCAGTGTAGTAACAGTCTGTTTCATTCTGAATACCACTAATGTGGCACATGTATGTGCTCTGGGAAGGCCCTGGGCCACCTATCATGTAGTCCTTCTCAGTAGCCATTTCCTGCAGGACTGTTACGCCATGTTCCCTTTAAGAGTGGGGGACACATGGAGAATAGCACAGGTGGTCATCCAGGTCACTGTCACCTGGTCTCAGGCCACTGTGCTGAGGAAGGCCCAGATAGACTCCACTGAGAAAGTAACCTCAGGGGAGGTTACTTGTCTTGCTATCCCAGCTGCAGTTCATAAGTGGCTGGGGACAGGTTAAAACATTTTTATTTTTATTGCTAAATGTGTAGATTTGACGTTACAGATGGCTTAGGTCCTAAGTGCTTCTCAGCAACAATAGAATCCAATTTTAAAGGCAGGAGTGGATGGTGTGACTTCCAGCTCTGGCCCAGCAAGTGGGTTTGCAGTAAGAGCAGCCTATTTTTTGAGCTTATCACTAGGAGATGATGCACAAGATTAAATGGCAAATTTGTGCTTTGATTGCAGAGACCCAGCCTGACCCACGTGGTGGAGTGGATTGATTTTGAGACCCTGGCCCTGCTGTTTGGCATGGTAATTATAGCCCACCTGGTGGATCGTGGCTCCAGGCCCTCTGCAACCTGGGTCCTTCTCTTTTGCTGTGCTGCTATTGATGCTTCCTTGTATCAAAGACACCGTGCCACCTGCTAGTTAGGGCTTGACTGAGATGTGAGAGCAGGTCTAGCTCCTTTTTTCTGAGGACAAATGTGGAGATTGGCATTCTGGTTTGTTAGCTGGAAAATTCAGTCTGAGGCCTGTCTGACAATGAAATAACACTGTCATTTAGGAAGGATAGCAATTGTTTTGAATTATTGTTGTTAAAATAAGTGGAATATCCCAAATTAACTAATCATACATGACTTTCAATATTGCTTGGATAAAGGAAGATACTGTCCCTCAGTAACAGTTGGGGTGTTTGCTAATTTATCATATTGTCAAGAGGTCACCCTGGGCTACGAGGAATGTCATTAACAGCTTATAGAAGACTTTAAGCGCCCAAGTGAGTGGTGTTGGACCTGAGTCATAAACCTGTTGGTGATATAGCTCTCCAGCCTGAGTTTGAGTTTGCACTGACATGCTCGTGTCATCAGGACAGCGCTCTGCTAATGACTCTGCTCTCTCCTTCTCTCTTTTCTCCCTAGATGATCTTAGTAGCCATATTTTCAGAAACTGGATTTTTTGATTATTGTGCTGTAAAGGTAGGTGTGATACTACCTTTCATAGTTATGTACCAATTAATATATTTATTTTATTGACATTGTTTAGAAAATTAAACTATCATTTAAAGCAAATACAGTAGAACCTCCTCACCATGCTCCTACACCAACCAACTGCTTAAGTTTTCAGACTGGACATGCACCACATGTATGTGTCAGTACAGTCAGCGTCGTTCCTTATGTTGCCCACCTCTGTATGTTGTTTGTTACAGTCCCTCGAGTGGTCAGCTTACAGAGGCTCCTACTATATTTGAAAATTCCATCCATTTCCCTTTGTGGCTGTACCCTTTGGGAGGTCTAGCAGGCTCTCCCCTCACAGTTTTCCTGGTCTTGTCACTCAGGCTTGTGGGAGGAGGTCTTGCCATGCCCTGCCAATGAAAGGCCAATGCTATACTTGATATTGTTTTGGATCAGAAAAGTTCTTTTAAAAATCATCCAACAAAGCCCCATGCATGCTCTGACCACAGACCTGTGCAGTGATCTTTGTGTGCCATCTTGCATAATCCAGATAGATATCTGGCCCTTCCTCCCCATACTTTTGTAATAAAAGTATCTTGTAGGTCTTTAGAGATCAGCAGATACTACGGTCACATGGGTTGCAAATGCCATACCCAGCCTGTCTAGCCACAACACTAGATGATGTCAAAGGGAATAGGGGATACCACCTCAAGACACATTGCAGGGTCACTGTGAAGGAGCAGCATTGCTGTGGCCCATGGTAGACTTGAGTGTCCAGGAACCACAGTGTCTGGCATGGCCACTGCTGTCTCACCTTAGCAGGCCCAGGAGCCCGTGTATGAAGTCCAAACCCGCGTGCCATGCTGGTTTGTTGGGGTCCCTATTCCTTAGCATCTAATAAAAAGTGGCATTTGTTCTGTAAACCCTCTGATGCTGGCTTGTTCCCTTCCACTAATGCCCAGGCATACCGACTCTCCCGGGGGAGAGTGTGGGCCATGATCATCATGCTGTGTCTCATTGCTGCCGTGCTCTCTGCCTTCTTGGACAACGTCACCACGATGCTCCTCTTCACTCCTGTAACCATAAGGTATGCAGAATGCGTCTGCCAGGGGTGATGCGGTCAGGCCCAGGGTGGGCATGGTTCTCCACTCTCACACGCAGGAGTCAGTGGTAGTGCCCACACTCAAGCCTTCCGGAGAGCCAACGTTGACTTCGTGTGACCATGGGGCACTCTACGGTGGTAGTATCTCAGTAGCTGGGTGGCAGAGATGCTGTGGGGAGTGGGAAGACATCAGAGGCCTTGCTTTCCTGAAGACATGCTCTTGTGGCAGGGGACATGGGTAATCCCCTTTACCTGGATTGTCAGGTGCCAGGAGTCCTTGTGCATACCCTTCCCCTCATCATCTGCCACCTTGCTGACTTGGCAGGGATACCTATGCCAGTGTGAGAGCTTGTAGGGTGCGGAGTGGAGAGAAGGAACAGCCACTGCTGGGCTCCTCAAAAGCTTGGAGGTCATAGGAGCAACTGGGCCCTGGAGTCAGGGCTCAGCCTAGCAAGGCTTTGCATGGAAATTTGGATCAATTCTATTCAGTTTAATTCCATCCTTTTAAATCATCTAACACTTACTGAAACCAGTAGGCTTTTTGCCCAGAATCTTTTGAAGCTTATGCTGCACTGTGGGTTCCTTTATCAGCTCTTTCTGAAGACACAGACCTGTGTTTGTTCCCATACTTTGTTCTTTGAAGATGGTTCCCCAGCTTTAGCCTCAGGCCCTCAAACCTGGGTCCTTTCCTGCTTGGGCTATCATAAGCTGGTGCTTGGCTGGTTGTGGGGCTATGGAGGGCAAGCAGGGTGGCCCCAGAGGCTCCTGAGGTCCTGCTCATAACAAGGGCTTGAGCGAGTCTCTTCAACCACACAGACCTGGGCTGTAGCTTTGAAGAGTACACCTGAGTGCGTGCTGAGGGCTGTGAGATAAGGACCTGCCTGGACACAGGCAGGAGACAGAGTAAATTCAAGGGCATTAGAAAGGCATTGCTTTTGGGCTCAGGATTAATTGTAGGGGTGACTCCTGGTGGAGTGAGTCAGGGTGTGGGCAGGGGAGAGAGGAGCAGGGAGTGGCGAGTGCCTCTGTGGATGTGGCTACAGTATCCCAAGGCTACCTCTTGGCTCAGTGTGAAGACTCAGGCTTGTATACAGGCTCCTGCAGGTTTGGCCACACTGTCATGACCCTGTGCAGACAGGGACTTGGTGGGTAGGGGGTGCTGGGCTCTCACCTTCCTCTGCAGGGCTGAGGATGAATGAAGGATAACATGGATGCATTTGAGGGGTGCTGCAAAAGCTACTAAGTCTCTTGGGCATGACAGGGACAAAAGGCAGAGCCCCCTCCCAGATCAGCATGACTCGACCCCTGGGTTGGTTTGAGAATGGTAGTGCTACCCATATGCCCATACCCTGGCTATAGCCATGCTTTCCATAGCAGTGGGTAAGAATCCAGGGCTGAGGTGCAATGGGCACCTTGTCCCCAGCATCCTTGCACAGCCCACATGGCTGAGGGTTGCTTCACCCTTGCCAGTCTTACTGCTCGGGAGCTGGCTTGGCTTTGTAATGTTACTAGGGCATTGATTCCATGTATTAGTCTAACAATAACATCTTTCACTAAGACTAACTATTGTCTGACCAGGTCCTTCAAGACTTTGTAAGTGTTGGTCACATTCTTTGGCCTATGTCTGGCCCGAGTAACTTTCATCCTCACAGTAAATACATAGGCCCATGCGATTGGAGGCTGCCTCTGTGCCTTGTTCTGTGGTGTTGACTGGTGACACCAATTATTTTCTTGGCAGAAGCAGATCCTGGGGACTCCTCAGCTGAGCACTGCTGTGGCCAGGGGAGTGATGCTCACTGTGGAGTGGCTCCTGCTCCTGGTCCCCAAACACATGTCTTCCGTAGCTTCCTCTGGGGTCTGTGGGCCTGTCTATTCCTCATGCCAGTGCAAGGAAGGCTGTGCCACTGGCTATTCTGTGAGCTGAGGGCTGAGATAGTGGGATGGCCCCTGAGTGCTACAGAGCCAACCTCTGTGTGGGTGTGGGCAGGGATTGAAGATGCCATGATGCACTCTCTGCACAGGACCTACCTGGGGGCCTGTAGAACACTGCTGCCCAGGCCCACTAGGGAATTGGTGTGCGGTGGGCCAAGCTATAGGACTTTCTAGGATTCCAAGACAGGTACAGTATGTGGCCCTGTGGAGAACTACAGCTGTATAGCATGTGATCCTCCTCTAAGGAAGAAGTCAGTAGTTAGTGAAAGGCTGGGTACGGGGAGAGCTCAGGGCCTTGGAATCTGAGAAGGGGAAGGTGGATAAAGACTAAGTCCATGGCCCAGTGTGAGCCCCCAGTGCTCTCCATGCTGTCCCACCCTGATGTGGGGGGTATGGCAGCAGCACCCACTCACCCATGTGAAGACTGCACACAGCAGACTGCTCTTCCAGACCTGGGCTGGGAAAGGGTGCATTATTACACTGGTGGTTCAGGTTCTTTCAGAGGAAATGTAACTCCCAGACTCAGCTGTTATTGTGATTGCTCATCTCCCCAGCACTGCTTTTTTCATGGGCTGTGGTATGTGTGTGTGCATGTGCATGTGTATATACATGTGCCTCCCCGTACAAGTGTTTTGGAAATACTGGGTTGCCCATGGGCCTTTCACCATGTGACAGTAAGACTGCTTCCATTTCCCTCCACTGTGACAGATTATGTGAGGTGCTCAACCTTGATCCACGACAAGTCCTGATTGCAGAAGTGATCTTCACAAACATCGGAGGAGCTGCCACTGCCATTGGGGACCCACCAAATGTCATTATTGTTTCCAACCAGGAGTTGAGGAAGATGGTATGTACCAGTATACTAGGGTTGCAGATGGCTCACTTAGCACTCTGCCTGACATGGACACCTCTGCTAGAAATCAGCACCATCTGTGCTACCTCCTCAGAGTAACTGCTGCCGGTCATCCTCCTGGAGGAGGGGGAAATGGAAAAAGACATCTGAAAAAATGGCCTTAAATTCCAAATTTTATGAGTGCTATAAACCCACAGATTTAAGCTCAATAAATCCAGAGCATAGGAAACATGAAGAACAGTATGCTGTCACGTTATAATCAAATTGTTTGAGAACAATGATAAACAGAAAAATCTTACAACTGTCAAAGAAAAGACACATGCAAGGGAGCAAAGATAAAGATGACAATATTTTTCTCCAGAAACAATGCAAGTATGAGGATAATGGAATAACATTTTTAAAATATTGAAATAGAAAAAACCCTGTCAACTCAGAATACTACATCCAGTGAAGATATCTTTTTCTTATATGCAAAAATAGAATTTTCCCAATATAGAAAAGCTAAAAGAATCAATAATAGATCCATAGGGTAAGTCATATTAAGGGAAGTCCTTGAGGCAGAATAAAAATGACACAACATGGAAACACAGCTCTTTACAAAGGACTACAGAGGGCCATAGAAAGGGTAACTGCACAAGTAAGTCCACAAAATTTTCTTTTTTTTGAGACAGAGCCTCAAGCTGCCCCCTGGGTGAGTGCTGTGACATCACAGCTCACAGCAACCTCCAACTCCTGGGCTCAAGCGAGTCTCCTGCCTCAGCCTCCCAAGTAGCTGGGACCACAGGCGCCCGCCACAATGCCTGGCTGTTTTGTTTTGGTTGTAGCCATCATTGTTGTTTTGGTGGGCCTGGGATGGATTTGAACCTGCCACCTTAGGTGTATGTGGCTGGTGCCTTAGCCACTTGAGCCACAGGCACCAAGCCCACAAAATTTTCTTACCATTTAAATTTAAGAGATAATTGTTTAAACAAAATAATACTGTATTAAGGGTTTATAACATACAAATAGGATGATGTTTGGCAACAATAACAAAGGCTGGAAGAAGATAAATTAAAGTACCCTAAGGTTCTTATTATAAATAGTATATGGAAATAGGTATAATGTCACAAGTCATCTGTGACAAGTTGAAAATGTATATGATAAACCCTAAAGCGACCACTAATGGGAAAAACAAAGAATACCAGCTAGTAACCATCAAAGGGTATAAAGCAGATTATAAGTGATGTTTATTTAATGTAATAGAATTCAGAAAAACATGTAAAAGGTAACAGAAATGACAGGCTAAAGGTAAACCTGGCTTTATGAATAATTACATAAAATAGAAACAGATTAAGTATCCCAATTAAAAAATAAGAGTTGTCAGACTGAACAAATAAGCATCACTCAACTACAGATGGTCCTTGACTTATGGGTGGGGGTACATCTGGATAAACCCATCATTAGTTGAAAATGTCTTAAGTCAAAAATGTGTTTAATATACCTAACCTACTGAACACTGTAGCTTAGCTTAGCTTACCTTAACTGTGCTCAGAACACTTATATTAATCTATAGTTTGGCAAAATCATCTAACTGAAAATGTATTTTATAATAAAGTATGAAAAACCTCACGTGTTTTATTAGATACTGTACTTTATGTCAAAGTTTCACAAAGTGACACGGTAACATTTATGCAACTAATGACAGAGGTTTGAAAATGGATGAAACTTAAACTAATTGTACTGCAGTGATAAAGTGACAGTTTCACACCATTATACAGCTGAAAAATTGTACCACTGTAAGTTAAGGACTGTCTATATTTTTCTTATAAGACATACACTTAAAATATAAAGAGAAGGAGGTTAAAAGTAAAGGAATGGCTCAGAAGAAAGCTAGAGTAACTATGTTAATATGTGACAAAGTAGACAGCAGAGTAGAGAATATTACCAGGTTTAGAGAACATTTCATAATGACAAAGGGGTAAATTCATATAGAAAATAGTAACAATTACGCAGCTAATGACAGTTTCGAAAAGGGATGAAACTTGAACTAATTGTACTGCAGGGAGCAACAGATAAATCCTTAATTATAATTGGAGAGTTCAGTATAGTTCTTACAATAGTGATAGAACAAGTAGACAGAAAATTATCAACTAACATGACCTAATTGCCATTTATAAAAAACTTTATCCAGTAATAGGAGAACATATATTTTTTTCTAAGTGCACACAAAACACTGATGGAAATGATTCTAGGCCATTAAACAAATCTCAAATTCAAAAAGATTCAAGTAGGCTAGGTGCCCATTGCTCAGTGGTTAGGGCACTGGTCACATGCCCAGGGCTGGTGGGTTAGAACGTGGCTAGGGCCTGAAAAACAACAATGACAACAATAACAACAAAAAATAGCCGGGCATTGTGATGGACACCTGTGGTCCCAGCTACTTGAGAGGCTGAGGCAAGAGAATTGCTTAAGCCCAAGAGTTTGAAGTTGCTGTGAGCTGTGACACCATGGCACTCTACCAAGGGCAACATAGTGAGATTCTGGCTCTCTCTTTTTTTTCCTGTTAAGTATGTCATTTTGTTTTTAATTAAATGATAGCTGTATACATTAATGCAAACATGGGGTACAGTGTAGTATTTTCATATACAATTTGAAATACTTTCATCAAGCTGTTTAACATAGATTTCATGTCATTTGCTTAGTCATTGTGTCAAAACATTTATATTCTAGTTCTAGAAAAGTTCACTTGTACCCTTGTTAGACGATATATAGGTGATCTTTCCGGTCACCCTCCCACCATCCAGCTGCCCTTCTCCCCTCCCCTTCCCCACCCCCTCCCCATATTCTTGGGCTAGAATTAAGTTGTATCTTTCATTTGAGAGCTATAAATTAGTTTCATAAAAGGGCTGTGTACATTGGATACTTTTTCTTCCATTGAGACTCTGTCTCAAACAAACAAACAAACACAAAAAGATTCAAGTAATACAGACTATTTTCTCTGACCACAGTTCAATTAAGTTAATATCCAGGATTATTTAGAAAACCCTGAAATAACTGGAAACTAAATAACATACTTCTAAATAATCCAAAGATTGAAGAAGGAAGTGCAACTGAAACTGAAATTAAAAAGCATTTTTGTATTCTTCAGCTTGGGCTGCCATGACAAAATACAACAGACTGTGGCTTAAACAACAGCAATTCATTTCTTACAGTTCTGGAGGCCAGGAAGCCTGAGATCAAGGTGCACCCATTGATCTAATTCCTTGGTGAGGCAATCTCCAGGCTTGCAGGTGGCTGCCTTCTCACGGTGTCCTCATATGGCAGGGAGCGGGGACGAAGAGGGAGAGAGGAAGCTCTCTGGGGTCTCTTCTTATTAGGGCATTAATCCCTCATAAGCCTGAAGGCTCCACCCTCATAGCTTTTTCTAAAGTCAGTCACCTCCCAAAGACCCCATCTCCAAATACTATCACACTGGGGGTTAGGGCTTCAACACAAGAATTTAGGGGGGAAAGAAGTAAGTCCACTCCAGTGAGAATGACTTTTATCAAAAAGTCTCCAAAACAACAAATGCTGGTGTGGATGTGGAGGGACAGGAACACCCACACACTGTTGGTGGGACTGCAGACTAGCACAATCTCTTTGGAAAGTGGTGTGGAGAATCCTCAAAGTATTAAAAATAGATCTGCCATTCAATCCAGCAATCCCACTGCTGGGTATTTATGCAAAGGGAAAAAAGAAAGACATTTTATAAAAAAAGTCCAGAGCAATTATAAACTGAATTATGTTGAAAAAAGACCATACCAAACTTTGTGGGATTCCTCTAACGCAGGAGCCAGCAAAGTTCTTATAAGCCCATATAGTTAATTTTCTAAGTATGTGGGCCATATGGTCTCTGTTGCAAGGATGAAAACAGCCAGAGACAGCACATACACCAATGGACATGGCTGTATTCAGCCTGTAAGTGGTAATTTCCTAGACTCTGCTCTAAAAAGCTGTATTTAGAGGCAAATTTATGTCACTGATCACTTATATAGGCAAAGAAGTATCTCAAATCCATGATCTTGGCTTCCATCCTTAAACCAAATGTAAGCAGAAGAAAGAAAATTATAGACCTGAGTGCTGACCAGAATAATAGAGGCAAACAGTGAAAGCAAAATTTGGTTCCTTGATGTCAATAAATTGCTATTGTTGTGGCCAAGATGATAAGGGAAATAAAAAGATAACAGATCACCAGTATGAAGGTGAGTGGTTACATGACCACAGAACATGTCAATATTAACAGATTCTTAGGGACTATTATGAACAACTCTATATTAATCAATTTGACATCTTAGATAAAATGGACAATTTTCTTGAAAGACATGCTGTACTAATGATCACTGAAGAACTAGATAACCCAAATGTATCTATGAAAGAAATTGCATTTGTAGGTAAAAAAACTTCCTACAAAGAACACATATAAACAAAAAACTCAGGCTAAGACAGCTTATTTGGTGAATTCTGCCAAATAAGTAAGGAAAAAATAATGCCATAATACTAACTCTATACAAATCTTTGCAATAAGTTAAAGAGAATACATCACAACTCATTCTATGAGGGTCTGATATCTAAAGTAGATAAAACCAAAATAACAAAAGGAAACTATAGATATGTATTATGAACATAGATTTAATTTTAAAAATTGATAAATAATAGCCGAGGACTATGGCAGGCACATTTAGTCCCAGCTACTTGGGAGGCTGAGGTAAGAGAATTGCTTGAGCCCAAGAGTATGAGGTTACTGTGAGCTACAATGCCACAGCACTCTACTAAGGGTGACAAAATGAAACTCTGTCTCAAAAAAAAAATTAACAAATGCAATTTATCAGTATATAACCTAAATAATACATCATAATTGAGAAGAATTGATCTAGCAATGGAAAATTGGTATATTTGAAATATCAATCAATGGACTACACTAACAAATTAAGTGAGAAAACCATATGGTCACCTCAGTAGATGCAGAAAAAGGGTGGCACCTGTGGCTCAAGGAGTAGGGTGCCAGCCCCATACACTGGGGGTGGCAGGTTCAAGCCTGGCCCTGGTCAAAATGGCAATAAAATAAAATAAAATAAAAAACAAATGCAGAAAAAATGTTTGGCAAAATCCAACATCTATTACTGATAAAATCTCCCAATAAAATAGGGAAAGAAGAGAATTTCATCAGCCTGATAAAGAGCATGTATGAAAAACCGATAGGTAGCATCATAATTGTGAAAACCTGTGATTTACCCCTAAGATCAGAAACAAGGCAAGGATGTGTTCTCACCACATCTATTCAACATTTACTGAGGCTTTAGCTTGCATGATAGTGTAAGAAAAGAAATTAAAGGCATTGATATTGGTAAAAGTCTTATTTGCAGATGACACAGTTCCCCATGTTGAAAATCTGATGTAATCCATAAAAGAGCTCATAGAAAAAGTAAGTAAATTTCTCAAGGATACAAGATCACTATGCAAAAATCAATGATTTTCTCTGTTTAGAAATAAATAGTTCAAAATTGAAATAAAATGTCTTTTAGAATAGCATCAATATATAAAATACTTTTGGGTAAATCTGACCAAACATACTGAAAACTACAAAATATTGCAGAGCGTAATTAAAGAAGACCCAAATAAATGTGCATGGGCCAGAAGATGCAATATTGTTAAGATATTATTTCTTTTCTTTTTGTAAAGAAAGAGATATAAGAAAGAAATTAAGATATAATTTCTTTTCTTTTTGTAAAGAGTCTCACTTTATCACCCTTGGTAGAGTGCTGTGGCATCACACAACTCAAAGCAACCTCCAACTCTTGGGTTGAAATGATTCTCTTGCCTCAGCCTCCCGAGTAGCAAGATATAATTTCTCTCCAGATTTATATATAAATTCATGCAATCCTCATCAAAACAACAGAGTGGGGCTTTTTCTTTTTGAGAAATCAATAAGCTGATTCTAAAATTTATATAGAAATTCAAAGTATCCAGAATGGCCAACACCAAACAAATTAAAAGGGCTAGGACTACTTGACACTAAGATTTATAATAAGGCTGCAATAACCAAGTTCAGTATGGTATTGGCTCAAGATAGACAAATAGATAAATGGATTGAAGTAGGGAGTGAGAACCCTATAGACCTAACTGATTTTTGACAAACGTGCAAAGCCAATTCAGTGGAGAAAGGATAGTGTTTTCTACAAATGGTCCTGGAACAAATGGATATTCATATGCAGAAAAAATGAACTTCAATCCACACATCCCACTATATCCAAAATGCACTCAAACTTAGATCATGAACATAAATGTAAAACTTAACATTTCTAATCGAAAACATAAGTTGCAGTAGAATACGTAAACAGCTCAAATGAGGTTGTGGCTATAGTACTTCATTAAAGCAATTTTAGAACTTGGCTTTCAAGTTGGTATTTTTCTCTTCATTTTTCTTTTTATGGCAGCATCAAATGCTGCAACAGCTTAACTACGCCCGACTGGCACCATGTTAGTATCAATGTAAAATCCTAGGCATGGTGCCCTTCTTGGATATAAATTGAGTTAACTCTTCATCATTCTGAGCTGCCATTACAATCCTACTTCTGAGTGCTCAGAAGCATGGTGTGATCCAAGACAGGCTCTGGGTCTCTCATCAAGCCATGCAGAAAGCTGAAGGCAAAGAACAGGTCTGTTAGACCATTTCCACAGTCCTACATGGTACAGTGACATGCTGTTGTAAGATATCCAGATTTTCTGATGGTAGGAGAGAAAGGTGAGATTTTTGCAAAAATACTCAAGACAACTCTGGAGGTGAGTGTCATCTCTAGTCAACTGAGGCTCAGCCAAAGTCTGTCACACAGCTTTGTGCCAAAGTTATGTCCTCTGGGGACATGGCCTTAGCACACCACCCTCATTTTACTGAGGATGGCATTCCTTGTCTTCCACTTAATGACTTTCCCTGAACTTTTGGGTTAAACTGTATCTTCCAGAAAATGTATCTAATGAATGACCTTCTGTAGATAATCAAAAGTGGCATTAATTCATTTTATGGTAGTTTGTGGATAAGGGTGGAATACTTCTCCATATGGAGACACAAATGAGCTCACAGTGCTGGGCAGTGTCTAATTTATAAAGGTGGATTTATAGAGTTTAATTTATAAAGGTGGATTATCCATAATGGAAGCATTGTCATATATAGCATGATGGGCTCATTTATTTTGCATTTTTTGATTGACTGTCCATGAACTTAAATAGGAAGAAAACCTCATAAAATAAATAAAATAAAAATCTAAGTATGAAATCAATCTTTAAAATATTCACTAAGAAAATTCATATGCAATTTAGAAGAATAATAAAGCAGCAGTAGGGTTTGGAAGAGTAAAAAAGTCACATCTGGAAAATTATCTACATTCTATGGGGATTAGGCAGAAATTACAGAAGTTGTGAGCCAAGTGCCTCCCACCTATTGTTGCCACACTGCGCTTGCTTGTCCCAGTGCTGCAGGCGGCCTGGGTGAACGCCCCAGCTCTGAGCAGGCTGGTGTGGAGACCTCCACGAGGGCCGCCCCTTCCCCAATGCCCAGGCCTGCCTGGGCGGAGCCTGAGTCCCTCCGGTCGCAGGACCCACACGTGCGGCCCTGCCTTCCCCTCACAGGCTGGTGGGCCATGGCCGCCTCTGCCCTAAC
>NW_003852565.1:737850-739884 GCF_000181295.1 Otolemur garnettii
CAGAACCACCTTAGTCATTTTTCTTTTTAATCTACTCATTACTTTCTTCTAGAATTGCCTTACTATTTCTAATGGGGCCAAAACTGTGTAGTTATTACATTCCAATGGAACTCAGAATTTCTCAGGATACAGATCCTTCTGCCTTTGTGGACAATTTCTTTAAGAAATATTGACAATAACATTTCATGGCCAGTTGCTATACAGACAAATACATTAATATTACATTTTAAGCCCTTTGATCCAAAAGTTTTTGTTTTTGCTTCTGATTTTACAGGAAAATTAAAACATTTCCATAAGCCCCTAAAAGTATCAAGGATGTTTTTCTGACAGATACCTTGGGTATGAACTCTGTAGATAAACACAAAGCTTAAGGTAATATCCTTATTGAAGAACTGTCAGAAAAGTGGCGAATTCTAATATATGTCCATTCAAAGCATTTCATTAGCCTCACCTCTCTGTAGGTTTCTCTGCCGTCTGTCTGTGAAAGGTTACACAGCTCCACCTTTTGTTTAAAAGGCTATTTTCAAGGACACCCATTGAATGTGTAGATAACTGCAAGAGATTAAGGATTTCAGATTATTGTACACTGGCAAGCCCTAAACTTTGATGCAAATTTATTGATAGATGACTTCCTGTTGTGTCATGTCTTTAGCAATGTTATAGGTGGTTTTAGCCTTTATACATGTGAGAGAGACAATTAAACCAATTTTCATAAGCAACAAATAGTATAGTTTAAATTATTCCTTCCAACCCAGGCCTTTGGAAGATGGTTTTCCTAACTGCTGTCTTGGACATGGTCTCTGGATGTCCTCTTGTATGTTTTGTGGGACTTGCTACCTCTCCACTTGTGTAAGAGCTTCACAAAGGCAGAACTGAACTTTCCATGCTGTGAGATCACACCACTTCACAGCTGTGGTCCCTTTTATCCCAGGTGCCCCATAGTCCTGTGTTGTCATTGTGCCTCTCATCTCCCCCCCTTCCTATGGCACCAGTGGTTTATGGACATTACAGAAAAGACCTTGAGTTCTCACCAGATGGCCAGCTTTATGGGTGTGGACCTAGTCTGTCCTGCTGAGAGCTCAGGAGGTGCCCGCATGTGTTTGCTGATGGCATGAAAGCACCAAACCGGCCAGTGATGCTGCTGACTTAATCCCAGACAAATTAACCGAAGGAGGATCTTACTCAACAATAAAGACACACTCAAAGTTGACCTTGGTGCATGGGCTCCCAGGCAGACACTGGAAGCACAGGGCGTGGGCTCCTTTCTGGGCCCTTGCCGCTGGTCCTGTTACTGGGTGGTTACAGCCCTGATGGCCACTGGGTACCTTGCATGGGGCTGTGCTCTCCAGCTGGGAGGATGCCCTATCAGGATGTCAGGAACCCAAATGTTCAGGAACCCAAATGTTTAAAAAAGCCAGTTTACCTTTGAATAGGTGAGTATTGTCACCTGTGAGCTGCCACCTGTGCCAAGGACAGTCTGTCTCAACCCTTTTCTCCTTTTCCAATTCCAGGGCCTGGATTTTGCAGGATTCACAGGGCACATGTTCCTGGGGATCAGCCTCGTCCTACTGTTCTCATTCCCTCTCCTCAGACTCCTTTACTGGAACAGAAAGCTCTACAACAAGGAGCCCAGCGACATTGTTGGTGAGTGTACATGCCTCCTGCTGCAGCCTCAGATTGCATTACCATGGTTTATTTTCTTCTTAGGGGAGGCTCTTATAGACAGGTGGGCAGTATTGTCACATGTAGAAAAGTGTGTGTCACTGGGCTGCCCCATGGCAGTGACTATCCACGTCTCCCTCCTGCATGAAGTGTTTGTTCACAGGGTTTTTAAGTTCATGAGCTGTGCCTCTGTAGTTATCTATAAAGTGTAATGTAATAAAGTGTGAGAAATAGTGACCACCATCTACCACTCACATGTCATGACATCCCAAACCAGGGGTGTCCAACCTTTTCTTCTTTGCCATACATTGGTAGGATAAGAGTGAGTTGTTTTGGGCCGCACATTAAATACAAAAAAAACCAAGGAAAGCT
>NW_003852565.1:740019-751411 GCF_000181295.1 Otolemur garnettii
TTGGCTTGTGGGCTGGCTGCAGTTTTGACACCTGCCCTAAAGGCACATGTGTGCATCTAGAGTTGGTGCTGTGATCGTAAGTCATAGCTCGAGTGTTGAGTTGTCTGGAGGAGAGGCAGCACGGGCCAGCAGAGGATGGTGTGCACACAGGTGAGGTATCTGCCACCTGGAAGGGGAACATAGCATCTTGGGTGCTTTGTGTTTTGCTTACTGAAAAAAATGTTTTTATTGTTTCAGGTTAATTGAGGGTACAAAGAATTAGGTTACAATGTTTGCTTTTGTTAGGTAAAGTCCCCTTGTAATTGTGTCCTGCAAGAGGTGTGCCATACACCCAAACATTGTGCCCATTAAGTGGGCACACACCCATCCCTTCCCCCCTCCTTGTTGCCTTGTTCTCCTGTCCCTTACTTAAAATTTTTAGTAGCTGTTTTACTGAAAATGTTACTAACTTGAACACATTAGGAGCAAAAATTAATTTTGGAGACAGCCAGCTTCCGTGATTGTAAGTCATAGCTCGAGTGTTGAATGTCAGAAGGTGTATGCTGAGCGGGTTGCCTGGGTAACAGGCATCAAGCTGGTGGATGCAGGGACTGCTTCTCTTGGGGATTCTGGGAATGTGGTTGTTTTGTGTCATCGGCTCTTAGATTGTATATTTCTCCCTCACCCTGTGCTGTTCCTCCAGCCTGTGCTTTTTACAGGACCTCAGTTTCTTTGTCCTTAATGAGATAAGCAGACCCCATTTCCATGCGAGCAGCTGGAGGTCTGGGCGTGGCCTCACTGGCATCAGTCCTTCATATGGCACCGTCTGTGGCAAGTCTGCCTTCCTGTCATGTGTGACTTCAGTATCCTTCAGAATCTCAGTTTTTGTTCTGGCTAGAAGAACATTGTCTTGCACACCTCCTCGGGAGTTGTCTATTAAAACAAGCTTGTCCTTGGGAAACTGCAGACAACAAGCAGAAACTGCTACTTTGGGCAATATTTCAACAACCGGATGAGTAGAAATTGTAGTGCCTTCATGGATATGCACGACCAAGCAACAAGACATCCCTAGCTGTGAGTGCAGGATAAGCACCAACCTTCCTATTCTCAGCGGTTCCCAGGGGAGCAAGTGGGCACCATCCCTGCCCTGCCCTGCCAAACAGCTGGTGTGGGCAGCTGGCAGGAAGGGGGATGCAGGCATAGGGCCTGGGGGCTGAGTGGAATAGCCCTGGCAACAGGGCCTTGAGGGCTCCCTGCAGGCACAGGGTCAGCCCGGTGGCACAGCCAGATGGGGAAGCAGTGATGATCCCTTATCTCTGCACTCTACAGAGCAGGGACTGTGCCTTTCTTGAGAAAGTATGGGTCCCAGATCCTGTGTCCCCTTGCTGCTTTATAAGGGGACAATGACAAGTGGTCTCATTCCTTTCCTGTTCTAAAGAAAAATTTAATCAATGTTAGCCTTTTTAAAGAAGAATAATTAGATGTTGCTGGCAATAAAATAGCTCGGTTCCCTTCCCTTGTTGGCCAGTATATTAGTTTGCTGGTGCTGCTGTAGCAGAGTAGCACAAATGGGGTAACAGAAGTGCATTTCCTCCAGCTCTGGAGGCTCTGGAGGCTGAGAGGGGTGTTGGCCGGCCGGCCCTTCTCCTGAGGGTCTGCTTCCAGCCGCCACCCGCACCAGCAGGTGCCCGTGTTCCTGTTCTCATGCCCCCCCCCACCGTTAGTGTGTCTGTGTCTCCATCTGTGTCTCCAGTAAGATGACACCAGTTGCACTGGGTGAGGGCTCCTCTGAGGGCCTCATTTTAATTAATCATCTTTTCAAAGACTCCATCTCCAAATTTTGAGGTATCGGAGGTTAGGGTTTCAATGTAGGAAATTTTTGAAGGGGGCAATTCAATCCATAACAACCACTTAAGGGTGTTCAGAATGTTTTATAATCTAGTATATATGAAGTAAGACAAATTAACATATGGGCTTAGTTTCCTGTGGGAAGGACAGAAGAGGCAGTGGAGTGTGAAGGAGAACATGGTCACAGTGGACGTTCATTCTGTCCCTCAGGCTGTGTGTGCACAGCTGTGCCTCCCTGGGGAGCTTAACAGTCACTCTGTGTAACTATGTGCCCTCTTCCGGCCTCCCTGGTGATCAGAATGACCCAGGACAGTTGTCACATACACAGAATACCAGGCCCGACCCCAGGAATTCTATTTAGTAAGCTCTCCCAGAGGGCCTTATCTGGAAATGAATTGAGGGCTCACAGATTTGGAGGTACAGAAAATAAATAAATCTGTCCTCTTTATTCCTCACTGTTCCTGAGTAAGGAACAGAGAAAAGCTTAGAGCAGTGATTCTCAACTTTCCTAATGCCATGGCCCCTTAATACAGTTCCTGTGGGTCATGACCCACAGGTTGAGAACCACTGGCTTAGAGAGAGATGAGGAGGGATGGCTGGTGATGCTGGAACCCTATGGCAATGCCAAGACAGGCTGTCCATCAGCCCAGAATGGGCTGCGCAGAGTCAGTGCCTGCTCCGTTGGGCAAGGGGGTCTCAAACTTGGAGTACTTGGTAAAACTGGATTCCCAAGCCCCAGCTCTGATCATCATCTGTTCTCAGAGCCCTGATCTGCTGATTGCAAAGGCAGAGAGTAATTTGGGTTCACTCTGCCACCAAGTGGCAAAGGGAGGCCCTATCCGGTCATAAGTGACCACCCAAATATGTTAATTTGTCTTATTTCATATAACTACTTGATTATAAAATATTCTAAACATCCTTATCTGGTTGTTATGGATTGAATTGCCCCCTCCAAAAATTTCCTATGTTGAAACCCTAACCTTCACTACCTTAAAACTGACTGATTTGGAGATGGAGTCTTTAAAAAGGTGACTAATTAAAATGAGGCCCTCAGGGGAGCCCTTACCCAGTATAGCGTGGCCTGGCAAGTGCTCAGAATGGGACAGAACATCACTTATTTGGTGAAAAGCACAAATAACCTTCAGAGTCTATCTCTCTAATCACCAAATACTCAGCTAGTACTGCTTCTTGATAATACTTTGTATAGAATTTTCTTCTTCTTCTTCTTCTTTTTTTTTTTTTTTGCTTTTTTTGAGACAGAGTCTCATTTTGTCACCCTTGGTAGAGTGCTGAGGTGTTATAGCTCATAGCAACCTCAAGCTCGTAAGCTTAGGTGATCCTCCTGCCTCAGCCTTCCAAATAACTGGGACTACAGGTGCCTGCCACAATGCCTGGCTTGTTTTTCTACTTTTAGTAGAGATGGGTCTTGCTCTTGCATAGCCTGGTCTGGAACTCCTGAACTCAGGCAATCTACTCGCCTCGGCCTCCCAGAGTGCTGGGATTACAAGCCTGAGCCACCACGCCTGGCAAACTTTCACATCTGTGTGCATTAAGGTACTGGTATACAGTCTCCTGCCTGTATCCTTGTAGGAGGATAATAGAAGTGTACCCTCATCATCCATATTTTTGGAAGACTTTGTATAGAATTATTATTACTTTTTCTTTAAATGTTTTGTACCTCATTTAAAGACCTGGATATTTTTGTGTGAAAGTTTTCAGGTACAAATGCAAATTCCTTAATATCTGTGTGTGTGCCCATGTGTGTAGCTATATATATTTAGGTTATATCTTTCTCTTTGAGTGAATTACTGAGAAATTTTAAGAAATTTGTTTATTTAATCTTAGTTGTTGAATGTATTGTTATAACGTTATTCATAATACTCTTTTGTTAGCCTTTTAATGGATCTAGAATTTTTGATAATGTCACTTGTCTCATTCTTAATAGTGACACTTTGTGTCTTTTTAAAAATATTGGTCTGGCTAGAGGTTTGTGAATTTTATTGATCTCAAGGAACTAGCTTTTGATTATGCAGATTTTTCTGTACAGTGTTTTCCTCTTTTAATGTTATCTACTCTTTATTATTTATTTTCCTCTGCTTACTTTGGGCCTCTGTTTTTTCTTTTGCTCAGGTTATTGATTTTTATATTGACTTTTCTAGGATAACATTTAGTACTCTAAATCTCCTTCTAGGTACTACTTTAGTGGCCTCTCACCAGGTTTTGTGTGTTTTATTTAATTTCCATTCAGTTCACATTACTTTATATTTCTCTTTTGATTTCTTCTTTGATCCTTGCATATTTTAGATGTATTTGCTTTCCAAACATTTGGGGATTTTGCAGTTACCTGATATAATCCTACTGTGGTGAGAGGATATACTTTATAAATCTTGACTCCTTTATTTTTTTATTTTTTATTTGTTTTTGAGACAGAGTCTCACTGTGTCACTCTGGATAGAGTGCCATGGTGTCACAGCTCACAGCAACCTCTGACTCTTAGGTTTATGTGATTCTCTTGCCTCAGCCTCCCAAGTAGCTGGGACTACAGGCATCTGCTGCAGTGCCTGGCTATTCCTGGTTGTTGTCATTGTTGTTTGGCAAGCCCCAGGCTGGATTCAAATCTGCCAGCCCTGGTGCATGTGGCTGGTGCTCTCGCCTCTGCGCTAAAGGCGCAGAGCCAATCCATTAAAATATATTGAGACTTATTTAATGGCTACAGAATGTGTCTATCTTTGTAAATACTCTGTGTTCACCAGGAAAGAATAAGTATCTGCTGCATATTCTTGGAGTGATCAATCATGTCGATTGTGATAGATTAGATCAGGTTGGCTGGTGATGTTTTTTCAAGTATTTTAAGTTTTGCTGATTTTATGCCTCTTCTATTAATTATCAAGGCATATATGTGTCTGTGTGATTGTGGATTTGTCTATTTCTCATTGTAACTCCATTGTTTTTGCTTCACATACTTTGAAATTATTTTATGAGGGAACATGAATATTTAGGATTGTTATTTCATCTTGATAAATTAAGATCTTTGTTATTACAAAAAAGGTTTTCCCTATCCATGGTAATAATCTTTGCTCTGAAATCTACTTGGTTGTTAATATAACATTTCCAGCTTTCTCTTGACTAGTGTTTGTGTGATATATGTTTTACCATCATTTTATTTGTCACTGATTTGTGTCTTTATATTTAAGATGAATAGCCACGTAGAGTTGAGTCTTGCTTTTTTAGCCAGTCTGATAAACCCTTAATCGGTGTGTTTAGATAATCTATGTTTGATGTGATTAGTGATGTAGTTGCATTTAAGTGTACCGTCATGTTATTGTTTTATATCTGTGCTTTCTCTTTTTTATTCCCCTTTCCTTCATTTCATATCTTCTTTTGATTTAATTGAGTTTTAAAATATATTCTATATTGTATCCTTTTTTTGGCTATAATTCTGTTTTGTGATTTTAGTGATGATTATGCCACTATCTTTGAGTGATATCATACCACATAACCTGTAGTTTAAAGTCTTAACAGTGGTATGATTTTGCTTCTCTCCTCCTGGGCTTCTTGGGCTTCTTTTCCTGGGATTCCTAACTCTGAGCTAACTCCTTCAAGCGTCCCTGGCAGCCCTCCTGTGAGAGAGCATACTCCACATGGCACTGTCTTTGTCTGTTTGAAATGTATATACAGCTACCCCAAGTAATACTGTCAGAGGCTGATTGAGAAGCTGAGGAAGACAGGCTGATAGGAGGGTGAAAACTGTGGCATCTGATGATGTCTCTTGGTCAGAGGCCAGAGTGCAGAAGCACAAAGTTGAAACTTAAATTGCAAGATCAGAGCTCACAATGGGGTTTGAAGGTCCTGACTCTTCCCTGAAGATCTTTGAGATCTTTGGCTTTATTTTACAAGCACAGGGAACCAGTGGATGTTTGAAAGAAGGAATTTATCTACCTACCTACCTATATCTCATCTAGGAAGTGTTAGATACATCTAAGAACATGATGGATGGATAGATGGATGGATAAGTAGATAAATACAACAAGGGTGAGTTGGCAGAAAGTGATTTTACTGAAAGGTTGCTAAGGAGCGATCAGAATTGGCAAATGTAAGGAGATACAGCTGGACGAGCTGGTGATCCAGGCCAGGGACTATGCCAGCAGATCCTGACCTGCACCCTTGGCTCACACTGCCCCGGCTTATGTTTGTTTATGATGTGTCACATGTCTTATATCAATTCCCAGCTCGCTGGAGGCCAGCACCATAACTTACCAATTAATTTTTCTCCTTTAGTGTCTAGCATGGTATCTGACACCCATTACACACCTGATAACGTGATGTGGAAATGTCAAAGAGAATGACATGGATGGGATCAAAGTGACATTTCAATCTCATGTGCCTAGAGGTGCATGATGTCAGATAGAAACTGAGAGAGTCAGTGGGGAGGAGGTAAAGTGTTCAGCTGCGAGGTTGCAGCACAGGGCTCGGGAGACCACTGAGCACCAGCAGGCCTGTGGTCATTGAGCCCAGTAAGTAGATCAGGCAGGGTGGGGGTGATGGGGGTGATGGAGGTATGGAGGACCTGATGGGTGAACACATATGGGCAAACTGAGTTCTGGGTGCAGGAAGTGAGCTCCCTTCAAACTAAATTCCTTTGTAATTCATGTATTTCATTCCACAACTAGGAAAATAAAAATGCATTATCTGAGTGAAATGCATTGGTTTTGCTGAGCAGAGTGGCTCATCCTTTCTGATCTGGTGGGTTAGAAGGCAAATGGGCTCTAGGTGTGCACAAAGGAGGCCAAGGATGGCTCTGGAGAGGAGTTCAGCAGAAAGGAGCTGGGGCCTGGAAGACCAGTGTCCCCAGTGCTGTGTCGGTTCCTGTCCAGCCTGTGTGGGCTGGTGCTGCAGCTGAGCCTCCCTGATGTAGAAACTCTTCATAGCTGATCAGAAGCTTTGGAAAGTGGTCTTCACCATTCTCTCTTTAAAGAGCAGTTGGAAAGCACTTTATGATGGGTTTTTAATGATACCTCTTATGTAATGAGGTTCAAAGCAATGGATGAAATACCGACCCTGTCTGAACTTGGCTGATGCTGTGCCCTGTGCAGACACATCAGAGCCCAGCACCCTCTCCTGTCCGGACATAGCATTTCTGTGTTCAGAGTTTCAGAGTGAGTTCAACAGTCTTTCCTGCCCTCTCCTTCCTCCTCCAAGTCTTTCCCCTTCTTTTATGTCATGGTAACCTCATAGGTGCTTTGATGAAGTGAGAGACTTCTCAAAAGGAATTAAGGATCTGTTTTTCTAAGAGGCCTCTGAATCACACCCAGGTCCCCTTTAACAAGTGAGCTACAAAGTGTCAGTATGTGTAAATGCAAACGTATTATGAATCTCAATTCTAAAGGGTTTTCATCTTCCTGAGGTGGAGGCTCTGCAGGATGCTGTGGTGACTGAAATCATTCCAGCTGATTTCAGCACTCTGTGTATGCTTGCTCTTTCTGCTGGAGCCTTGTAGTCCTCATTCACAGCCTGTTTCTCTCTGCATAACTCAGCTTTGTTGTGGAGTAGGTCTGCCACTCAGTAGGGGATGAGGGTCCTTGAAGGTGGTGTTACCCTTTCTACTGGGCCCACCACGTTCATGCTCCTGCGTCTGCAGGGCACTGCCAGCCTTGCCTCTGCACTGGCTCTGCCTTCTAGGCTGTGGTCCTCTAATTACATCTTTATTTTTTTCTTTTAGGGTTTAATAAAGACCTTGTTTCCCAGATATTCCTGTCTGGGTGCAGGACTGTCATCCCCCTCTGCCGTCTTCCCTGTCTCTCTGTGGCCTCCCCAGGGCTCTGCTGCCCTGGCCGCCCTTCCTCCCGCTGTCAGCGGCAGATTCCTCCCCCCATCTTGGTGCCTCTTCACTCCTCCCCAAACTCCGTCCAGCTCACATGAGCTCATGCTGGAAATGGGTTCTCTTGTCTTCTCCTCTGTCTCTCCCAGGAGAGTTTCTTCTCCAGAAGCCCTGGACTTACTTCCTTCTAAAATCTTTTTATATTCTGGACCATCTTCAATGCTCCTAATCTTGGCTTCTTTTTTCTTTGGCTTCTTTCTGGCTATGTTCTGGAATGTAGCAACCTCTACCACTGAAGGATATTTCAGGGCTTTACTGTCAGTGAAAATACATCAATCAAAATGATCTCTAAAAAGAAAGAAGTCATCAGGATTTCTAAAATCAATGTCTGGGAATTCTGGGAAGAATGGCTGACTGGTAGCAATCCTCAGCAGAGGCTCCTAAGCAGAGGAAGAAAAACTGGGTGTGACTCTATGAAGCCACAGGTGGGGAGCTGGGCCAAGAAGGAAGTCTGGCAAGCTATAATCCCAAGGAAGAGCATTCAAGAAAACAAATTATAGGTACAAAGCCTATTGACTAGAGGATGGGAGACCCCTCACCCAAGCAGGAGGCCTGCCGCAGGCTATCTGTGAACAAGCAGGGAACAAAAGACCTCTCATTTTACCTCACTGGCGAGAGCCATTAAACTCCAGGTCTCTTTCTCTAGGGAGATCCCACTTATGAACCTAGACTCCACCCCACCAGGCATAAAATTGAACAGATATTTTCCTCCATAAGTCCACACTCCCAGTACACCCTTTCCTCCTCGCATGGTGGTCTAAAGTTCTACCCCTTGCAGAGCACAGAGTGTGTGATCTTTTCCTGAGAAAGCTGGGCATAGTGTGGACTGCCAACCATCAGGACAGAATCTGTGATGAATGGGGAAGAAAGGGATATTCAGTTGGAGGAAGAGCAGTCCCCTGGTTATGACTATGCCTGGCCAGTGGTGGTATGACCCTTGGTTTGGGCTGTGTCTGGTGGGATGGGATACAGAACCCCCAGCTCTGACAGCACCCACAGCAGGAGAGTGCTTGCTCTGTGTAAACTGAATTTGGTAGACAGGGCTGGTCCCCAGCCCCTGCTGAGCCTGTGAGCAGAGGCTTACTAGGCATGGACTGAGACCTGAGAGCAAGGGTGTGTTCCCCTGATTCCAATAGAACCCTCGAGCAGTGGCTTACTGAGTGTGAATCAAAACCTGAGGGCTAGAGCATGGTCCCCTGTCTCCAGCAGAGGCTTACCAGGTGAGGATTGAGACCTGTAGGTGGAGTGCAGTGTCCTTTCACTAATAGAGCCTGAGAACAGAGGCTTGCCAGGTAGTGGACTGAGACTGGCAGGTGGGGCATGGCCCCCTGACTCCAGCTGGTCTGGCAAGCAGAGGCTACCTGGGTGTGTACTGAGATGGGTGGGTGAGGGTGTGGCTCCTGGCTCCACTGGGCCTTTGAGTAGAGAAGTGTACAATAGTGTGGACTGACTCTAGTGGGCAGGAGTGTGGATCCCTGGCTTCAATTGTGCTGTTGGAGACCCTTGAATCCCTCTGTTGGGCAGAGTTTGCACTGCCTGAAATTATTTAATTGGAACCTGTGTCTGGCGCTGTTCACTTGGGGACATTCTGAGTTGACCTTCAAAGTTTTATAGCAGAAAAGAACTGAATGGTGAGGACTGGGCCCTGCAGCTATTTATATCTCTTCATAGTCGAGATTTAAACCTAATACTGTGGTTTCTTGGAATAGAGTAGAGGTTGGCTGATATCAAAACAGAGCTAGCTTGTGCTATCGCACCAAGTAGGTCTTTAGAGTCTATGGCCAAAACACTAAAAGGGGCCTTTGTAAGGTTGTAGGAGATAAGCCACGTTACAAAGCCTTGTGCTATGGTAAGTGGCTATCTCTACTACCTGGGAACCCCAATTCAATCTCACTCTACCAGTTCTAATAATCAAATGGTGTAAAATAAACATGGTATGGACCCAACAGAAGAACGCTGGCAACATGAATAACCAGAGTAGATCACCCCCCCCACCAAGAAATGACAAAGGAGATACAACTGAAGATGCCATGCATAGACAAATGGCAGCAATGTCAGAAATTGAATTCAGAATATGGATTGCAAATAAGATAAATAGAATGGAAGAAAAGTTGGAAATTGAATTCCAAAGAGTAGTTCTAAAGTTATCTAGAGAAATTAATAAATTCAAAGACAAAGTCACCAAAGATATGGACATAATGAGAAAAGAGATAGCAGAGCTCAGGGAAATAAAAAAGTTGATGAACTCCAAAATACAGTAGAATCCCTGAGTAATAGAATTGACCAGGCAGAAGAAAGGATCTCTGAAATTGAAGACAAAGCTTTTGAATGTTCCCAAATGCTCAAAGAGGGACACAAATGGAGAGCAAAAACTGAACAATTTTCTGAGAGAGTTGTGGGATCTCCCCAAAAGATCAAACATTCGTCTTATAGGAATTCCTGAAGGAGAAGAGGATAGTCTACTCCAAGAGGTACAGATGCTCTACTCCAAGAGATTTTGGAGGAGAATTTCCCAAGCATTGCAAGAGATACAGAGCTTCAGACGGAAGATGGTTTCAGAATCCCAGCAAGACTCAATCCAAATAAAGCATCTCCTAGATACACTGTGATTAACTTTGCCAAAGTTAAGACAAGGGAGAAAATTCTGCAAGCAGCCAGATGTAATAAAAGCATCATCTACAAAGAGAGAAACATCAGAATGACTGCAGATTTCTTAGCTGAAATATTTTAAGCCAGAAGAAGATGGTTATCAGCCTTCAATCTCCTAAAACAAAACAACTGCAAGCCAAAGATCCTGTATCCAGCCAAACTAAGATTCATTCATGATGGAGAAATCAAATAATTTAATGACATAGACATGTTGAAGAATTTTTCCATAACTAAACCAGCTGTCCAGGATATTCTCAGACCTATCCTCCACAATAACCAGTGCAATACTCTACCTCCAAAGTAAACTCACCCAGAAATTTTTGAACAAAACCCAACTTCCACAGTGGTGAAAGGATTAAAAATGTCCACTAGACAGCCAGAAATTTTGACACCCAAAACACAACCAGGCTTATCAATTCTCTCAATTAACGTGAATGGTTTAAATTGTGCTCTAAAGTGGCATAGGCTGACTGACTGGATACATAAACTAAGACCGGATATCTGTTGTTTATAAGAATCTCATCTTAACCTTAAAGGATAAAAATAAATGCAGGTTGAAGGGATGGACTTATATAATACAGGAAAATGGAAACCAGAAAAAAGCAGGGGTTGCAATTTTACTAGCAGATATAAGTGGCTTTAAACCAACAAAGATAAAGAAAGATAAGGAAGGTCACTATATATTTGTCAAGGGGAAACATCCAACATGAAGAGATTTTGATAATTAACATTTATGCACCCTATCAGAATGCTCCTCATTCTGCTCCTCATTCATAAAGCAGACCCTAATGGATATGAACAACTTGATATCTTCCTGCACTATGATAGTTGGAGATTTTAACACCCCTTTGACAATTTTGTATAGATCCTCTAAGAAGAAACTAAATGAAGAAATATAAGACTTATACCTCACCCTAGAAAAAAATGGACTTTACAAACCTCTACAGAACATTTATTTCATCCTAATAAAACTGAATATACATTCTTCTCATCAGCCAAGGGGTCATCCTTCAAAATAGATCATATCAAAAAAAAAAA
>NW_003852565.1:753307-755497 GCF_000181295.1 Otolemur garnettii
CCCTATTAAAGCACCATTGTTGTACTTTAAAGAACTTGAAAAAATAGTGCTGCATTTTATATGGAATCAGATAAACCTTGAATAGCAAATACATTACTCAGAAATAAGAACAAATCAGGAGGTATCATGTTAATAGACTTCAGGCTATACTATAAATAGTGATCAAAACAGCATGGTACTCCCACAAAAACAGAGTGGGAGAAACAGAATAGAGAACCAAGAGATGAACCTAGCTACTTATTGTCATTTGGTCTTTGACAAGCCTATCAAAAATATTCAGTGGGGGAAAGACTCCATGTTTAACAAATGGTGCTGGTCAAACTGGCTGGCAACCTGTAGAAGACTGAAACTGGACCCCCACCTTTCACCATTAACAAAAATTGATTCTCACTGGATAAAACATTTAAACTTAAGACATGAAACTATAAAAATAGTACAAGAGAGTGCAAGGAAAACACTTGAAGAAATTGGCTTGGGAGAATATTTTAAGAGGAGGACACTCTGGGTAATTGAAGCAACACTAAAAATACATTACTGGGATTCGATCAAAGTAAAAAGCTTTTGCGTAGCCAAGAGCACAGTAAGTAAAGCAAACAGACAATCTTCAGAATGGGAGAAGATTTTTGCAAGTTATGCTTCTGACAAAGGTAGAATAACTAGAATCTATAGAGAACTCAAACTGATCAATAAGAAAAGAATAAATAACCCCATTTCTATGTGGACAAGAGACTTGAACAAAAACTTCTGTGATGAAGATAGGCATATGGCCTACAAACACATGAAAAAATGCCCATCATCCTTAATCATCAGAGAAATGCAAATCAAAACCACTGTGAATTATCATCTAACTCCAGTAAGATTAGCCCACATCACAAAATCCCAAAACTACAGATGTTGGTGTTGATGTGGAGAGAAGGGAATGCTTCTACACTGCTGGTGGGAATGCAAGCTAATACTACCTTTTTGGAAAGAAGTTTGGAGAACACTCAAGGAACTAAAAGTAGACTTACTGTTCAAACCTGCAATTCCTCTACTAGGTATATACCCAGATGATCAAAAATTATTTTACAAAGACATTTGCACCAGAATGTTTATTGCAGCCCAATTCATAATAGCCAAGACATGGAAACAGCCCAAGTGCCCATGGACCCATGAATGGATTAACAAATTGTGGTATATGTACACCATGGAATACTATGCAGCCATAAAAAAGTTGGAGGCTTCACATCTTTTATGTTTACCTGGAAGGAGCTGAAACATATTCTTCTTAGTAAAGTATCTCAAGAATGAAAAAAAAGCATCCAATTTACTCACTACTACTATGAAATCAATATGTAATCACCTACACACTCATATGAATGGCAAAACATAACTATAGTCCAGAAATTAGAAGGGAAGAGGAAAGAGAGGGAGGGGAAGAGGGATATGGGCGGAGGGAGGGCATTTGGGTGACCTCACCTAATGTGCATGATGCAATGGTACATTTCAAAACTAGTAAAAGAACAGTATAATTGTGATGGATGTGTTACTTAGTTCAATGTAAGCATTTCATATTTTATATCAAAACAGTACCCTGAACCCCATAAATGCATCAATATACAAAGTGATGATTTAATAAAAAAAAATAATAAAATTAAAAAATAAAATAAAAAATAAAAATAAAATCAATGTATGCCTGTGAGTACAAATGAGGATAAAGAGTGATGTCCTCCAAGAAGGACTCAAAGTCCTTATGTGTAGGCAGCTGCCTTGTGGCCATCTGTGGAGAGACAGCCCCACCATGTTCATGCCTCCTGCCAGCCATGCGGAGGCTGCCTAATTTCACATTTAATTCTTGTGATATGTAATGTGGTGCATTGTACATAAGGGATGATTCATGAAAATATTTTTTTCCCTTTTTTTTTTAATTGGAGACAATGTCTCAGTTGTCCTGGGTATAGTGCCACAGTGCTGTGGCATCAACTCACAGCAACCTCAGACTCCTGGGCTCAACTGATCCTCTTGCCTCAGCCTCTCAAGTTGTTGGCGCTACAGGTGCCCACCACACTTCCTGGGTAGTTCTATTTTTAGTAGAGACAGGGCCTGGCTCTTACTCAAGCTGGTCTGGAACTCCTGAGCTCAGGATTTCCATCCACCTCAGCCTCCCAGAGTGTTGGGATTATAGGTGTGATCCATGTGATCCATGTTGTC
>NW_003852565.1:755583-788300 GCF_000181295.1 Otolemur garnettii
AAGTTGAAGTTAAATGGAAGCTTTTATGAAATATTTAAATATTTTTCTGTGATACAATATACCATTTCTCTCTTCTCTATCGGAAGGTGTCTGAATTCAGTGGTGGGTGAAAATTCCACTTATTCTGTTGATTTTGGAGTTTCATCAGGTTGTCTACGTCTGTCTGTCCCATGTCGTAGACTTAAACTCACTGGGGGCTGATTGGGAGGGAGGGCTATCTGCATCTCCTGCCTCGTACCAGGTGCCACAGTGGAGAATCCGGCACACCACCTCCTGAGACTCTCCTTGTATTTCTGATGTTCACTGGATCCACTCCTAAAATCCCTCAAAGACTGGGCAACATCTAGATCTTGGCTGAAAGCAGACCTGAAGGATTTGGGAGCTGACACTGATGTGTTTGTTCAAGAAAGACATTTATTCTTCACTCAAAGAGTTGACATCATGTTACTTTGCTTCCATGTTAAGTTTTAGACGTCAGCTTTGTCATCTGGTTCTGTCAGAATCACTTCTGTGCTGAGAAGCCATGGCCGTGTGTGCCCATGGGCTGTCTGCACATCAGAGGAGCACCTGCCATGTCGAGTGGTGGTGAGCGGAGGGCGGTGTTGCTCATGTTCGAGGTCCCGGGAGATGCAAGATTCACTCTCCTTTCTCCTCAGAACTGAAGCATGAGATTCACGTCTGGCGCCTGACGGCTCAGCGCATCAGCCCAGCCAGTTGCGAGGAGACCGCTGTGCGCAGCCTGCTGCTGGGGAAGGTGCTGGCGCTGGAGCACCTGCTCGCCCGGAGGCTGCGCACCTTCCACAGGTACCAGGCGGGTCCAGCCCACACTGTGCTGCCTGCAGCAGTGGTTCTCATGTTAGAGGTCATGCTTGCTGGTGGGATGGCACGAGCAGCCTGCGCACTGCCTCCCCAGTGACGTCCAGATGTCACACAATACACAAGTGACATGAGGTGATGTCATTGCTCTTCAGAGCACCCCTGGCACCCCAGGCAGCAACACTAGCTGCACACTAGTGACTAATTTTAGGGGCTGCCGATGGGTCTCTTCTGGTGTGTTTTATTGAACCCTCACTTAGCTCTGCAGGGTGTGTGCTGGCATTAGCCCAGTTTAAGGGACCAAACAGCAGAGGCTCAGAGAGTTTGAGCAATGAGCCCAGGGTTCCCCAGCTTGGAAAGAGTGGCACTGGGGAATGAGCTCATGCCTCTAGCTGCTGGGCCTCCCTTCACCCACCTCACAATTACTATACAACAGAGATCAGAACAGTTAGGAAACCTACCCGACAGCATATCCTCCCAGTAGCTAATCTTCAGGCACCCCAAGAATACCAAAGTCCTATTCAGTTCATTTCCTGGCGTTCATCCTTAATCAAAGTTGAGACTTGCAGGGTAACAGGAATTGATGAGTCTTTCCTCTTGGATATGACAAGTGAGTTCCCACTGGTCTTGCCCCTGGCAGCTCCATCCAGAAAAGTGGGAGCCTGTTAGCCCCTGAGGGGTATTGAGGCTGGGGAGTGGGTGGGTGTGAAGTGCATCAGGGCGGGGGGATGTGGCCCCCTGTGATCAGAAGCGAGAGTGGCTTGCATGTTGCAGTCTGCTGAGACTAGGCAACTGTTTAGGGGTCCCCTGGCATGGCTGTCTCAAGGTCTGGTCTGTTAGTGGGGAGAAGCTCGCAGTCCAGGGCACAGCAGCATTGGCCTCCCCCCTAGTCTGAGACCTGCCTCTGCCCAGTGACGCTGAAGGCACAGCATTGTGCCCACTGGCTGTAGGTTGGGGCTAAGATTCGCCAAGTCCGATAGCTCATGTTTGTCAGTCACAGGTGGGAACCCAAGGCCTGGGGAGGACGGTGCCTTCCCTCCCCGCACAGCTGCTGAGGAGCAGATCAGAGTGAGGACGGCCTAAGGCAGCTCCTTGCTGTACAGTCTTGTTCTTATATTCTCTGGAATATGAGATCGTCTGGAGCTCGACTGGGTCTGCTGTGGTGTCCTTAGGGCCTGGGAGGGCTGTGTGGCCACCTCCTGTGACACTCACTGAGGCCACTTTGTCCTGACTGGTGTGCAGACAAGAAACCAGAGAGGGTGGGCTGACTTGGACGGGTTAGACAGGTCGGGCAAGTGGGAGCTAAGGAAAGGGGCCTTAAATGTGTAGGAGGACCCCTCACAGCAGGGGGACACAGACCTGAGAATTCCTGAAAGTTGATCAATTTTAAAGTAAGTGGCGTTTCTTTTACTGTTTTTCTTTAGTTAGCTGTCCAAGTTAGTTGTAAATGTAAAAGGACAGTGCCCTCATTGGAAACAAAGAAACTCTGAAAAGTAGAAAACATACGTAACGAGGACCAGCAGAGGCTTCCCCTGTTGGAAGGGTGGCACAGCCTCTTCTGGACGTGTCCCACACTCCTGAGCTCACGGGCACTGTTCACACGTCTTCTGGTGTGGGGTTCATGTTATGTATTGCTCATCTTTGGAAATCCAGAGCAGGCATCTTGCCTAGTCCATAAGGCAAGTCATACCCTTACCTGGCTATGCTGGGGAAATAATGAGCTGTCCTCTTCTCTTTAGGCAGATCTCACAAGAAGATAAAAATTGGGAGACCAACATCCAGGAGCTACAAAAAAAGGTATGGTGGTTTCCGTTCCCCGGGATTCTGACTCTCTTTCTGAAGGAGAGGGCATCGATTCCTTTGCTTTACCTCACATGAAGTTACAACTGAAAACCATTTTCTCTTTTTATTCCTGTAGTTGTTCCCAAGATGTTGTTTATTTCCATGAGTTAATGAGAGAAAATGTTTTCCAGGCATGTAGGCATATTCTGTCAGGAAATTGGATAGTTAACATTTTAATATGACCTTTGAGATGCCCTTCATGTGTGCCCTGGTGAGACACACAGGCCTCTGTTCTGGGCCAGCCCTCGCTGACCCTGAAAGGCAAGTTTCCAGGTTCTCGTCTTGCAGAGAGGAGGCAGCAGCTGGGACCCATGAGGTGCGGTGTGAGGGGCCGAGCAGCTTTGGGGACAGACACGGACATGTGTGTGTGCTGCTGATGGCTCTGACTTCTGGGGGCAGAACACTTTTTTTTTTTTATTTTGTTCATTTTCTTGCTCTGGTGACCTGCTCAGCCCACCTGCGGATGCTGAGGGCCCCTCTCAGCCGAGAGAGCCCGGCTCAAGATCTGTCAGGAGTCATCCTCATCTCGGTGAAATTTCACATCTGCGTAGTTTATTTTCTAGGGAGAGGTTGAATATCCACTTTTGCATTACAGCTTCTGCCCTTTGCTGAAGGAGATTAAACAGTTGGCATCCTGGGAGGAGATGTGTTCTTAGAGGACTGGGGCTTGTGGGCTCCTTTTGCAAGCTTGGCCCCCACAGACAGGCAGCGTTGGAGAGGAAGGGTGTTGCTCACACACTTCCAGATCCACGTCTGTACAGACCCTGCTTGCCTTCCCTGACTGCTTTGTTTTAACCAGGAGTTAGAGTATGGACTGTGGGCCACTGGTGAGCGAGGACTGGGAGAGATGGAGGGCAGAGGTGTGGGCTTGGATGTGTCCCTTTATTATGTCTGGGAAATGACCCTGGAGAGCTGAAAGGAGCAACTCTAATGGACACCCCAAAGAAGCCTCCACATGCTGCAGCCGAGTGATGCTGGAACACTACTTGACTGCCTGCTCTCTGCTTTTGGCTTTTGAGCTGGCTGTGGCAGCACCCACTTTCTAGGTTCATGTGACCCCAGGAAGGTTTTTGGTGTCCCCCTGGCAACTGGCAAGAAGCTCCATCGCTGTCTTCTGAGCACTTCAGTTTGTTCCAGCCATGACCTTTTGCTCCTGATTCTCCAGACAGAATTAAGCAGCAAAATCAGCTTTCCCTGGACATGGACAGGGGAAGATGTGTAGAGCCTTCGTAGGGGGCAGGAAGGAGGGTGGGCACCCAGCAGCTGGTCCTGCAGGGTGGTTGAGTGACATGCTTGGTTATGTTTATGGTTTTGGTGGAAGCAGCTCTAATGGTGTGGCTGGAGGAACCAAGAGGGAACATCTTTCACTGGCTGTCCTGCTGCTGTGTCTCAGCTGAGCCAGATAAGGTGACCTGTGGTTATACAGAGGTGTGTTCGGGTTTCTATAGATCTATGGGTTTCTGTGATCACAGAGATATGAAGCTCAGGCAACTGAGTCCACAAAGCTACCTAGGAGAAGTGTTGCACACCTTATTCTGAATGTCGCTTTGGTCACCTCCAAAGTGCTCCTCTGGGCCATCTGGTGACTGGTGATGTTCAGCAACGAATGCATGTGTCTCCTCATCTAGTGCTGGGCAGGGCCAGGGCCAGCTCGACAGTCTGCATGTTCTGAAAAGCTGCTTAGTCAAGTGCTATTAAAAGGGCTGTGCTTCATTTCACACCTTTATGTTTATTTTTCATAAAGATTCTGAAAGCTGCAATTCTGAATCTGTACAGTTTTCCTCCTGATGTGTTACCTTCCTTCAGGTTTGAGATGTCATAGTTTTCATTGTAAAAAGAGACGTAGTGCTCCAAGTCATGTGGGAGGATGGACATGCTGCGGGTCAGGAGGCTGAACTGGGCCAGTGAGCAGTGTGCTTCTCTCCTACAGCACAGGATATCAGACGGGGTCCTGCTCGCCAAGTGCCTGACGGTGTTGGGATTCGTCATCTTCACCTTCTTTCTCAATTCCTTTGTCCCTGGCATTCACTTGGATCTTGGTGAGTCTAATCTTTTCGTTAGCTTCTGTTGACAGGTTTTGCAGGTGATGGCCCAGTCTGGAAGGGCAGGTTTCAGAGCAGGTGTGCTGGTGAGCAGGCCAGAGAGGGCTGAGACTGGGGTGCTGCTGCAGCCGGCGATGGCACCCAGCAAAGCCTTGCTGCTTGTTTCCTTTGAAAGGAGAGAGAGAAGGGGAGAGAGGTAGGTGTGCACCCCCAGCCTCTGCTTCTCAGTGCTGTGGGTCCTCAGCCCCTCCAGGGTCCAGCATCTTTAAACTGTTCCCAGAAGACACAGCAAATCTACTCAGCACAGCCATTTTGCCTTTGGTGCATCTCAACGTGGTAATGAAATGGGGCCCTGTGAGAGGCCTGGAGAGCTGCACAGGCCCCCCTTGTCTGGCATAGCATCTGACACTTGTGTTTTCCCTGGGTGGCAGCGTCTCTCTCCCTTATTCTCTCCTGCTGTCTTCTCTCTCTTTGCTGTGTTACGGCTGCGAGATCTGATCTTTCCACGCTCTCCAGCCCTGTGTCAGGGTCTAGCCTGTCCCCATCAGATACATGGCTGTCCTTCTGGGGAGCTTGGCACCCACATGTCAACCCTCGGCATCCTCCACTGGTCATAAACATTCTCAACTTCCCTTTGAGTTTTTCAATCGATCTCAGTTACCTCTATTCATGTCATTATTTAAAATAAAACAAAGCAAAACCTCCTCCCAGACCCACCCCTCATGAAAGCACAGGTTTATGGCAAAGATTTGTTTGAGATGATTTCGGGGAGTCTTATCATTAACCAAAGATTTACGCATAGTTTTTCCCCAAAGGTGGATTCTGCTAAGATGTTTAAAATATCTTTGTTTTATCTTAATTTTCATAAAAACTTGTTTCACTGTAAAATTTGAGGTATGTTAATCACTGTAGAAGCAAAGACTCTAAATTCTGTGAAACAGATGGATCAGGCGTCTGTTGACACCATTGCTTGGGTTCCTGGGTTCTGATAGAAACCTTTGGAAGCCAGTGTCCCTTTTCAGTTTTGTGGAAAGAAGCCATGTTTCTAGAGTTCCCCAAATAGTGCATGAAGTGGCATGAAGTGTGTACTCCTGACTGGGTTTCCAGTTTCACTGTTCTGTGTTCACAGGCTCTCAGAATTCTTTTCCCCTAAATAATCTCAACTCCAACTTGCCAGGCAGCCTGGGCTTGGCTGTGTGCTGGGAGGCATTATTTATCCCCATCTGAGTGCTGCTGCGCTTAGCATCTAGATGAAGTAGTGCAGAATGCCACAGCCAGAGTGCAGACAACGTTCTGAATTGCAATTGCAATTGGTGGTTACACCCAGAAATTGTTGTGGTGTAATTACTTTTTATTATAACTCAGACAGAATGCAATTTTAACATTGTGAACCTGTTATCACTACAAGAACGTTAGGTGATCACCAATGGTAATGGAACAAAGGCAATGAGACTGGTGTTGTGTGGGCCAAGGCTTCCATTGGAGAAGTCTTTTGGCTATTCACAGAATATTTTGCTTTGAATCTTATTTGAGATTTTACTTTCAAAGAAAGTAACAGGCTTTTAAAAACTGAAAATATATGAGCGCTTATATGCAGTTTTGTTAGAATTTGGACATAGTCCATAATAATATATATTTTTCCAAAATGTTAAGGGGGCACATTCCTTTTGTTACGTGGATAGCTTGTATAGTGTTTAAGTCGAGGCTTTCAGCATGGCCGTCATCAGAACAGTGCTGGTTGTACCCACGAGGTAAGTTTTTACCTTTCACCTCCTCCCAGCTTCCTCCCTTCTTGGTTTCTCAGGCCCTTTATGTCTCTGTGTGTGCCCATGATTTAGCTCCCAATTGTGAGTGGGGACATGTGGTGTTTGGTTTCCATTCCTGAGATACTTCACAGAGATAATGGACTCCTGTTCCAGCCAAAAGGCTTTATTTCGTTCCTTTTATGGCTGAGTAGTGCTCTATGGGGCGTGTGTGTGGTATATACATATAAGTACATTATATATATATATATATATATATGATTATAATACATATAATAATACATATAAGTAATAGATATAATATATAAAATGTACAGGATATATATATTAGAGATACCACATTTTCTGTATCCATTCAGGAGTTGATGGGCACTGAGGTTGATTCAACATCTTTGCAGTTATGAATTGTACTGCAATAAACATTTAAGTTGCAGGTGTCTTTTTGACAAAAGGACTTATTTTCTTTTGGGTAGATAACCTATAGTGGAATTGCTGGATCAAATGGTTGGCCTACATTTATTTCTTTGAGAAATCTCCATCCTGTTCTCCATAGAGGTTGTGCCGATTTGAAGTCTCTCTAACAGTGTATAAGTATCCTTTTCTCTGGGCACTCAAACCAGCATCTATTGGTTTTTGACTTTTTAATAATGGCCCGTCTGACAGGGGTAAGGTGGTATCTCCTTATAGCTTTAATTGCATTTCCCTGATGTGTGGTGATATTGAGCATTTTCCTTATATATTTCTTGGCCATTTGTCTGTCTTTTTTTGGAAGCCTTCTGTTCATGTCTTTTGCCCACTTTTTTATGGTGTTGTTTGTTTTATCTTGGTGATTTGAGTTCTTTGCAGATTCTGGATCTTAGCCCTTTATCAGATGTATAGCTAGCAAATAATTTCTCTTATTTTGTAAATTGTGTATTTACTCCATTGATTATTTCTTTTGTTGTACAGAAGATTTTTAGTTTAATTAAGTACTATTTATTAATTTTGTTTGCACTATATTTGCTTTTGGAGTCTTAATCATCAATTCTTTCCTTAGCCTGATGTCTAGAAGAGTTTCCCCTACATTTCCTTCTAGAATTTTAATGGTTTCATACCTCCCATTTATGTTTTTTTAATCCATTTTCAGTTAATTTTTGTATATGGTGAGAGGCAGGGATTCTGTTTCATTCTTCCAGAAAGAATGATTATCCAATTTTCTTGGATATCCAAGAATTGGTTATCCAATTTTCCTAGCACAATTTATTGAATAGGGCTTCCTCCCTAGTGCATGAATATATTTGGGTCCGCTTTATCAGAGATCAGTTAATTGAAGGTATTTGAATTTGTATGTGAGTTTTCTGTTCTATTCCATTGGCTTATGTGTCTACTTTTATACCAGTACCATGCTACTTTTTTTTTTTTTTGCAGTTTTTGGCCAGGGCTGGGTTTGAGCCCACCACCTCCAGTATATAGGGCCAGTGCCCTATTCCTTTGAGGCACAGGCACCACCCAGTACCATGCTATTTTGATTACTATAGTTTTGTAGTATAATTTGAAGTAGGATAAGTGATACCTCCAGATTTGTTCTCTTAGAATTGCTTTGGCTATTCAAGCTCCTTTTTGGTGATAAGCGAAGAAAAGCACATAATTATTTTTTCTAGATCTGTGAAATACAACATTGATATTTTGATGGGAGTTTCATTGAATCTGTAGCTTATTTTGGGGAATATGGATGTTTTAACGATATTTATTCCTCCAATCCTTGAGGAATTATTTCTTTCATCAGTGTTTTCTAGTTCTACTTGTAGAGATTTTTCACCTCATTGGTTAAGTATCTTCCTAGGTATTTTATTCATTTATTTTTTTGCAGGTATTGTAAAGGGAACTGAGTTTTTAATTTGATTCTCAGCTTAGTGTATTTATTTATTACTATATAGAAATTCTACTGATTTGTATATGTTGATTTTGTGACCTGAGACTTTATTGATTTCATTTATCAATTATAGAATTTTTTTTTGGGAAATCTTTAGAGTTTTCTAGGTATAAGATCATATTATGGGCCAACAGACACCCTGACTTCCTCTTTTCCAGTTTGGATACCTTTTATTACTTTTTCTTGCCTGATTACTATGGCTAGGACTTCCAGTACCATATAAATTGAAGTGGTGAAAATGGACATCCTTGTCTTGTTCCAGTTCTTAGGGGGAATACTTTCAGCTTTTCCTCATTTAGTATGATGTTGGCTGTGGGTTTATCATGTATGGCTTTTATTATTTTGAGGTATGTTCATTCTATGCCTGCTTTGTTGAGGGTTTTATCATGAAAGGATGTTGGATTTTGTCAAATGCTTTTTTGGCATCTGTTGAGATGATCATATGGTTTTTGTTTTTAATTCTGTTTATATGGTGAGTCTCATTTATTGATTTGTGCATGTTTGCATCCCCAGAATGAAACCCACTTGATTGTGGTGAATTATCTTAAGCTTTTGAATTGTTTGCTAGGATTTGGGGGAATTTTTGCATCTGTGTTCATCAAGGATATGGGTTTGTAATTTTTCCTTTTTATTGTCATTTCCTGGTTTTGATATCAGGGTGATACTGGCTCCATGGAATGAGTTAGGAAAGCTCCCCTCTGTCTTCATCTTTTGGGATAGTGCCCGTAGGATTTTTCTCTGTAATTTGGTGGAATTCAGCTATGGATCCATCTAGTTCTGGGCTTTTTTTAGTTGGGAGACTTTTTATCACTGATTCAATCTTGCTACTCATTATTAGTCTATTCAGGATTTCTATTTATTCCTGGTTCAATCTGGAAATTTGTATGTTTCTAGGAATTCATCCATTTCCTCTAGATTTTCTAGTCTCTGTGTGTAGATGTGTTCAGAGTAGTTTGGGATGATCATTTGTATTTCTGTGGTGTCAATTGTAATTCTTCCTTTTAAGTTTCTGATTGTGCTTATTTGAATTCTCTCTTTTCTTGGTTAATCCAGCTAGAGGTTTATCAATTTCATTTATCTTTTCAATGATTCAACTTTTTACTTCATTTTTAGTTTGTTTATTTGGTTTCAATTTCATTTAATTTTGCTCTGATCTTTCTTTTTGTCTCGCTTTGGATTTGGTTTTCTCTTGTTTTTCTTGTTAATTTGTGAGCTTTCTGTCTTTTTGTAGTTAGTATACACTCCCCCCTTAGCACTGCTTTTACTGTATACCAGAGTTTTTGGTAGCTCATGTCATTATTATCATTCATTTTGAAATAATTTTTAATTTCCATCTTAATTTTATCATTGACCCAAAGATCATTTGGCAGGAGGTTATTTAATTTCTGTTTCTTTTTATTATTTATTTTCAGGTTGATGTGAGGGTACAAACAACCAAGTCACAATATTTGAATTTGTTAGTTAGAGTCTCTCTGGTAGCTATGTCCTGCACCAAAAAGGTGTGCCATACACCCCTGCATTGTGCCCATTCAGTGGAAGACCCCCAAACTCCCTTTCCCCTCCCTTCATTTCCCCTCCCCTCAACTTGAGTTGAAATGAGTTTTTCTCACATGTGGGCATTAATTAGATCATCTACTCTCTTCATATTAGTATTGAGTACATTGGATATTTGCTTTTCCATTCTTGGGATACTTTGCTGAGAAGAATATGTTTCAGTTCCATGCAGGTTAATACAAAAGATGTGAGGTCATCTTCTTTTTTATGGCTGAATAGCATTCCATGGTATGCATATAACACAGTTTGTTAATCCATACCTGAGTTGATGGGCATTTAGGTTTCCTCATCTGGGTGATTGTAAATTGAGCTGCAATAAACAATCTAGAGGTTATTCAATTTTCATGTATTTGTACAATTTTGAGAGTTCCTCTTGGAATTGATTTCTAGTTTGTAGTCTGAGGAAATACTTGAAATGATGTCAGTTTTTAAAAATTTATTGAGATTAGTTTTGTGGCTTAGTATATTATCTATCTTGGAAAATGTTCCATGTGCTGATGAGAAGAATGTATATTCAGTAGCTTGGGGCTATAATGTTCTCTAAATGTGTTAGGTTTATTTGTTCTAGGGCAGTGGTTTCTAACTTTTATTTTTTTTTTTTTATCTCACAGTATACTTGAACCTATAGTTAAACTTCTGTGGCACACTTGAATTATGTTGATTAATAAAAAAAATACTTATTGTGCTTTGAACTTCTTTTGAAAATAATTTAATTAATGATCTTTAGAATTTTTCATGGCACACACCTGAGATCCTCTCGTGGCACACTGGTGTGTGGCACACCAGTTGAAAATTACTGTTCTAGAGTCTCATTTAAGTCCAATGGGTTGGTTTTTTTTGTTGTTGTTCTTTTTTTTTTTTTTTTCAGCCTTAATTATCTGTCTAGATCTGTCTAGTTCTGTCAGTAGAGTGTTGGTATGTCTCACCATTGATGTACTGCTGTTTATATCTTTTCTTAGTTTTAGTAGTATTTGTTTTATGAATTGGGGAGCTCAGATGATAGGTACATGCATATTTAGGATTGCCATATTTCTTTGTTGAATTGAATCCTTTTTAATTATACATGTAATCACTTTTTTCTACTGTTGTTGAATTAAAGACCATTTTATCTGATATAAGAATAAATATTTCTGCTCACTTTTGATTTCCATTTGCTTGGAATATTTTTTTTCATCTCTTTACTTTTAGGCTATGAGAATCTTTGTGAGTTAAGTGGGATTATCTTAGAGACAGCAGTTATTTGTGCTGTGTTTTTTAAATCCATTCTATCAATTTATATCTTTTAAGTGAGGTATATAGAACATTTATGTTTAGTGTTAATACTGACATGTGAGATGCTGTTCCAGACAGTATGTTATAGTGTTACTTAGTTGCTTTTCTTTGTATTCTCCCTTTTGTTATGTTTTATAAAAGCTGTGCCTTTTATTTTTTTAACTTTTGGATGTTTTTACTGGTGAGTATGAGCCTTTTGTTTTTATGTTTAAAACTCCTTTAAGTATTTCCTAACAGGCTGGTCTGGTGGTGACAAATTCCCTCAGCACTTGCTTCTCTGGGAGACTTCATTTCTCCTTCATTTATGAAACTTAGTTTTCAGGATATAAAATTCTTGGTTGACAGTTATTCCAATTAGGAATATTAAAGATGGGACCCCAATATCTTCTGTCTTATAAGGGTTCTATTGCGAAGTCTGGTGTGAGACTGATGAGTTTTCCTTTATAGGTTACTTGATGCTTTCATCTCACAGCTTATAAGATTTTCTCCTTTACTTTCACTTTGTCCAGTCTGATGACCTGTCTATGGAGTTGAGTGGTGACAACAGGAACACTCACCCACTGGCTCGCATGGTTCCTTGAGCAAAGTTCCTCCCTGGGTATACCAACTTGCACAGCGTCCAATGGCATCTGACAGGGGTCTTGCAGCAGTACTGTCAGAGAAGCCTCATGTGACAAGCATGCATCAGCACATGGGTCCAGGGGAGGGAGTACAGAGTGACTCAAGGGCATGCAGGAGGTGGCATGACATGAAAAAAGGCAAATACGTGTTGTGGTCATGATCATATCCACCTGGTAAAGAGGTAGTTCTCCAGTGTGCAAGGGCCTTCTCCTCATAATATACTAGAATTAATGCAAGGTTGATCAGTTTATCCACAGAGATCCACAGTCCTTATGTGAAAATCTCAGTGTTAGATACTTTTCAACATTCAGGTATTTCAGCTTGTATTTTAGAAAAGTAATTTAGTATGTATGACTGAGTTGTATGTGATACACGTATAACACCCTGTGGGAGCCCAGGGCCAGCACTCCATCATCCATGCATTAGTATTTCTGTGACAAAACATGAGTATTTATACAAAATATAATCAATAAAGTCCTCAAATAGCCTCATTTGAGGTTGAATTTTGACATAAAATTTATTTTAAAATTCTGCTTTCAAGACTTTAGGGGTTTGGGATTGTGCGTAACTGATTATGAAACTGTACAAAGAATCAGTGAGGCAAGCTTTAAAATTTTATCTTTGGCCTTAAATTTTATAACCTTGATTAGTATTTCCTAGGTCTGCTCCTTTGATAATTAGTTCACAATGTACTTCTTGACTCTCTAGGACAGTGGTTCTCAACCTGTGAGTTGCTACTCCTTTGGACTGTATTAAAGGTTTGCAGCATTAGGAAGGTTGAGAACCACTGCTCTAGGACATATTTGATTAGTTTTCAGGTATGGAAACTGTGATTATTTCCCTGATTGTGGCCTGGGCATTGCTGGCCCTCTGTATCCCTCACTGTCCGTATTGTTGAGTAAGTTTGTTGTTGTCCTTGTGAAAGTATTTTTAGCTACAAATAAAGCAATCTTACGCAAAATAGAAGATTATTAGAATGATAACAGGTGAAGCACAAACTCCAAGAAACAATGGGGCCTTTAGGGGAGGCCCCTGAGGAAGTCAGGCAGCACAGGTGTCCAGACACAGGGCACCCCCTGCCCAGGTACCCACAGTGCTCTTCTCTCAACTCGTGATTCTCCACGACAGACCAGATCACCTCATCTTTTTTCTGTTCACAGCAGAATAGCCATTGCTCCATTTGTTTCCCAGTTATAAGATATCAGCTTCAGCCACATACAGAGAAAAGGCTATTTTGAATCCCTTGCTCCCTTTGAAGAGTGATTGGCCCAGGTTGATTACCTTCCCTTCCTAACACAGAAAAGTATGATGAGGAGGGCAGGGACATAGGGTAAAATGTGGCAGGGGTGGCTGAGGGTATACTTCTAAGAGGATGGGGGTCATTATGAGCTGGACAGACATTCCTCAAACTTCCCAATATATTTTCTAGTCACTCGTTTCCAGCAAGTGATTCATTTCAATTAAATGATTAATTTGTCCATCCATTCACTTAGTCATGCATTTATATGACAAATGCAGATGGTGCTTTGGGGATAGGGACAGAATGATGAACGTGAAAACCCAGGCCCTGCTTTTTCCTGGGTCTTTTTTTGAGTGGGGGAAATGGATCTATATTTATTCTCTCAGGGAGTCACATTATGTGCAGCAAGGAGGACACAGTTAATTATGACACCAAGATCTTAAGAGCTCTCATAGTCTGATACAAAGATAAGCCAACGGTGCCAAATTATAAAGCCAAATGTGATAATTTACATAATCAAAGTACAGACGAAAGGCCTAATGAAATCTACAAAAGAAATGAGGAGCTCTAACTGAAAATGCATGAAAGATAACCCTGATATATACAGGGTGGCCATAAAATTCATGTGGAATTTAAAATAGTGTGCACTTTAAAATTACACACAAACTTTATGGACACCCTGTATATAAAGTGTAGAAGGCAGTTTTTACACACATTTTGTGTTAACCTGATAACAAAAATGTTTAAATTCCTGGATGATACCACTCTAGTTTTTGTCAAATATTTATCTTATTTTTACTTTATTTTAATTTTTATTACTTTTTATTTTTATAGATTTAGGGGGTACAAGTGAAGTTTTGCTACATAGATATATTGTGCAGATTAAGTGCTGGAAATAAAGTCTGGGATTTTACCAAGTGTTCCTCTTGATGAATGTGAATAAATACACACATGATTATTTTGGAATGGAATGATAATAAATGTAATGTAAATGGATCTTAGATTTTTAACTGAGAATAATTAACTGTTTTCCTCATTATTTTCATTGTGGGTAAATTTACCACATTCACCATAATACTAAAGAAATGAAATCATGAGAGACAGGGAATGGCTCAGCTTTAAAAAGAATGGAGATATAGAATTCACACGGTACAAAATGCAGCTTGAGAAATTTTATAATTCAATATATTTTAATACATCCACAAAGTTGTGCAACTATTGCCAGTATCCCCTCCCAGGAAATTTTCATCGTGCCCCAGATAACCCCATACCTGTTAGTGTTTGTTCACTTGCCACCCTCTCCTTCCTGCCTGACCCCCAGTCCCCAGATACCAGCAACCCTACTTTCTGTTTCTATGGACTGCCAGGTCTTTTATGTCTGGTTTCTTTCACTTAGTGTAATGTTTTCAGGCTTCATCCATGTTGCAGCATGTATTTAGTGCTTCATTTCGTTTTATGGCTGAATTATATTCATGTACATATAATATAGTAGAACTTCATGGTTTCCCACTCCCTACACTGACCCTTCCCTACACTGACCTAATCTTCATGGACAGATATGCACCACATGTACAAATTAGCACAGTAGCCTCGATCCTCATGTTGACCACCTCTGTATGTGGCTAGTTTGTTACAGTCTCTGGGTGATCAACTTACAGAGGTTCTACTGTATATATTTTTCTGTTATTCCATAGATAAAATAATAGACCAAAAACTATCTTCTTTTTTACAGTAGTAGTAAACTTTTATTTTTAAATGCCTATTATGCCATTAACTCCTAGGGAAAAGGTTCCAGTAGCTCAAGGAGGCACCTTGCCATTGAATGTGAAATAATAATAATATAAAAATAAGGAAAAGAAATTAAAAATATAATTGTATCAAATAAAGGAGAGAGAGAGGAGAAAAAAGTAAAGAAAGAAGAAAGACACCCCCCCCACCCCACAAAGAGGGGAGGGATATCTTGGCTGTTGCACGAGCAATTTATGTGGGAAGGTTGAGAAAAGTAGAAGAGTCTCTATCAAAAGAGAAAACGGAGAGGAGTGAAATAGAGAGAGAATAAATGAAGCTAAAATACCATCACCAAAAAATGCAGGAACGCTTGTTCTTGATGAAAGTAAAAATTGAAGAATAGTACCAACCAAACAAATTAGTAAAAATAAAAAACATCAAAATACCACAAAAAGCTCTAAAGCTCTAATAGCCCAAAATAGCAGTAACCTTAGCAACAAAGAAAGGACCAACTTTAATAGGAATATATATGTTGCAATATATTGCTGGGACACCAGGTGGCTGTGGTATTTAGGGGATGGAGAACACAGCCTGCAACCTCTCTCTAGTTCCCAGGCATGGTCCTGGTTCCCAACTTAGTTGCCCTTGGTGATCACCTGATTGTTTCTTCAGCATTCAGATCCCACTGTGTTGGGGTCATAAAGTTCTTCAGAATCCTTCAGAGGCAGGTTTCACAGTGCCACTTGATAACAATTCCTGAAGGATGGGAGTGTTCCTGAGCCTGTCCCAAGACTGGAGTTCTAATCCCAGAAGGCAGAACAAAAATGGCCATGTCTTAGGCTTCTGGTAAGAGGCCTGTGCTCACTATCTTCCCATGACCTTCCCATAATGATGGCCCCTGGCAGCTGGGATCTTCCCAGTATGGCTGCCCCACATGCCACCAAACTGATGGCAATTCCACTTCAACTGGTACAAATCTGGCTGCTGTATACTGTTTGAGTCTATCCACTCTGCCAAGCTTTCTGCTCAATGTGCAGCTTCTCCCGAGAACTGAAAACTCCCAAAGGCTTCCTCCTTTCCCCAGATCTCAGTGGGTGGGGGCAGCCATTCCTGCTGGCTCCCAATCACTTGCCTAGTGTGTCAGATTTCCACTGCTCCAGATCACACAGTACACCACCATCTCTCTGTGCACTCCAAGCTATGACTCCAGGTAAGTTTCCCACTCCAGCTATGACTGGGTTCTCTTTCTTTCCTCAGTCATACAGGAGAGCTTAGCCAGACAAACCTTCTGGTCTGCCATCTCACTTAGCCCTATTTGGAAAGTTTTTAACCATTATTTTTTCATTCTTTTCATCCCTTCTTTCCTCCTGCAACACCCAATATATGTATGTTGGTCTGCTTGGTGGGTGCCTTAGGCTGTGTTCACCTTCCTTCCCCCTTTTTATTTCTTCTCTGAGACTTAACACTGTATATTGTCTTCTCTTCAGATTTCTTTGTAGAGAAGATTCTTTGTGCTGCATGCTCAAATCTGCTGTTGAACTCTTCTAGTGAATTTTTAATTTAAGTTATTGCTCTTTTTGGCTCCACAAATTCTATTTGATTTCCTTTTGGGTCATTGTAACATTTTTTAACTGTACCAGTTAGTGTTAAGTATTTCCTAATTGTTGTGAAACAGATTTCTAGAAGTTTTTCATGTTGTGTATATGAAACTTTTTACCCATTAAACAACTTCACTTTTCCCCTTTCTCCAGCCCGTAGTAACTAACATTTTACTCTGTTTCTGTGAATTTGACTACTTTAGTTACCCCATATAAGTGAAATCATTCAATATTTGTCTTTTTGCAACTGGGTTATTTCCCATAGCATAATGTTCTCAAGGTTTATCTATGTTGTAGCATTTTCTTCCTGTTTAAGTCTGAATAATACACCATTGGAAATATATGCCACACTTTCTTTATCCATTTATCTGTCAGTGGACACTTGTGTTTCTTCCACATCTTGTTATTGTAGATAGTATTGCTTTGAACGTGAGTGTGCAAATATTACTTTAAAAGCTACTTTCAATTCTTTTGAATATATATGCAGTAATGGGAGTTCTGGTTCATACAGTAGTTCTGTTTTTGATTTTTGGAAGAACCACTATACTGTTTTCCATAGTAGTTGCGCTGTTTTACATCCCAGAAACAATGCACAAGGCTTAGTGCACATGCCTGCCATGGTGCTGTTTTTTTTTTGTGTTTATTTTTTTGTGTTTTTTTTTTTTAAATTTTGATAGTAGCAGCCATTCTAATAGGTATGAGGTGATATCTTAGTGTGGTTTTGATTTGCATTTCTCTCATTATTAGAGATATTAAGCATCACTTTATATATGCTTTTGACCATATGTATATGAGCTTTGCAAAAATGTCTATGTGGGTCTTTTGCCCATTTAAAGCATTGTATTATTTGTTTCTTTTGCTTTTTGAATTGTAGGAGTTATTAATTAATTAATTTTTTTTGAGACAGAGTCTCACTGAGTCACCCTAGGGTTGAGTGCCATGGCATCATAGCTCATAGCAGCCTCAAATTTGGGGGTGATTCTCTTGCCTCAGCCTCCTGAGTAGCTGGGACTATAGGCACCTGCCACAATTCTTAGCTATATATATGTATATATATATATTTTTTTCTATTTTTAGTAGAGATGGTGTCTCTCTCTTGCTTAGGCTGATCTCCAGCTTCTGAGGTCAAGAAATACACCCACCTTAGCCTCTTAGAGTCCTGGGATGACAGGCACAGGCCACCATGCCTGGCCTGAGTTATTTATTCTTGATTCAACCTTTGAAAACTTTTATTCAATTTTTAAAAAGTTTTAGAATTTTATAGGGTACGCATGTTTTGGTTACATAATTTGCTTTTGTGCATTTTAAGTCAAAGTTATGTGTGCCATTCACCCAGAATGTGTACAGTGTGTATCATACCAGTTAGGTGTGAATTAATGAACCCCTCTTCCCCCTCTCGTCTACTTGATTTCCCATTGAGTTTTACTTCCATATGTGCACCTAAGTGTTAACTGACTAGTTTTAATTTAGTACTAAGTACCTGTGGTGTTTGTTTTTCCATTCTTGTGATACTTCACTTAAGAGAATAGTATCCAGTCCTATCCAGATTGTTACAAAAGATACTAGGTCACCATTTCTTTTTATGATTGAGTAGTTCGTTATATATATATATATATATATATATATCACATTTTATTAATCCACTAATGTACTGATGGAAACTTGTTTTTTTCCTACATTGCAGTTGTGAATTAATGCTGCGATAAACCTACAAGTGCAAGTATCTTTTTGATAAAATTTCTAACTTTTGGGTAAATGCCTATACTGGGATTGCTACATCAAGTGGTAGGTCTACTTTTAGTTCTCTGAGGTATCAATATGTATTCCATGGTGATTGTAAGAGTTTGCAGTCCACCAATTGTATACAAGTGTTCCTTTCTATTGGCATCCACACCAGCATTTGTTGTTTTGGGGCTTTTTTTTTTTTTTTTTGAGATGGAGCCTCAAGCTATCCCCCTGGGTAGAGTGCCATGGCATCATGCTCACAGCAACCTCCAACTCCTGGCCTCAAGCGAGTCTCCTGCCTTAGCCTCCCAAGTAGCTAGGACTACAGGTGCCCACCACAATGCCCGGCCATTTTTTGGTTGCGGCCATTGTTGTTGTTTGGCGGCCCGGGCTGGGGATTTGAACCCGCCACCTTAGGTGTATGTGGCTGGCGCCTTAGCCGCTTGAGCCACAGGCGCTGAGCCTGTTTTGAGGCTTTTTGATAAGGGCCATTCTCACTGGAGTTAGATGATCCCTCACTGTGGTTTCGATTTGGATTTCCCTGATGATTAGAGATATTGAGCATTTTCACTGTTTGTTGGCCATTGGATTGTATTCATTTGAGAAGTTCCTGTTGATGTCTTTTGCCCACTTTTTAATGGGATTATTTGATTTTTTTCTTGCTTATGTGCTTGAGTTCTTTATTAGCAGCCCTTTATCAGATGTCTAGCATGTAAATGCTTTCTCCCATTCTATTGTTTGTCTATTTACTCTCTTGATTGTGTTGTTGGCTGTGCAGAAATATTTTTAAAAAGGTCTCATTTGTTTATTTTTGTTGTTGCTATGACTGCTTTTGGGGTTGTCTTCATAAATTCTTTGCCTCAGGCTCATATCTATAAGAGTTTTTCTAAAACTTTCTTCTAGAATTCTTATAGTTTTATGCCTTAGGTCTAAGTGCTTTATCCATCATGAATTAATTTTTGTGAGTGGTGAGAGGTGTGGATCCTATTTTAGTCTGTTACATGTGGCTATCCAGTTTTCCAAGAACCATTTATTGATTTGGGATTATTTTCCCCAGTGTGTATCTTTATCTACTTTGTAAAAATCAAGTGTAAATATGAGGATGGTTTCGTTGCTGGGTTCTCTGTTGTGATCCATAAATTTATGTCTGTTTTTGCACTGGTATCTAGGGATTAGGGCTATGGATTAGGGATAGACTACAGCTAGGGCTAAGGCTGGGTGTGGGCTAGGACTAAGGCTAGTGATTAGAGGTAGGGATTATAGATGGGCTGCAGCTGGGACTAGGGCTTGGGTGTGGGCAGGGCTATTGCTAGGTATTAAGGCTAGAGATTAGGGATATGCTGTAGCTGGGGCTAGGGATTAGGGATGGGCTAGGGCCATAGAATGGGCTAGGGATTAGGTCTAGGGATTATGGATGGGCTACATCTGGGGCAAGGGCTAAAATGTGGATTAGAGCAAGGCCTTAGGGATTAGGGAGGGACTTCAGCTGAGGCTACAGCTAAGATCTGGGCTATGGCTATGGCTAAGGATTAGGAATGGGCTATAGCTGTGTCTAGGGTGTGGACTAGGGCCAGGGACTGGGCTAGGATGTGGGATAGGGGTTAGGTCTAGGGATACAGGATGGGCTACAGCTAGGGCAAGGGCGAGGTTGTAGATTAGGGCTAGTAATTAGGGGCAGGCTACAAAAGGGGGAGGCTAGAGCTAAAATCTGGGCTAGGGCTTAGGGCTAGGGCTTAGGGATGGGATATAGCAGGGGCTAGGGCTTGAGTGTGGGCTAGGCAGCTGCAGAAAACTACTACAATTTTTATATCTATAAAGTCTATAATCAGGTCACTGATCTTTTCTTATTTTTGACAATTTTGTCTTATATTTTGTCCTAAAATTTTATTAATCTTACCCAATCTTCTCAAATAAGCAGGTTTGGGTATCATTGCTCTTTTCTAATATTTTTTCATTTCCTATTTCATGGATTCCTGCTCTATTCTTTATTATTTCTTCTACTTATTCTGGTTTTTGTTTACCCACTTAAAAATAGTAACGAAACTATTTAAACAAAACTTTGTGAAAGAAGATTAAGGGATAGCAAATAAGTACATGAAAACATGTTCACTATCATTAGTCACTAGAGAAATGCAGTTTGAAACCACAATAAGATACCAGTTTATACCCATGGGAATGTTTAAAATAAAAGAAATCTGACTAAATCTTGATGGAGATGTGGAAGAACTAGTATTTTCATACACTGCAGGTACAACCATTTTGAAAAATATTTTTACAGTTTCTTAAAACATAAATGTTCCATATAACATTCTATAATATTACCTTATATGATCCAGCCATCCCACTTGTAGGAATTTACCCAATGGAATTGCAAGTTAATGTACATGCAAAGTATTGTATATGAATAAATGTTCATGGCATGTTCATTTGACATAACCAAAAAAAGAGCAGGTAACAATCCAAATGTACATTAATAGGTAAATGGTATGTACCTGTAGCATATCCATATAATGGCATAGTATTTAACAGTAAAAAAGGAATGAACTATTGATCTGCACATATACATCAAAGGATCTTAAATTGATTATGCTGGATATTGATTTTTTCATCTAAATGATCTGTCCATGTATGACTGATAGAAAATCTGCACTTATAGGAAATATAGACAATGTAACTAATCTATAGTGAAAGAAAAGAGATGAAGGGTTTATGGGGAGTTGTGTGTGGGGTGACAAGAGGAACCAGAAAAAGGTACAAGAATTTGGGCCTGAATAAAGTCTTAGGGTGATGGGTATGTTTATTATCTTGATTGTAGTATTGGTTTCATGAGTAATACACATAAACCTAAATGGAAACTGTACTTTTTAAATATGCACAGTTTGTAGTGTATCAATTATCCTCAGGAAGCAAAAAGCAATCAGAAGATAAAAATGCAAAAAGCAATCAGAAGATAAAAATTTAATTCATATGTTAACAACTGAATTATATCTCTATGTCCATTTACTTATTTTTTCAGGATGGATTGCTATTCTGGGTGCCATCTGGTTGCTAATATTAGCTGATATTCATGATTTTGAGATAATTCTACACAGAGTGGAATGGGCAACTCTTCTGTTCTTTGCAGCACTCTTTGTTCTGATGGAGGTAAGACTTTAGAACTTTTGCAATATGATCCTTTACCTGATATTTATAGTTCATGTTTTATTTGGTGAATGAAGAAAGCCTGAGTGTGTAAGTCTTTCCTAAGGGGAAAATGATGGTGATGGTGATTGAATTATTTCAAGTTAACTAACTTTTGACCTCAGCCATCTTAATATTTCCATAAAATTGTTTGTTTGGTTGCTGTTTTTTTAAATCTTGAGTTATCTTTGTGGCTTGTAAGCTTCTTGTAGTTTCATTTGCAAGCAGAATTTGCTCTAAGTTGGATTTGGAGCAAAATGACTTGTGATAGCAAGTTCATAGGGTAATGTATGTTGCTTTAATGATCTGTTTATTTTGTGTAATATATGTTGAGTATTTCCAGATACTATATTATTCATATGCAATTCTTTGCATGTACATAAACTTTATCATGGAAGAGACTACCTCCTAGAAAAGAGGAATAATATGTATTGTTTCAGTTACAGTTGTTGTTACCAAATTATTCACAGTACTTTCAAATCTGGAGGCTTCATTTATTACCTTGTATCTTCTTCAAATGCAAAAGTTTACTAATAGTAAAATGCCACTCCTCAAATGATCTCCCTAATGTCTTTCACACTTCTTAACTTTAACATATATTGTGCTTTCATTTTCATCAAGTTAAAAGTATTTCTAATTTTCCATGTAATTTCTTTTTGACTGATGGGTTATTAGAAGGGTATTTTCAAAGTTCCAAATATGTATTTGGAGATTGCCCACATTTCTTTCTGTTTTTGATTTTTAATTTAATTTACCTGTCAAAGGACATACTTTGCAGATTTCAATTTCAGAGTTTTATTGAGACCTGTTTTGTAGTCCAATATTTGGTCTGTCCTGGAGAATAGTCCACTTGTTCTTAAAGAGTAGGTATATTCTGCTGTTGTGGAGTGTTCTTAGATGTCAGATATGCCATGCTTGTTAATAGTTTTGTTTAAATCTTCTATACATTGCTACTGATATTCTATGTGGCTGTTCTGTCAATTATTGAGAGTAGGGTATTGGTGTCCTCAACTATTATTGTTGAATTGTGTATTTTTCCTTTCAAGTGTGTCAGTTTTGCTTCATGTTCTTTGGGATCTGTTGTTAAGTTTGTATACATTTATAATTGTTATATCATTGAAATGAATACAACTTTTATCATTATTAAATGTCCCTATTTTTTTCTGGTAATATTTTTGTGTTAGGGTCTTTTTTGCCTGGTATTGATGTAGACAATCTGCCCACATTTATTTACTGTTTTCATGGGCTGTCATTTAAAAAAACTCAGCCTGAAATTTTCTACCTTTTGATTGCAATGTTTAACTCATTCAAATTTAATTGTTATTTCTATGATTAGGTTCCTGTCTCTAATTTTGCTATTTGTTTTCACTGTCTCACATCTTTTAGTATTCCTCTCTTTCTCTTTGACTGCTTTCTTTTGTGTTGAAAAAATTGTATTACATATTTTAATTCTCTTTTGTTTCTTTTTTGAACCATATTTTTGAATTATCTTATTGATTGCTCTAAGGGTTAAGATATACATTTTAATTTATTACAATCTGTGCTGGATTACTAATTTACTTCCAGGAAAATATAAGAATCTAGATCCACTTGTCTTTCCTCCTGTGTGCTTTTTATGTGTAGTTTTATCATCATTATTATTTTTATAATGATCTTAAATCAGTCAAAAGGAAAATGATATTTAAAAAAGATGTACAGTTGACCTTTGAACAACACAGGTTTGAACTACATGGGTTCACTTATACATGGATTTTTTTTCAATAAATGTATTGGAAAATTTTTTTAAAAATTTGTGACAATTTGAAAAAGCTTGCAGATGAATAATGAAGCCTAGAAATATATCTATTTAAAAAATTATTGACTCTGCTTCAGCCTTCTCCCCCATCCTGATACTGAGGCTCTTTTGCCAACACTCTGCCTCTGTGTCTCTGGAATCCCCACCAGGCTCAGGACACCATCCCCAAGTTTCTAGTGCTACATCTGGACCCCAAGAACCCACCCCAGAGCCTGTACCTCTGCAAATAAAGAACCACTTTATTTGCTCCATAGTCCAATGACCCATTTGGGACCCTTAGTCTCAAAGCCCCAGATCACTGAGACCTTGGTTAGAGCAAAGGGGCACAGCCATGGTAACCCAGGAAATACACATCCAGCTGCTGCTGCTACTGCTGTTACTGGAGTGCCATCTAGTTACCTCCCCTTACTCAAACCAAGCAGGAGAGTTTCCAGCAAGAGAGTGAACTGGAACCCTCCAAACCTATTCTGAGCTGAGAAAAGAAATCACAGATGAGAAGAAACCAACAAAAGAACCCTGACAATGTGAAGAATCAGAACTGATCAACACTCCTAAGGGATCACAATGGGGCTAGAACAGAGAACTCAAGTATAAGGAAGTTGTGGAAATGACAGAAATGACATTCACAATATGAATGGCAAATAAGATGAATGAAATTGAAGCAAGAGTTGAAAACCAGCAAAATGAAGCCCCCAAAATATTTTAGGAAATTAATTAAAAAGTCACTAAAGAACTAGACAAAATTAGTAAAGATATTATGGAACTTAAAGAAATGAAAGAGTGATTTATGGAATTTCAAAACACAGTAGTAAGTTTCAGAAACAGATTAATGCAAGGCAAAGAAAGAATCTCAGAGCTTGAAAGCAAAGCTCTTAAGCTAATTCAATCATTTAAAGAGGCAGAGAAGAACAAAGGCCAAGCAGTAACTTAGAGAGAATTGGGACTAAATTTAGAGATCATACATGGTACCACTCATAGTCAATAGAAATATAAAAGCATGTAAAGATGCTATCAGAACTGTATAAAATTAACTGTAGTAAAACTGTGCTACTATAATAATTTTGTGGTTACCTGTTGGTATTGCAATGCATTCAAGAGTGAGAGTATCTACTTAAAATGCTCTATGAGCCTAATCATCTTGTGAGCAGTTCATCTCCTTAGTAAATTGCTTATTGCAGTAAAAAGTGATCACTATTGGTTCTTGCATATTTTTCAGTGCAACACCATACACCTTGAATAAAACCATGGGACTCAGGGGAAGTATACCTAGTGATGCTGGACATGATCTCAAGAAATAGAGAAAAGTCATGACATTATGAGAAAAACTAGAAATGCTTGATGTGTACCATAGATTGAGGCCTGCAGCTATAGCTGTTCCCCGTTGATTCATCTTGTAAACAGGCAACATCAACTGATGGAATTGATAAATATAGTATAGTACTGTACTTTGTTACGATTCTTGATAACATTTTATTTCCTAGCTTACTTTATTGTAAGCACACAGTATATAATACATAAAACCTGCAACATGTTAATTGACTATATTATTGGTAAAACTTCTGGTCAGTAGTAAGCTATTATTTGTTAAGTATTTGGGGAATCAAAAGTTATACATAGATTTTTGACCATGGGGTTTGGTACCACTAACCCCTGTGTTGCTCAAGGATCAGTTGTGTATACACACACACACACACACACAATTTTTACCAGTTCTTTCATTTTATAGAGTTAAGTTGCCATATGGTGTTAGCCTGAAGAATTTCCTTTAGTCTACTTTCTGAAGAAGGTCTGATAGCAACAAATTCTGTCTTTGTTTATGTGTGAATGCCTTTATTTTGTCTTCATTTTCAGAGTATAGTTTTGCTTGACCCATGTAGAATTCTTGGTAGGCCTTTTCTTTCAGCAGTCCAAATCTACCGTTCTACTGCCTTTGGGTCTCCTTTGTCTTTTATGAGAAGTCAGCTGTTAATTATGTTGTTTTTCCTTTTGCATACTGAGTGATTTTTCTGTTGCTGTTTTTGAGAATTTACTTTGTTCTTCAATTGTTTTAATGTAATGCATCTAGATGTGGATCTTTTTGTGTTTATCATAAAAAAGGGTAGCTTTTCATATCTTTAGATTAATTTTTAAATCAAATTTGGGTAGTTTTTGGTTATCTCTTTGTACATATTATTTTTTCCTCTTATTTTTTATATTATTCTCTTTTTATGAGACTCTCATTACAGCATGTTTGTTTGCATCATTGTGTCCTACAGATTTTGATACCTTATATTTGATTCATTAATCTTCATTCTTTTTTCTTCTGTGTTCTTCAGAGTTGATGATTTTTATCTAGTTTCATTTACCTATTTTCAGTGAATTCTTTATGTCATTGTAAATATTCTGTTGTGTTCCTCTAATAGTTTTTTATTTTACTCATATTTTCAATTCCAGAATTTCCATTCTGTTGTCTTAAAAACAGTTTTTAGCTTTTGTGATAGTCTTACTGCACTTCTGTCACCATTTTCGAATTCTTTAAGCATGTTTTCTTTTAGTTTTCTGACTGTATTTAAAATTTTGCTTTGAAGTCTTTCCTTAAGTTCATCACCTAAGCCCTCCCTCACAGTTAATTTCTGCTAACTGCTTTTTCCCCAAAGTATGGGTCACATTTTCCTTTATTTTTTATTTTTGGCATATCTTGTAATTTTTGGTCAAAACTGGAAATTTTAAGTAATATATTTTAGCAAGTCTAGGTGCTGATTCATTTCTCTGGAAAGTTTTTGATGTTATTTATATGAAATTATCATGAAATATCTTTCTTTGACTCTTGAAACAATTTTTGTCTTAAAGTCAATTTTGTCTGATATTAGCATAGTCACTTTAGCTCTTTTTGGTAGGGTAGGGGGGCTTACTGTTTATATGGTACATCTTTTTCCATTCTCTTACTTTCAACTTATTTGTGTCCTTGAATCTCCTGTAGACTGCATACAGTCGTATTGCATTAAAAAAATCCATTCAGCTTATATCTGTCTTTTAATTGTTATGTTTATTCCATTTATATTTAATGTAAATACTGAGAAGATTGACATTTTCCTATTCATTTTTTATTTATGACCGTCTCTTTCTCTGATCTTTCTATTAAGGTGTCTGTCTCTATTTATATGACACACAGCTTTTAGGCTTCAATAATTTCCAGCTGACTACTCTATTTTTTGTCTTAATTTTTTTTTATAAGAGGAAGGGCTTTATTTACCAGACAGGAGCTTACACCATAGAAGATGTCTTAATTTTTTAAGAGCAGTTTTCATTCATAGCAAAATTGAGAAGAGTGTAGAGAGATTTTCTGTATGTACACAGCCTCACTTATTATCAAAATCCTCCACCACAATAGTATATTTATTACAGTTGCTGATACATCATTAGCACCCAAGAGCTCATAGTTGACGTTAGTGTTCACTTTCAGTGTTGCAAATTTTATGGATTTAGACAAATATACATGCATAATGACATGGGTTCACTGTTATAGTAACACAACGAGTAGTTTCACTAACGTAGAAGTCTTCTGTGTTCTGCCTATTTGTCCTTCCCTTCACTCAACCCCTGAAAACTTCTGTAATTTTTGCACTTTACGGAGTTTTGGATTTTCCAGAATGTCCTATAGTTGGAATCATATAGCATATGGTCTTTTAAGATAGATTTCTTTCACTTAACAATACACATTTAATTTTCCTTCTTGTATTTTTTTTTTTTTTTGGCTGGGGCCAAGTTTGAACCCACTACCTCTGGCATATGGGGCTGGTGCCCTACTCCTTTGAGCCACAGGCACTACCCTCCTTCTTGTGTTTTCATAGCTTGATAGCTCATTTCTTTTTAAAACTGAATAACATTCTGTTGTCTGGGTGTCCTCCATTTATTTATCCACTTACCTACTGAAGAACATCTTGGTTATTCCATGTTTTGGCAGTTATAAAGCTGCTATAAACATCTTTGTGTAAGTTTTTGTACAGACATAAGTTTTCATGTTCTTTGGGAAAATATGAAGGAGTATGTTCAGAGTGATAATATAGTGAAACACCCAGAGCGCTCCCTAGCTGGTAATGTCCTCTGGCAACGTCCTCAACATATATTCCAGGAACAGGTGGGATCTATTGGGACCGTGTTTGTACTTTTTAACTACCACTGCCTGGCACTTCCTTATATAACTCGGGGTATTGTGGGTATGAGAGTAATAATAATTCTTTGAGAAGGGCTGTATGATATTTATCTTCTTGGATATCTAACTTATTTATAGATCATTTTTGACTTCTTAATTCTTTATTTTCTGTGTGTATCTTCTTTATAACTCACTTCATTCTCTCTAATTGTCCCTTAAGGTTTTCCTCTTTTATCTGTACTAACCAAGGCAACTGGGGAGTGAAACTGAGCATATTGATGTAGTTACCTTGACAATGGGAAAGGCCATAGATCTCAGTTCCTCCTCATTATATTCCTTATACTGCAGTATCCTAGTGACAAAAATCAGGCCATCTCTGCATTTGAGCACTAAACTGGGATATTTTACCTAGTTGATTGTTTTAACCTCCATAACCAATAGTGCAAGATGCCTGTAGCATTGATTATATTCATCTTAATAAGTCAAAATATAATTTTGTAGAACTTGGTTATATTGATTTTTTAGAACTTTCTGGCAAGTATAGGGACATAATGTGTTTTCACCCAGAAAAAAAAGATTTCCTTTGTGCCTGAAATTAATGTCAGTAAAACTAGCTCTGCAAAGCTGCTGTTTTCTGTAATTAAAGAACATTTTGAAGTAGATACAGTATAGTATAGTATAGTAATCAAAACAGGAAATTTTGGCACCAAAAACAATAGGAAGAATTTCTGACTACAGCTAAGAGATGCAGTTTTGTCTTAGTTTCCGATCTCCATGCTTTGATTTGAATACTCAGCAGAATATGTATCACAGTTATTTACAATTTCTTGGTACGATATCATTATTCTAGAGAATCAGTAGGGCAGAGAGGTTATGATTATTGAATTCCAAAGCTTGCTGTAACATTATATGGATTGTAGTTTTCCCATAAGTTCAATGCTTGAGCAATGTGAAGTGTGGGAAGTTGAGGGTCAGCAGAATCTTCGTGAAGTGTAACTTTCAGAAATCCAGTTCAGATGCCTGCCTTTCCCAGCACAGTGTTGAGGGGCAGCCTAACACTTGTTCTGGCAGGACCTCAACCCAGGGGGGATGATTGACTGAGGGAGATACTCTGAAATAGGGGGAAACACTGTTAGGATCCATTTTAGGGCCTAAAGGCCACCAACTCTGTTATTTCATCCCCAAACACCCCTGTTCATTGTGCTCCCACTAACTTTTATGTAATAGGTCCTCATCTTGCTTCTCCTTTTCCTGCAATTTGAACAGTGTCATCAACCTCAACTAGATCTCATTACAACCAGACCCAGCCTCTGGCAGAGGGGAGATGGATGGGTCGGCAGCTTTCTCCCATACTGTGAATGCCACAGAACCATGAGAATCACCCCAGGGGGTATGCTCAGGATTAATGCTCTGCATTAATATCCGGGTCCAGAAATAACTTTGTCAGTTCAGGTTAACAGGTTATGTTTAGCATAATGCTCAAGAGCACAGACTTTAGCATCAGAGAGAAGATCCATGGTCAGATCTTACTTAGCTTTGCTACTTTCTGGTTATGAAATTTTAGGCAAGTTACTCATTCCCCCTAAGCTTCAATTTTCTTACCTTCAAAATAGGTTTATTAATACTAATCTTGCAATATTGCTTGTGAAAGACTAATAAGATCATATATCTTAAGTACTGAGCCCCATGTTGAACTCAAAGTTGGCACTCATAAAACCACTTTATCTTATCTTATTTATTTATTTTTATTAAATCATAGCAGGGTACATTAATACTATCATGGGATACAGTGTACTGTTTCTATATGCAATTTGAAATACTTTCATCCAACTGGTTAACATAGCCTTCATGTCTTTTTCTTAGTTATTGTGTTAAGACATTTATATTTTACATTTAGAGAGATTATCTTATTTAAATTAAAAGCTTTGCTCAACTTATTTATGTTCAGCCTATTCACTGGTCAGCCCAGAAGTGTGTGGTGTATTTGTATACAGAGGTCCTAGGCATGCCCTCTGATCACATGAGTCTCCTACCCCAGCTCCCCTCCTTTAGCAGCCACACCCTGCAGAGGGCATGCCTTCATCTTGATACCTGGCCCTGAGTTCTGGGTCTCATATCTACTATCTGATACCTACCTTTGACTTCCTTCAGATTTTGAAGGAATCCTAACACTTTTCCTGCCATTTCAGACTTGAGTTCTCTAGCATACATTTCTTATTTAATCTCTTGTGTTTCATGGTGAAAGTTTGGTCAAATCATAGAGGAGATGGTATAAGGAAATCTATAAACATCTGTCCCCTGGAATGAAGATTAATTTTAAGTTCTTCTACATTTTGGAAATTGTCAGTGTCCCGCCCTGGGGGCAGGGTCCTCTAAGACCTGTGGAACTGGCAGCAACTGACTGAAGAAATATAGAATTAGAAACAACAGCAAAGAAAGAGACATGAAACACAGAATAGAATTAAAGGTGGGAACTCAGGGGTCCATTGCCCATTTGTGGGATTCTGGCAATGGCCCAGAGTGTTTGCTGTACTCCGGTTTTATTGAAGTCTGTTTGCCTGGAGGGTAAGATGAGGAAGGGAACAAAGATGCCATCAGTTTCTGTGAGTGAGCATATCGGCTTCTATTGTTATTATTATTTGAGACAGAGTCTCACTTTGTTGGCCTCAGTAGAGTGCTAGGGTGTCACAGCTCACAGCAACCTCAAACTCTTGGGTTTAAGCAATTCTCTTGCCTCAGCCTCCTAAGTAGCTGAGACTACAGGCACCTGCCACAACACTCAGCTATGTTTTGTTGCATTTGTCACTGTTGTTTTAGCTGGCCCAGGCTGGGTTTGAACCTGCCAGCGTCCGTGTATGTGGCTGGTGGTGTAACCACTGTGCTATGGGCACTGAATCACCTATTGTTATTATTTAAGGGTTTGAGTAGCCTTGAGAAATCTGAAATCTGAGCCTTGTAATGGGAGAGCCTCTCACTTGAGATCATACATACAGATTTCTAGGAAGGTTTTAAACTCTGCTAGTTCCCTGTGGAGTAAAATGCCAGTAGCATTAATCTCTGAGGAATCAGTGGGAGGGAGGAATTTTCCTCCCATCACTGTCAGAGGATTTTCCTCAGCATAAGGGATATAAGCTCTTCTGCCCATATCTCAGGGCTTGAGTTACTCCCTTGATCTCTGCCCCAGGCAAATTCAGATCTCCAGAATGGGTATCTGCTTTGCTTGTTTACTAGGCAGGAAATGACCCAGTTAATGTATCTTTCTATGTCGTTGCCATAGCCTCTTCTATGGCCATTTTTCCTCAGAGTGCTCACAGACCCTGAAGGGGTGTTTGTAAGCTGTATCCCCAACAGGCTAGAATTTCAGAAAAGGCAGAAAACTTTTAACAGCTAGCTTAAATGTAAACTAGCTGACTTTTCTTTGTTCTGATTCACTCAGCCTACTTTTTAATTTTCCTCTTTTTCTAGGGGTGCTTTCCCTTGCCAAGAATGAGGTCTTCAGTCCCCATTGTCCCAACAGGAAATGTAACATGTTTTCTGAGATTTAGCTGCCTTTAAAGTTAGCTGATGACATAGTCTCTATTAAGGAATGTCATCTTACTTATCCTGTTTTATAGGGATTCAAAATGTTAGTTGGACTTTAAATCCATGTTTAGAACTGCCTGCATAGATCTAGGATGTAGGAGTATTTAAGCTCCACATGAAAATGTTTGCTTTTAAATAAAGAAAATCTACAATGAGATTGTTAGGCAAGAGATGCCTTAATATTACCTGATGTACACAATAAATACAATAACAGATTTCTCATGGCAGAATTTTGCCCCCTCTTTCTTCCAGGTTATAGCAGTCTCTCTTGAGGCAACTATCCATTTCATCTAAGTTTTTGTTTGTGTTTTTTTGAAACGCAGTCTTACTTTGTCACCGTGGGTAGAGGGCAGTGGCATTATCATAGCTCAGAGCAACCTCAAACTCCTGGGCTTAAGTGATCCTCTTGCCTCAGCCTCCTGAGTAGCTGACACTACAGGTGCCCACCACCATGTACAGGTAGTTTTTCTATTTTTAGTAGAGGCAGGATCTCACTCTTGCTCAGGTTGGTCTCTAATTCCTGAGCTCAAGCAGTCTTCCCACCTTGGCCTCCCAGAGTGCTAGGATTACAGGTGTGAGCCACCTAAGTTTTAAAATTTATTTTCACAGAGGTATCTAAATTAGGATCATTTATATTTTTTAAAAAATTTCTTCTGTTTTAATAGTTACTTCTTTCTTCTACTTTTTTATGTTTAATATTTGTGCTTTTTCCCTCCTTTCCCCCCCGCCTTGATCAAGTTAGATTTTGGTTTGCCTATTTTGTTAACTTTCTCCCAGAAACCCCACCAGGATTAGGTTTATTTATCTACTATTTTTCTATTTTCTATGTTATTGATTTCTTCTTTAATTTTATTATTTCTATTCTTTATTTTGGTTTATTTTGTTCTTTTTCTAGTTTTCCAAATTTATAATTTAATACATTTAAAATATTTTATTGAAACATGTGTTTAGTACAATGGTTTTCCTCTGATCATTGCTTTAAATACATCCCTTATATTTTGGTAATGTTTTCATTATTATTATTTTTAAACATTGTAATTTCTGTTTTTATATCTCCCCAAGAGTTATCTTAACAGAAAGTTTTAAACTTTCCATATAAAAGGGCCTTTCTGTCTTTTGTTTTTGTTAGTGATTTCTAGTTCAATTACCTTGGGACCAAAGAGGATTCTTGTTTTTAAAAATATTTCTGAAATATGGAAGTTATTGGTGTTTTCTTTGTAACTGAATATAGCAAATTTTCTTGTGAATGTGCTATGGGCACTAGAGACAAATTTATGTTCTTTATTTTCAAGGTGTAGTTTTCAGTATAAATTCATAAAAATCTGTTCCATTGATTAAGCTGCTTAAATTTTTTATATTCTTTTCTCCATGTGAATGATCTTATACTGGATGGGATATGTTTATATCTTCTGTTATTGTGTTTCAATCCTTGCAACTCATATACAACAATGGGATTTTAAAATTTTCATGTTTCTCTCTTCCATTTCTCTCATTTTTAATATTTGCATCAATTCTGCTTTATCACATATATGTAACAATCCTCTATTAGTCTTACACCTAACTGAAATATTTATTTTAGTCCTAGATAATACATTTAAACATATAAAAATTTTGACCATCATTTTCTTTGCTGAAGTAATAATTGGTTTAATGAAGCTAATTCTCTAGTACAAGGGTCAGGACACTGATGTGTCTGCTTTTACAAAGAAAATTGTATCTTAACACAGCTACATTTATTTATTTATTTATTTATTTTTCATTTTCTCAGTTATTATTTTAAAACGTTCACATTCTACTCTTAGAAAGATTCACTTGTACCCCTATAAGATAAACCTCAGAAGTGATCCCTCCAAACCCCCTCCCTCCACCCACTCCTCTCTCCCTTCTCCCTCCCCCTCCCCATATTCTTAGGCTA